>NC_090647.1:567362851-567670351 GCF_040937935.1 Hyperolius riggenbachi
ACATAACCTGTCCCCTGCTCCTATTGGCCCACAAACATTCCCCCAGCTTGCCTCCTCCCCACCCATAGAAACACATTACCTGCCCATCACACAGCGTCCACCCCTTACGAACCATGCAATTGGTCCACCCATATGCTCTTAGGTATATAAACCTTGATCTCCAGACTCGCCAGTACAGAGGCGCTATTCGTGACTTTGAGACTATACTGGGGAGTCTGTTTTACTGCATTTTACTACATTTGATTGCATTGTTTTGCCACCCTTATTTTCTCCCTAAACCCCCCCCCCAATAGTCCCCTCCCCCTTTTTACCCCCCTTCCTTTCCCCCCCCCCCCCTTTTCACTATGATTTTTACTCTTATAAAAATCCCCGCACAGCCCCTCACCCCCTCTCCCAATATACCTCTAACCACAGCATTGTTTACCCATTATTCACGCTTACTATACACCAAAAATCATCAGCACGCATATACATTGGTCTAAGGACATGCTATCTGTCTTTACAGTGTACTCCTATCTGTTTATTGCCTGAGGAAGCTGGAACATACCCGTGAAACGCGTTGCACTGTTTGTTTTGGAGTATATTAATAAACCTGTTGTAATAAAACTGACGGTATCTTGTCTGCTTCGGGAAGGCGAGTCCACCACCACCACCTCCTGAGGGATTTTAAGCCTTTTAGAACCTTTTATCCTGCCGGCGCCTCTGTTCACTCTTATATTACAGAGACAGTGCAACTAGAAAAGGCTGCAGTAAGCCAGACCACATTAGAACAGGAATAGAAATTTATAGGATAGAAGAAATAAGGCTGACAATGTTGTTACAGAGTCTCTTTAAAATTTTCAGCATTGACTGACATGAGTATGTGAAAATAAATAAATCGTTTTATTGTTCTGCAGAGTAACCAAGCAGCTCGGGGTGATCCAAAACCACTAGGAAAGTATCAGAGCTTAAAAGAGACTGAAAAGCCCTCCTCCTAATAAGCAAAGCTTGGTGTATTTGCCTTCTTAAAACAGAAGGAAACTTGCAATAATTCAGCTTTAAGTGAACATTAGTGGTTACCCACAATGCACCGCTACTGGATATGCAAATTATCTCTTAATGCCCCTGAAGCTGGGCTAGCATCCAGAACCGCTGGTGTATAGTGAGCCACAGAGCCACAACAACCCCACATGCAGACAGCCTGTTTCGGACTGTTGGTCCTCCTCTGTACATGGCAGAGATTGATATGGCTCTATGGGGTAGGGCTTGGACCAGTACAACAGAGTAACCAAGCAGCTCAGGGTGATCCAAACCACTAGGAAAGTATATGGGACTAAAAGAAACCATAAAGCCCTGCTACAAAAAAGCAATAGTTAGTGTGGTTTGCCTTCTTAAAAGAGAAGGTATTTGCAATAATTCAGCTTTAAAGAGAAACCATAAGCAATCAGTAGCTGATTTCCCCCTTTTACATGAGAAATCTATTCCTGGGAGACTTCCGGTTCCGGCGCCTACATGAGAGGTTGAGAAGAGCGGAGCTCCGCTAAACCCACTGCTACGCAGCAGGCAAAACTGCATCAAGACCTGGTATTTGCCTCCAGGTGCCCTGGGAGCCTCCTAAGCCTCAAAGGCAACACATGGACCGCTACTTAAAGCGGGCGTCCGTTAAACAGGGAGACGTGGAGAGCGGACGAACACGAGACAAGATGGCGCTCCCTGAAACTTACGCTACAGAAGAATCCTCGCAACACGAGTTTGATGAAGACTCAGGTAGAGAGGAGAGACGTACCAAAAAGACACCTACGATGCACCTGCTATAGACAAATGGCAAAGGAAGTAGCCAAATGTATCATGCCAGACCTGCACAACGCCATAGAGGCAGCGATCACCAAATCCTTGGTGGCTATTTCTCAAGAGGTACGCATACACTCGGTACAGCTCGCAGAGGCCGAAAAACGTATTTCAAAATGTGAGGATGAACTTGCTGCCACTTCTAAAGATCTTTCAGAAACACTAAGACAAAATGAAATTTATCACTCTAGAATTGAAGATCTGGAAAATCGTTCTTGCCGCAGTAATCTGCGAATTGTAGGCCTACCAGAAAGCATTAAGCCTGAAGCGCTGAAAGATTTTAGTGAAGACATCCTTCCGAACCTTTTATCCGTACAAGGCAGCTGCAAAACAGAAAGAGCTCATAGAGTCGGGGTGTTAAAGCAAACTAACAAAGCCAAGACCCTGCCGAGGATGGTAATGGTGAAATACTTAGATTATACAGATAAGGCCAGACTCCTTAGAGCCTACAAAGCTATGGAAAGTGCGCTGGAATATCAAGGAGCCAAGATACGCATCTTTAACGACTATTCTATGGAGGTATCACACAAACGACAGACCTTCACTCCTGTATGCTCGGCTTTGGTGAAGAGAGGAGTGAGATTCACACTACTATATCCTGCGTTACTCAGAATTACTGATGCAGAGGGTCAAGTTTCTACCTCTAAAACCCCTCAAGAAGCGGATCGATTCCTTCAATCTCTCCCTGAGTCTCTCGAAGCGAGGAGGAGGAACTCGCCTGCGCCATCGCAAAGCCCACCAAGGGAAAACTCTGGATCTCCTACTCCAACTCCGTCTCAACAATCTGGGGACACTTGAGTATATAATCTTACATCACAATATAAGATAACCTGTTATAAATACTGCTTTATTACACTTTCATACTGCTGCGGATGCAAATGTGGGTTTCTGGGGCAAGGATGCTATTTTTGACAAATGTGGGGAAGAAGTAAAGTCCATACACGATTTGTGAGGCCTTTCACCAATTCTCTAAAATGTTTGTCTCCACTGATCGTGTTGTTTACAGCAATTTTGCTGTTCATTCGGATCAACGGGGAGACACTCTTCTCTCATTTTAATGTTAAAGGTTGGTTTTGGTTTGAATCTCATCTCTCTGCTCTACAAATCGTTCATGATATATGTGATTGCATGCAATGTTACTATGTGCCTGGGTGCCATGTAATATCTGCCTTTAATACTTTTAGATTACTTAATGCCACTTAAAATATGTTCATGGAACGTCAAGGGTCTTATGTCCCCCGTTAAGCGAGGTCAGATCCTGACACGCCTTAAAAAACTTCGTATAGATATAGCTTTATTGCAGGAAACCCACCTGGGTAACGAGGATTATAACTATATGAAGAAAGGGTGGGTTGCAAATTGCTTAGGGTCACCATCGGTAGAGAAAAAAGCAGGGGTTATGATCTTGAAAGTAAAACGCTTAAGGGAAAAATTGAACATCTATACTCAGATACCCTTGGACGCTGTGTGGCAATTCGTGTACATCTTCCAGGTGAATATTTTAATATATACAATGTATATGGTCTTAACTAAGGTAAAGCTAAATTCTATGCTGCACTGCTCGAGAGACTGCAAACTGAAGATTTAACTAAAACAATAATGGGTGGTGACTGAAATGAGGTGATGGATATAACTGAAGATACAAAACTGGAGGGAGGAGGACATAGGAAGGGAAGGGGCATTGCAACACCCCTGGCTAATTTCGCCCAACATCTTAAACTTACTGACTCATGGAGATACCTACATCCATACGACAGGGAATTGACTTTTTTTTTTTTCCCCACCCCACTCCTCTTTCTCGTGTATTGATCTTTTCCTTTTAGGTCAAAGATTAACCCTAAAATTGACTGACACTACAATACATGATATCCTAATTTCTGACCATGCACCTGTAACGCTTGAATTGCAAGAACAAATCCCTAGGGGTTCTGATATACTATGGAAGTTTCCATCCTATCTTTATGGAGATGATGAATTCCATCCATTAGCTCAAACTTGGTGGGAGGAATTTAGCTCTGATAACTCAGCTCATTCTGGTACTCCATTCCTATTCTGGGATACAGCAAAAGCAGTTCTCAGAGGGAGAATAATGGCTCACGTTTCCTATAAAAAAACAGGCTCATTTTTCATATACAAAAGCAGTCTCTCGGGTCAGAGTAGCATACCAAAAGTATCAGGTGTCCCCAGGTCCCCTCACTAGAATGGAATTGCTTAAATGTAAACTAGAAGTGGTTAAATGGCTTAAAATTAAAGAAATGCAAACACAAACCTCTAAACAACACTTCTTTTTTTAAATATGGGAACAAATCCGGAAAGTTAATAGCAACTATAGCCAGGGGTAACACTTCATATGAGCCAATATTACAAATTCGCGATAAAACAGGAGTCATAGTTAGACACCCAAAAGATATTACTAATGCCTTCCGAGAATATTACGAACAATTATATGCTAAACCCCAATCCACTGATGCCCAAGTCTCTGAGGAATGGCTGAATAAAGCCAAGCTAAATAAACTATCCATACAAGATCTTGAAGAATTAAATAGCGACATAACACAAGCCGAAATTATTAGTACCATCAAATCTCTCTCTAATCATAAAGCACCTGGCCCTGATGGCCTTCCGGCAGAATTTTTCAAAACCTTGAAAGATCAAATCACATCTACCCTATGTCAACTTTTCAATAAAATATTAAGAGGAGAAGGCTTCCCACAATCAGGACAAACAACCTACATCAAATTACTACCCAAAAAAGGAAAAGACCTTTTGGCACCAAACTCCTACAGACCAATATCTCTGATTAACCAGGATATGAAATTTCTAACTAAAATCATGGCCACAAGACTGTCATATATTATCCCTAAAATAATACACCCTAACCAGGTCGGTTTTATAAAAGGGCGCTCCGCAGTTGCCAATATCAGGAAGGTTCTGGCCATCTTGGAACATGTAAAGGCCTACCCTCAATCCTTTAAACATTCAGCCCTATTAACACTGGATGCTGAAAAAGCATTTGATGCTGTTCACTGGGATTGGATGGACCTGATACTTTGCAGGATGGGATTTTCCGGGGCCTTCCTGAATTTGACAAGACAAATGTACTCTAAACCACAAGCAAAGATACATATGCCAGGTTTTCTCTCAGAGCCCTTTCAAATTTATAGGGGCACCCGCCAAGGATGCCCACTTTCGCCCTTATTGTTTGATATATCACTAGAACCTCTGGCCCGACTACTATTGCAAATTCATCCAGGCATTACCATAGGAGATAGATGTGTGTCCCAGGCATTATTTGCTAATGACATACTTTTATTTCTAAAAGACCCCGCTACACAAGTCCCAGACATACTTCACTTGATACAACAAATAGGAACTGTCTCTGGGTTTAAAGTTAATAGAACCAAAAGTGAACTTATGCCATTAACACATGCTGGAATTAACATCTCCAATAATACTTTTAACGTACATGTCACCAAGGGACCCATCACATATCTAGGTATCCAGATTCTACCCGACCCGCACTCACTATATAACTTGAACATCACTCCTTTGATCAAAAAAGTGACCCAACAAATTAAAGGATGGACTAACCTGCCACTTAACCTGATAGGCCGTGCTGCTCTTCTTAAGATGGTAAGCTTTGGCAAATTACTCTATCCCATGCAAGTTTTACCACTAATGTTTAAACATCAAGATATTCACTTAATCAACAGAGCCTTTGTGTCCTTCCTTTGGAAAAATAAAAAAGCTAGAATATATCTAAAAAAATTATTTTTACCCAAGGACAGGGGGACTGGGGATACCTGATATTAGACGTTATAACATAGCCTGTTTGACAAGACATGTGAGGGATTGGTTATTCTCCACCTCTGTCTTCTCAAATTATAAATTAGAAGCTGCCATATCTGAACGGTGGACACCAGCAGGCCTACTACACGCCTCATGGTCCCACCTACCATTCCGCCTCAAAAATAGCATCCTAATGAGAGACACAATACTTGCCTGGTGGGAGACACGTAAACTCCACAATCTACCAGGCAGAATATCAAAGTATCTAACCTTGTGGGGCACTCCAGCTTTTATGGGAGGCATGCAGCACGAAACCTCCCTAAAATGGGAGAAGATGGGACTATGCAAATTAGGCCAATTACTTAATTTAGCTAATCATACATGGAGATCCTTTGCTGAAATCCGTCAGCTTT
The DNA here is from genome assembly GCF_040937935.1 of Hyperolius riggenbachi. Classification (NCBI taxonomy): domain Eukaryota; kingdom Metazoa; phylum Chordata; class Amphibia; order Anura; family Hyperoliidae; genus Hyperolius; species Hyperolius riggenbachi. The sequence goes on from NC_090647.1 coordinate 567,368,881, forward strand.
ATCAAATCCCTCGAAACGACTTTCTTTTCTATGCACAGATCAGATCCTTTGTGAGAGCACAACTAATTGATATCCGACCAGTAGCAGCCATCACTCCTTTTGACATCTTTATCAATGCTCAAGGAGATAAGTCATCTTTATCAGCAACACATCAAGCCCTCCTGAACACTCAGAAAAACAGCTACTAGCAAACAATCACAAAGCATGGAGTAAGCACTTCACTGATCCTCTCCTTGGGGACAAAATATTAGAAGGCAATAATAACTTATAAGCTTAGAGGACTGATCACCAATGAAACGTGTAGGGAATCACACTTCTTACTCATCCATCATGCAAAGTACGCATTTAATATAAAGTATAAAAACCCACCGTCCGGCTATAAAGCTCAATGTCCTAAATGTAAACACCCCCAAGCTGATATCTGGCTCTGCCCTAAGATCCAAAGATATTGGTCAGCAGTTAACAAATTTATCAATAAAACATGTCACAAAAAATTGACTTTAGATCATCTCCTTTGTCACTTCAACTATGCGGCTCCACTATCAGAACCAATGAAAGTATCTAAGTGCCCATCAGAATTGGCTCATGTTATAATATGTGCAGCAAGAAAGACCATCTTTAATAGATGGATATATCCAACAGTACCAAACATTTGGGACCTTAAAGGGAACCTTAACTGAACGGGGGGTAAAGAGTTTTACTTACCTGGGGCTATTACCAGCCCCCTGCAGCAGTCCTGTGCCCTCGGCGCCGCTCTGGAATCCTCTGGTCTCCCGCTGTCACTTAGTTTCGTTTTTGACGACTCACCAGTCGCCGGCCGCCATGCGTATTATTGGACGCATTCACCAATGCAAATAACGCTATTGCGGACCGCAACGCGTACAAAAATACGCGTTGCCGCATATCTACGCGTGCGGAATGCGGCGACGCGTATTTTTCTACGCGTTGCGGTCCGCAATAGCGCTAATTGCATTGGTGAATGCGTCCAATAATACGCATGGCGGCCGCCGACTGGTGAGTCGTCAAAAACAAAACTAAGTGACAGCGGGGGACCAGAGGATTCCAGAGCAGCGCCGAGGGCACAGGACTGCTGCAAGGGGCTGGTAATAGCCCCAGGTAAGTGAAACTCTTTACCCCCCGTTCAGTTAAGGTTCCCTTTAAAGCGGAGTTACATGATCTCTTCAAAATGGCAAAACTGGATGCCCTAATACATAAGGAAAAATGTTTAAAGAAATTCTTCAAACGCTGGAAGCCCTTTATTACTAACACTTTTTCTAGATCTGAAATAATGTCCTTAATGGAACCATTTAAATACACTGGATGGTATGCTACGGAAGATCTTCTGGGCACCCTTGGAGCACTGGCTATACATACTGACGCATCTTAAATAGCAACCACATAATATCCTACCACCAATACCCATGCCGGGGACATGGGGAAAACTCTATACATATGAAGGTAGAGAGATGAGAAGGGGAATGTTGGGGGGTTAATAGTTTAGGTTGGGTGGAGGGTTCTACTGGGGGGTTTTCCTCTCTTGAAGGTGTGAGTTCTTTAAATCATAATACCTCTCAAATTGTACATTGGTTTTTGTTACTAGATAAACCGTTTTTCATCCACCAAAAGAAAACGGACAAATTGACATTTTATATGTTATCTTTATTTGTTAGCCTTTTAGGCAAAAATCAGATGTTTTCTTTATTTTTGGATGTACCATGTACAAACGTATATAATGTTCATATCTTGACAGTATAAAAAACGAATAAAATATGTTTAAAAAAAAAAAATCTATTCCTTTTCTCAAACAGATCATCAGGGGGTATGGCTGATATTGTGGTGAAACCCTTCCCACAGTTTGTCAGGACCAAGGTCCTGACATCACACTGTGGGAGCCTTGTTGCATTGTGGGAAATAACAGCTGTTTCCAACTGCCAAAAAAGCAAGCAGCATCTCCTTCCAATGACATCACCTGCCAGCAGTAAAAATGCCACCATGTGATAAATGCCAGAATGTATATCAGGGAGAGGAAAGATTTTACAACGGGCAAACACTGACTAAATGAAGCACTTTTTTGTTACAATATTTTCACTGGAGTTCCTCTTTAACCACTTGCCGACCGCCCACAGCCCATGGGCGGCGGCAAAGTGGATCCCCTAAGGACCGCAATACGCCTTAGGGCGTTGCGTCCTTAAACTATGCCGGGGGAGCGATTGCGTCATTGATGACGCGCGCTTCCCCCGGCAACTGGCTCCGCCCACCCTAATAACCCTAATAACCCATCAATCACTCCCTGTCACTATCTGTCAACGCTATTTTTTTTTTATCCCCCCACCCCTCAGATTCTCCCCAGGACCCCCCCCCCCCCCCCCCGTGTACTGTATGCATCTATCCCCCCTGATAACCTGTCAATCACCCATCAATCACCCCCTGTCACTGCCACACAGCCCCTAACCTGCCCCTTGCGGGCAATCTGATCACCCACCCACACCAATAGATCGCCCGCAGATCCGACATCAGATCACCTCCCAAATCCATTGTTTACATCTATTCTCTCCTCTAAACACCCACTAATTACCCATCAATCACCCCCTATCACCACCTGTCACTTTTACCTATCAGATCAGACCCTAATCTGCCCCTTGCGGGCACCCAATCACCCACCAACATGCTCAGATTGCCCTCTGACCCCCCCTTATCAATTCACCAGTGCATTAATTACATCTGTTCTTCCCTGTAATAACCCACTGATCACCTGTCAATCACCTGCCAATCACCTATCACCCATCAATCAGCCCCTGTCACTGCCACCCATCAATCAGCCCCTGTCACTGCCACCCATCAATCACCCCCTGTCACTGCCACCCATCAATCAGTCCCTAACCTGCCCCTTGCGGGCAATCTGATCACCCACCCACACCATCCGATCGCCTGCAGACCCGCAGTCAGATCACCTCCCAAGTGCATTGCATCTGTTCTCTCCTCTAAACACCCACTAATTACCCATCAATCACCCCCTGTCACTGCTACCCATCAGATTAGACCCCCATCTTCCCCTAGGGCACCCAATCACCCGCCCACACCCTCAGACCCCAGCCCTGATCACCTCGCCATTGCATTACTTGCATCTATTCCCCCCACTAATCACACCTTGAGACACCCATCAATCACCTCCTGTCACTACCTGTCACCCCCTAGCACACCTACCCATCAGATCAGGCCCTAATTTGCCCCGTGTGGGCTCCTGATCACTCGGCCAAACCCTCAGATCCCCCTCAGACCCCCTTCCGATCACCTCCCCAGTGCATTGAGTGCATCTATTTTCCCCTCTAATCACCCCCTGAGACACCCATCAATCACCTCCTGTCACCCCCCCTAGCACTCCTATCCATCAGATCAGGCCCAATACAATCTGTCATCTAAAAGGCCACCCTGCTTATGACCGGTTCCACAAAATTCGGCCCCTCATAGACCACCTGTCATCAAAATTTGCAGATGCTTATACCCCTGAACAGTCATTTTGAGACATTTGGTTTCCAGACTACTCACGGTTTTGGGCCCGTAAAATGCCAGGGCGGTATAGGAACCCCACAAGTGACCCCATTTTAGAAAAAAGACACCCCAAGGTATTCTGTTAGGTGTATGACGAGTTCATAGAAGATTTTATTTTTTGTCAAAAGTTAGCGGAAATTGATTTTTATTGGGTTTTTTTCACAAAGTGTCATTTTTCACTAACTTGTGACTAAAAATAAAATCTTCTATGAACTCGCCATACACCTAAAGGAATACCTTGGGGTGTCTTCTTTCTAAAATGGGGTCACTTGTGGGGTTCCTATACTGCCCTGGCATTTTAGGGGCCCTAAACCGTGAGGAGTAGTCTAGAAAACAAATGTCTCAAAATGACCTGTGAATAGGACGTTGGGCCCCTTAGCGCACCTAGGCTGCAAAAAAAGTGTCACATGTGGTATCGCCGTACTCAGGAGAAGTAGTATAATGTGTTTTGGGGTGTATTTTTACACATACCCATGCTGGGTGGGAGAAATCTCTCTGTAAATGGACAATTGTGTGTAAAAAAAAATCAAACAATTGTCATGTACAGAGATATTTCTACCACCCAGCATGGGTATGTGTAAAAATACACCCCAAAACACATTATACTACTTCTCCTGAGTACGGCGATACCACATGTGTGGCACTTTTTTGCACCCTAAGTGCGCTAAGGGGCCCAAAGTCCAATGAGTACCTTTAGGATTTCACAGGTCATTTTGCGACATTTGGTTTCAAGACTACTCCTCACGGTTTAGGGCCCCTAAAATGCCAGGGCAGTATAGGAACCCCACAAATGACCCCATTCTAGAAAGGAGACACCCAAAGGTATTCCGTTAGGAGTATGGTGAGTTCATAGAAGATTTTATTTTTTGTCACAAGTTAGCGGAAAATTACACTTTGTGAAAAAAATCACTTAAGATCAATTTCCGCTAACTTGTGACAAAAAATAAAATCTTCTATGAACTCACCATACTGCTAACGGAATACCTTGGGGTGTCTTCTTTCTAAAATGGGGTCATTTGTGGGGTTCCTATACTGCCCTGGCATTTTAGGGGCCCTAAACCGTGAGGAGTAGTCTTGAAACCAAATGTCTCAAAATGACCTGTGAAATCCTAAAGGTACTCATTGGACTTTGGGCCCCTTAGGGCAGTTAGGGTGCAAAAAAGTGCCACACATGTGGTATCGCCGTACTCAGGAAAGTAGTATAATGTGTTTTGGGGTGTATTTTTACACATACCCATGCTGAGTGGGAGAAATATCTCTGTAAATGGACAATTGTGTGTAAAAAAAATAAAAAAATTGTCATTTACAGAGATATTTCTCCCACCCAGCATGGGTATGTGTAAAAATACACCCTAAAACACATTACACTACTTCTCCTGAGTACGGCAATACCACGTGTGGCACTTTTTTGCAGCCTAACTGCGCTAAGGGGCCCAAAGTCCAATGAGCACCTTTAGGCTTTACAGGGGTGCTTACAATTAGGCACCCCCCAAAATGCCAGGACAGTAAACACACCCCACAAATGACCCCCATTTCTAGAAAGAGACACCCAAAGGTATTCCGTTAGCAGTATGGTGAGTTCATAGAAGATTTTATTTTTTGTCACAAGTTAGCGGAAAATTTGAACCTTTTTTTTTTTTTTTTTGTCACAAAGTTTCATTTTCCGCTAACTTGTGACAAAAAATAAAATCTTCTATGAACTCACCATGCCTCTCAGTGAATACTTTGGGATGTCTTCTTTCCAAAATGGGGTCATTTGGGGGGTATTTATACTATCCTGGAATTTTAGCACCTCATGAAACCTGACAGGTGGGCAGAAAAGTCAGAGATGCTTGAAAATGGGAAAATTCACTTTTGGCACCATAGTTTGTAAACGCTATAACTTTTACCCAATCCAATAAATATACACTGAATGTTTTTTTTTTTTAATCAAAGACATGTAGCAGAATAACTTTCGCGCTCAAATGTATAGGAAATTTTACTTTATTTGAAAAATGTCAGCACAGAAAGTTAAAAAAGTCATTTTTTTGACAAAATTCATGTCTTTTTTGATGAATATAATAAAAAGTAAAACTCGCAGCAACAATCAAATAGCACCAAAAGAAAGCTGTATTAGTGACAAGAAAAGGAGGTAAAATCCATTTAGGTGGTAGGTTGTATGACCGAGCAATAAACCGTGAAAGCTGCAGTGGTCTGAATGGAGAAAAAGGCTCTGGTCCTTAAAGAGAAACTCCAACCAAGAATTGAACTTTATCCCAATCAGTAGCTGATACCCCCTTTTACATGACAAATCTATTGCATTTCACAAACAGACCATCAGGGGGCGCTGTATGACTGATTTTGTGATGAAACCCCTCCCACAAGAGGCTCTGGTACCGTACGGTACTCTGGGCAAACTGCCACAATGTAACAAGCTTCACAGACAGGAAATAGCTGTTTACAGCTGACTCCAACAGCCAAAACAGCTAGGAGCAGCTTACATAACCTACCCACAGTAAAAATGTCACCATGTGATAAATGTCAGAATGTAAATCTGGGAGAGGAAAGATTTTACAATGAGCAAACACTGACTAAATCATTTATACATAATTATTGTAAAAATGAAGCACTTTTTTTTATTACATTATTTTCACTGGAGTTCCTCTTTAAGGGGTAGAAAGACTGTGGTCCTCAAGTGGTTAAACTGGATTTGTTAACGCCTAAAAAACAAAGTTTCACTTACCTGGGGCTTCCCCAAGCCCCCAGCAGCAGTATACCCTCTTGACATACATATTAAAAAAAAAAGTTCAGTCCCTTAGGTAACTTTTTATTGTAAACCTTTTTTTTTTTTTTTAGATTATTTTTTTTTTAGATTTTTTTTTTTTTTTTTTTTTTTTTTTTGCTAATTATTGGGGAGTGTAGGAGGTAAGGGTTTAATTTCAGATGATAGGAAATGGCCTCAATTCACTAAGATCATGCTGAAGATAATAAGGTAAGAGAAAACTTACCACCACACAGTGAGAGAGTTATCTTATCTCTTCATTCCTTACGTTACCTCCTCTGTAGTTATTTTCACACACAACAGCCTGTCTTTAACTTTAGAATTCTGTGTATATTTTAAGGATTGAAGAGCTAACTTAAAGACAGAAGAGTTAACTTTAGGTTTGCCTGAGGTAAAATGTTTCCTGAATACTACATGCCTCATCACCATGGTGATAACTCTAGAAACATTTTTAAAGACAGGAGATAAGCTTAGTGAATTGAGGCCAATGTCTGTTAAAAAAAAGAAAAAAAAGTGTGTAGATGTAATTTTACTATTTGGCCACAAGATGTCCTTGCGCATAACTTCTGTATGCATAGAATTGCACACGGACTTAGATCAATTAATGGGAACTGTGTTCCCATTAATTGATCTCCCAGCTAGCGATTGGCGGCAGTAAAGAGCACGGGGGCGTGAGCGGGAGTGCACGGCGGGGAGGGACATAGTAGCTACACCCCTGCAAGAAGTTATGGCAATTTGCAGGGATGTAGCAACTCGTCCCAGTGGAGGGGAAGGTGTTAAACCATTGCTATCATATAAATCTAGCATAGCAGGGTCTGAACCCTCTATAACAGTAATTATAGATTGATGGTATACCTTGAAATGAATCAGAGCACTCGGTATATGGTTTTATATAAAAAAATATATGTATGTATATATATATATATATATATATATATATATATATATATATATATATATATACTTTTACAATGATTTCATATGTCCTATTTATACTATAATATATGTTTATCATGCAGCATATATACTAAATATGAACAGTTCCAAGTAGTATTTCCTTCTAACAGTATTCCAACTCTTCATGGCCTTTATGGCCAAGCAATCATCAATCTTCTAAGTACATTTAAAGAAGATTTAAATCAGTTGTGTTATGTAGAATAGGATCAAAAGTAGTCTCATCTACATTGGTAGCTGTGTAAAAACTTGTAGTAATCTTCTTACAGAACTTCTCGCTAACAGCTTAACAGAACTTAATGCAGAAAAATTAATAAAGTAAATCCCCAGAATATTTATTTTATTGTATTTATAAAGCACCAACATATTAGTTAATGTTACAGACAATATTTAGGGGTGACATACAGCAATAAGACAATACAGGAATACAAGAAAGACCAGATCACACAGCACAGTATGAGTACAAGGTAATGCTTAGTCACTGGATGGAGCATGGAGATTAGGCAAGTTAGGTTCACTCAAATGCATAGCATTGGTTCACAGTAATGGAGATGCATGATCAGGTAGGACACAAAAGGAGGAGGACCCTGACCAAAGGCTTACAATCTTGAGCGAGAGATAGGGACACAAAAGGTAGGGGACCAGAGTTCAGCTGTGGGTTTAGAGCAATTGTGAGGGGTAGTAGGCCAGAGTGAAAAGGTGAGTTTTGCGTGCCTTCTTGAAGATGTTGGAGGGGGCTGCCCTAATGGGTGGAGGTAGGGAGTTCCATAATGTTGGAGCAGCTCTTGAGAAGTCCTGGAGGCGTGCATGAGTCTGGATGATGAGGGGGTGGTCAGGCGAAGTTCATTGGAAGAGCGGAGAGAGTGGCTAGGTGCGTACCTCTGAGTAAGATCGGAAATGTAGGTTGGACAGGTTTTGTGGACAGATTTGTAGGTCAGACACAGTATCTTGAATCTGATTCTGGACTGGATAGGAAGCCAATGGAGGGATTCACGGAGGGGAGCCGCCATGGTGGAGCGATGGGAGGAGTGGATAATTCTGGCTGCCGCATTCATGATGGGCTGCTTTGGGGCTATTTGGGTCATAGGGAGACCAGACAGAAGGGCATTGCAGTAGTCAAGGCGCGAAATTATGAGGGCATGGATGAGGAGTTTGGAGGTGGCAGAGGTCAAGAAAGGGCGAATCTTACAGATGTTACGAAGGTGGAAGTTGCAGGACTTTGTGAGGTTTTGGATGTGGGGAGTGAAGGAGAGTGTGGAGTCCAGGGTGACACCCAGACAGCGGGCTTGAGAGGTAGGGCGAATGGTAGTGTGGTTAACAGTGACATGCACATCTGGGAGGTTCATGGATGGCCGGGTGGGAAGATCATAAATTCCGTTTTGTCTAGATTTAGTTTCAGGAACCTAGCGGACATCCAGGAGGAGATGGCTGATAGGCACGAGGAGACCTTGTCCATGGTAGTGGTGGATATGTCTGAGGTGTGGAGGTAGATCTGGGTGTCATCTGCATACAGATGATAGTTAAGACCCATGGAGGAGATAACCTTGCCAATGGAGGATGTGTATAGGGAGAACAGTAGAGGGCCAAGGACCGAGCCTTGGGGGTGGATGAGGACTCATTGAAGGAGGTCGTGAAGGAGCAGTTGGAGAGGTAGGATGAAAGCCAGGTCAGGGAAAGATCGTGAATGCCCATGGACTGGAGGGATTGGAGGAGTAGGGGATGATCTACTGTGTCAAAAGCTGCTGAAAGGTCAAGGAGGAGGAGAATGGAGTATTTACCTTCAGCTTTAGCTAATGCAAGGTCATTGACCACTTTGGTGAGAGCAGTTTTGGTTGAGTGGGCAGGCCGTAATCCAGATTGCAGTGGGTCTAGCAGTGAGTTGGCATTGAGGTACTGAGTCAGGCGTTTGTGAACGAGACTCTCAAGAAGTTTTGAGGCAAAGGGAAGGAGGGAGAAAGGGCGGTAGTTGGAGGGTAGCGAGTGGTCGAGGGAGGGTTTCTTGAGCAGGGGTAGTACAGTGGCCTGCTTGAAGTCTGAGGGGAAGGTGCCTGTGGATAGGGAGAGGTTAAACAGGGTAGTGAGGACTGGGGCCAATTCCGTGAAATGAGGCTGAAGGAAATCAGAAGGGGTGGGGTCAAGGGGGGAAGTAGTGGTATGGGAAGTCTGCAGTAGGTGGTTGACTTCCTCGGTGGTAGTAGGAGTGAAGGAGGTGAGGGGAGGATAGGGTGGAGGAGGAGCTGGTTGGGAGCAGGGCTGTGGAGTCGGTCCAAAAATCTACCGACTCCGACTCCTCGGTTTAGGATTCCACCGACTCCAACTCCGACTCCTCTAATTTGCATATTACAATTTTGTTGATTAAAAGTATGTAACATGAAATTCGTCTCTAACTGCCAAGGCTTAGGAATTTTACAAGACAACTGAAGTGAGAAGGATATGTAGACTACTATATTTATTCCCTTTAGACTAAAACTAGTCCTTGGTAAGAGTACTTGTAAAAGATAGACCGGAATAAAGAACATCTATCAGGCCCTAGGCAATATAACTGTGGGTACATGTAAGAGTGATGTGCAGGTACTCTGCAGGGGAATGAGGAGATTCTTCCTCTATTACACATTCTTCATGCACAATCTGAACAAGGTTTATGGGTAATAGACAACACCTCTGTGTTCAATGTGCACAACATTCTCAGTGGATTCCCTGCAGCTCTGTGGGGAGTGCATATGTAGAGTATAGTACTACTGTGTAACAAAGTAAACCTGAGACAGATGAAATTAAAGTTTTATACATACCTGGGGCTTCCTCCAGCCCCTTCAGGCTAATCAGTCCCTCGTTGTCCTCCTCCGCCACCTGGATCTTCTGCTATGAGTCCAGGTACTTGAGCCAGTCGGGCGTAGTGCGCATGCACACACTCCGCCGCCAGGAGCATCCTACACCTGTGCAGCACTATTGCGCAGGTGCAGAATGTTCCTGGCTGTGGGAGCGGCATGCGGCCGGACAGCGCTGACTGGCTGAATTACCAGGACTCATAGCAGAAGATCCGGGTGGTGGAGGACAGCGAGGGACTGATTAGCCTGAAGGGGGCTGGAGGAAGCCCCAGGTATGTATAAAACTTTACTTTTCATCCGTCTCAGGTACCCTTTAATTTGTAGTCACCAAACCAAATTTTAACAACATATCAAATTATTTGATTTCATCAGCAAAGGGAGTGCATACATTTGCATAAATCAGCATCAATGCAGAATTATTTCCATCTCATTGACCATCTCTATTAGTGACACGGCTACACATCAGGCTTTATTCTTACAGCATAGATGTTATTTAGTATATATAAGAGATTCCTGTGTACACATCATATATACAGTCACAATCAGATATGTATATCTGACCTTAAAAATACGGGGACTGCTTTATTGAAGCAGCACAAGTAACTAATTTTGATTGGTTTATTTCATTTTTGTGGACTAAGCACAGCTATTACTGTATATATACTGTATATATACATTATTTATAATGACTATTATCTGAGAAATAGAACATTTTATCATATTTTCTATTTTAATTACAGTTACAAATTCATTAGGAGTCGGAGTCGGTGCATTTTTTTCCGACTCTGACTCCAGGCACCCAAAATTGCCAGACTCCACGACTCCGACTCCACAGCCCTGGTTGGGAGGTGAAGATTGGATATTTCCTGATGGATGGAGAATATTAAGCATATTACCCCTTCTCTGTCATCTCTTCAGCATCTAGAACCACGTGTGGGATGTTAGCTTTTGGCTTGTAGCCGACTGAGTAGGTGTCTTTCGGGAGAGATTCGTACTGGATGTCTCTGAAAGCTCTGAAACCACCTATTTTATACACAGTGGATTCACTGTGGCTGCCTAATTTGGAATTTTCCTCAATCTCTGGTTCTGATTAGCTGAAATTTCCATGCGTCAATCTGTATCATGTTTTAAATACCTAAGCCATAATCTTTTTTTGTTTACAAATTCCTTATTTAACTTATCTGTGGGAATTGACCTAGTTTGGGATATTTACACATACTGAAATTTGCTTATCGGGTCTGTTTGACGCAGTTAATTAAAAATGGAGGTCACCAGCCATTTTGATCTGCTAATTGACTTAAAGTGTAACTGTCGGGCATAAAATCAAAAATCAATTCTTTATTTTTATCTGGTAAACAAGTAATAAGGAAGCTAACCAGGCAATCCAAAAGTTAAAAATCACTTTTTTTTCTTATCCATAAACCATCATTCCCCAGTTTCTGTGGCTCTTATTTGGTACATCTGCCGCACAAAGGAAGTTGCAGGGCATGCTGGGTTGTCTTTTTTTTTTTTTTGCTGCTTTACCTTTCCCTCAGACTTAACTATTGCAGCCTGAATGGCTGAAGCCTCTTTCCCTCCTATTTTCCCCTCCCACACCTCTGTTCCTCTCTGATTGGCCAATATTTCTCATGCTGAGACGATGCATTTTCTGTTGCAGAGCTGGGTGGGAGTTCCTGAAGACTGGGACAGGGGCGGGCAATGCATACACAATCAGGCAGAGCAGAGTAAGGGAGGAAATGACATCAGGATTGGCTTCAAAATAGACACAGTTAAGATGGAGAATCCTAAGAAGGATTTTCTCTTTTTTTACTATAGAAAGATCGCTAAACTCAAAATGTGGACAGTGCAATACATCTGTTATGTAAGTAGAGCAAGTATGTATCTACTTATATATATGTGTGTTGTTTTGCTGACAGCACCTCTTTATTTACCCCAGACATTAGGACTTTTAAATAATAAACAATCTCATTCTATCTATCTTTTTATGACGCACTTCTGATAATATGACCCTCTAGTAATTAGTTTGGAATGTGTCTGTCCTTTTTTTAGATATGGAGCCAGCCATTTTGACCCAACAAAGCACGTTGATCTGTAACTTAACCACTTCCACCTCCCCGGGACGAGTAACTACGTCCCTGCAAAATGCCATAACTGCTTGCAGGGGGTGTAGCTACTACATCCCTCCCCACTGCGCGTTCCCGCTCGCCCCTCCCCCATGCGTTCCCGAGCCCGTTACCGCCGCTAATTGTTACCCGCTAGATCAATGAATGAGAACCGTTCCTATTCATTGATCTAAGTCCCCGTGTGTATGACCGCAGCCGCCTATGAGACGGCACCACCATTCACAAAGACCGTCCACACAGTACTACGCATAAGGAAGTGAGCTGCAAGGACATCTCGTGGCCAAATAGTAAAATTACATCTATTTTATTTTTTATAATTGACCTATTTTGACATTATTTAAACATTTTAAATTAACCCCTGACCTCCCACACTCCCCAGTAGATACCAAAACTTTTTTGGGGGAAAAAAATACAAATAAAAAAAATACAAAGTTACCTTAGGAACTGAACTTTTTTAATATGTATGTCATGAGGGTATATTACTATTTATAAATTATGGGCTTGTAATTAGACGGACACAAAACTGAAAAAATGCACTTTTACCTCCAAATAAAATATTGGCGCATACATTGTACTAGGGAAAAATTTTAAACGTTACAATAAATGGGACAAATGGGCGAATAAAATGTGTAGGTTTTAATTACATTAGCATGTAATATTTTAAAACTATAATTGCTGAAAACTAAGGAATTTTTCCATTTTTTTTCCTTATTTTTCCTGTTAAAACACTTTTTTAGAATAAACTTATTCTTTGCAAAATGTACCTCCTAAAGATAGCCTATTTGGTGGCGAAAAAAACAAGATCTAGATAGTTTTGTTGTGATTAGTAATAAAGTTATATGCAAGTAAATGGAAGGAGCGCTGACAGGTGAAAATTGCTCTGGTTTTTTTAAGGGGAAAACCCCTGGAGGTGAAATGGTGAAAGTCTACAGCAATTTAATGCTTATTGAAGTATAAAGGGCTTCAACCAATATATTCATTTAAATATAAAGCTGATTATATAATTCTTCTTAAAACAATTTATCATGTAAGATATAATTGCATATCATAACAGCGCCACGGAATATGTTGGTGCTTTATAAATCAATAATAATAACTGTATCATTTAAAACCATTTTCTGTATTAATTTTATAACGATTATAAAAACCACCAGGTGGCATCATAAGACAATAGGAAAAAAATATTGATCTGTTTGATAGTACAAACCAAAACATCTCGTAATACAGGACTGTCCATGGTTCCTCCAACTGAATCAAGGACATGACAATGTGTCAAGCGCTTGCTTACAGACTCCAGCATTTAAATGTATTTCAAAGTTATAAATTCTATTATATGTAATTATAGGGTTTTAACAATAATTATTTCTTTCTTTTGTAAGGGGCTATTGGTTATTAACTGTATTTTCAATCATATAAAACACTCCAGAATACCGGACACACCTAGGTTTAGAAGGCAAAAACCATGGGAAATGTTATCCCCTAAATGGTGTGCTCCTGTATGGCCCATGTGTCCTACTGTGTGCCCCCCTCCCCTGCGTGCCTCCGCTATCCCCTTTGTACCTCCTGCCCCCCCCCCCCTCCGTGTGTGCAGCGGCTTACCCGATACATGCCGCCACGAGGACTGCAGACACATGGCTTCTCCATGCCCATTTCTCTTGTGCACGGCTACTGATGACACGATCAGTACAAGCCACAGTTGTCTGCAGTCCTCGTGGCAGCATGTATTGGGTAAGCCGCTGTACAGACAGAGGAGGGCCAGGAGATACAAGGGGGATAGTGGAGGCATGAAGGTGACTCCCGCAGCAGCACTCGTGGCATTCCTGCAGCTCTGGGCACGCAGGCACACTCAGGTGGTCACAGAGAGTGGATGCACACCACCCTGCATTTGTCCTACACGCGCTGGTGGTGACAGGCCAATCCTCTGTTCACAGTACAGGAAGTCAGGAGGATTTCCTGATTGGTGGCTGCTGTGTCTGACTGTTTTCTATTTGTTAAAACTCTATTTAAGTCCTGTCTGTGCAACTTCACACTGCCGATGATAGCGTTAGCTGGAGCAAGTTTCAGGCTGTTATTACTGTTGTTTTAACTGTATCTTCTGACCTCTATCCTGTACTTGACCACTGTTTTGATTGCTGCCTGGACCGACCACTTGTCTGAACCTGACTACTCCTTATATTGCCGCCTGGACCGACCTCTTGTCTGAACCTGACTACTCCTTATATTGCCGCCTGGACCGACCTCTTGCCTGAACTCGACTACTCACTGGATTGGCGCCTGGACAAATCTCCTGCCTGACTACTACCTTGTCGTCTCCCTGGTCATTTTGCATTTATTACTGCTACCTATATCGCAGCCTAAATAGGGTTTGGTGGTATCTCTGTCTTCACCGTGTCAGTCTCTATACCTTGGGCATATCAAGGCCTGGGTATAACCAGGTGCTGGGACAATGTACTTTGTCGTACCGCAGGTGACCGGGGGCGCACCACACAAGGTGAAGAAGACTGAGGAGGAGATTGGGGCATAAGGACTGACATGAAGGCAAGAAATCTGCCAGGCATTACAATATCTAAAATAACACTAACTCTGTCACAGACTACTAAACTAACCTTCACTAATCCCTAAATTCCCTAAACCCCTACACTATCTAGTACTAGTACAGCTAAATGAATTAAATGCCTGTCTCTAAACTTCTATTACTGACTATGCACTATTACTTCATTAATGCATTAACTGATTAAATCATTCACAAAGCAAATCTAACTGTCTGAATCACAAGCTAGTTAACAGCAATCAAAGGTACGAGTGACAAAAAGCTTAAGTTGAACAATTGAATCGCACTTGCAAAGTACGTCCATCTGGTTGAACTCGATGGACGTATGTCTTTTTTCAACCCAAATAACTGTAACTATGTAACAGCGCTGGATCAGCCTGACACAACCTCTCACAGCACTAAACTAACACAGCAAGGGGTAAATCTAAAATGGTGGCTGTCTTATTTAACCACTTCGTCCACAGGTCAGTAGATATACGTCCTCTGGGACTTCATCTAAGCCACAGGTCAGTAGATATACGTCTTGTAGCAGAAGCAGTGCTGTGCAGGATTAGGCTTGCTCCTGTGCATATTTCTGGCACTATCTGATGCAGGACTAATTGGTAAATGGGAATATAAGTTTCCTGAGCTAATGAGATTGATTTTTACTATGAAAAATACTTGTATTTTCTCATTTCATAGTGAAAAACACACTTTGTAGCACTATTTCAGAATCAAATATCTTCACCATAAATTGTGGCAGGAACATAATCGAAGTTTTGTGATAAGCAGTAAGAATAGCCAAACAAAATGTGTGTTTTTTATTGACAGTAGCACTTTTTATTTTTAAACTGGAATTGGTAAAACTGAGAAATACATGTTTTTTTCTATTTTTTTCTTTGTTTTCCCATTAAAATTCATAGAAAACAAAATTGTTTGAGGGAAAAAATAGCATACAATGAAAGCCTAGTTTGTCTTGAAAAAAACAATATATATTTCATTTCTGTGTCATAAGTAGAGATAAAGTTATTTCTGATTAAATAGGGACATAGCTAAACTGTCAAAACTGCTCTGGTCAATAAGTTGAAAACAAGGTCTGGATGCGAAGTGGTTAAGAAGGCAGTAAAGTGTTGTACCGTGTTAGCCATGAGTAAAAGCAAGAAGTTTTGAATCAGGATGATACCATTTATTGGCTAACTTAGAGATGGATAAACAGTGAGCTTTCGACTTATAAAAAGCCTTCGTCGGACTGGTTCCTGACCAAAACTGAAAAACACAGCTTATATACACTGACATACAGAGGAGAAACATTCTTTAGCAGACATAAATGTAA
This sequence comes from Hyperolius riggenbachi, assembly GCF_040937935.1. Lineage (NCBI taxonomy): Eukaryota > Metazoa > Chordata > Amphibia > Anura > Hyperoliidae > Hyperolius > Hyperolius riggenbachi. The sequence goes on from NC_090647.1 coordinate 567,384,956, forward strand.
TTAGATGCCTCAACTGTTACTGAGGAGGCTTTCCCAGGCATCCTATCTAAACTGATAAGATCAATAAAATCCTCAACATGACATAAAGCAGACTCTGGTGATGAAGAGACATCGTAAATTCCGAATTCAAATGGTAACTGGCCTGGTTACATGCACCATTCATTCTAAGCTTAAGAGAATTGTGGCATTTAAAGCCAGCACCTAAAAGCAAATAAAATGAATAGTGACAGTGAATTCCATCTTACACAGCATATGGCACAAAAATGAATGAAAAGATAGAAAAATGAAAATTAAAAGAATTGTGGCATGTAAAACCCATTGTACCAGCACAAGAAGTTAGAGTCCTTGTTTAAAGAGAAACTCCAACCAAGAATTGAACTTTTTCCCAATCAGTAGCTGATACCCCATTTTACATGAGAAAGACAATGATTTTCACAAACAGACCATCAGGGGGCGCTGTGTGACTGATTTTGTGCTGAAACCCCTCCCACAAGAGGCTCTGAAGACCGCGGTACTGCTGGCAAACTGCTACAATGTAACAATGTTCAGAGACAGGAAATAGCTGTTATTAGCTGTCTAACAGCCTGAGCAGCTAGAAACAGCTAAATAACCTGCCCACAGTAACAATGTCTCCATGTAATAAATGTCAGAATGTGAATCTGGGAGAGGAAAGATTTTACAATGAGCAAACACTGACTAAATCATTTATACATAATTATGGTAAAAAATGAAGCACTTTTTTTACTACATTATTTTCACTGGAGTTCCTCTTTAAACCATCTTCTACAGTTTTGAACCAATGTATAAACTTAGTTTCTTGTGTTAGTCTCATGTTTCCCGATTTGAAGCCACCCATTAATACAGTGACGCGAAAATCGCTTAAACTGTGTCCAGGTAAACAAAAGTGTGTTGGTATTGGGAGATCAGTATATTTTGTATTATCCTTTTTCCTGCTGTTAATAGTGGATCTGTGGTGTGTCATGCGATCACGCAGTGGTTGACTTGTTTCTCCCACATAAATTCCTTTGGGGCATTTTGCACACATGATCACGTATACCACATTAGATGAGTCGCAGGAAAAGGTGCCTTGTACTTTGTATTCCTGTTGTGTACCCGGTATTAGTATCCTGTCAGTGGAATGGATGTGTTTACAGGTCCCACACGGTTTCCCTCGGCAGGGGAATGTTCCATTCTGTTCTTGCCTATTTAAGGCACTCCTCACTATCATCTGCTTAAGATTGGGTGGCTGTCGGAACGCTAGGAGGGGAGGTTCAGGGAATATCTTTTTCAGTCTCTGATCCTTGTAGAACAAGATGAAGTTCTTTTGCAATCTTTCTTAAGATTTCCAAGCGTGGGTTGTAGGTTACTACCAGTGGGACACGGCTCTCTTCCTGGCTCTGCTTGTACTCCAGGAGCTGAGTCCTAGGGATGTTGTTAGCTTTCTTGATTTGGGTCTCAGCCATTAGAGGATTGTATCCCTGTTTTATGAAATTCTTCTTCAGGTAATCCAGGTGTTTGTCTTTGTCATCCTTGTCAGAACAGATCCGATTGCATCTTATTGCCTGGCTGTAAATTATGGAATTCTTTATATGTTACAGCCAGGCAATAAGATGCAATCGGATCTGTTCTGACAAGGATGACAAAGACAAACACCTGGATTACCTGAAGAAGAATTTCATAAAACAGGGTTGCAATCCTCTAATGGCTGAGACCCAAATCAGGAAAGCTAACAACATCCCTAGGACTCAGCTCCTGGAGTACAAGCAGAGCCAGGAAGAGAGCCGTGTCCCACTGGTAGTCACCTACAACCCACGCCTGGAAATCTTAAGAAAGATTGCAAAATAACTTCATTCTGTTCTACACAAGGATCAGAGACTGAAAAAGATATTCCCTGAACCTCCCCTCCTAGCGTTCCAACAGCCACCCAATCTTAAGCAGATGATAGTGAGGAGTGCCTTAAATAGGCCAGAACAGAATGGAACATTCCCCTGCCGAGGGAAAACGTGTGGGACCTGTAAACACATCCATTCCACTGACAGGATACTAATACCGGGTACACAACAGGAATACAAAGTACAAGGCACCTTTTCCTGCGACTCATCTAATGTGGTATACGTGATCATGTGTGCAAAATGCCCCAAAGGAATTTATGTGGGAGAAACAAGTCAACCACTGCGTGATCGCATGACACACCACAGATCCACTATTAACAGCAGGAAAAAGGATAATACAAAATATACTGATCTCCCAATACCAACACACTTTTGTTTACCTGGACGCAGTTTAAGCGATTTTCGCGTCACTGTATTAATGGGTGGCTTCAAATCGGGAAACATGAGACTAACACAAGAAACTAAGTTTATACATTGGTTCAAAACTGTAGAAGATGGTTTAAACAAGGGCTCTAACTTCTTGTGCTGGTACGATGGGTTTTACATGCCACAATTCTTTTAATTTTCATTTTTCTATCTTTTCATTCATTTTTGTGCCATATGCTGTGTAAGATGGAATTCACTGTCACTATTCATTTTATTTGCTTTCAGGTGCTGGCTTTAAATGCCACAATTCTCTTGAGCTTAGAATTAATGGTGCATGTAACCAGGCCAGTTACCATTTGAATTCGGAATTTACGATGTCTCCCCATCACCAGAGTCTGCTTTATGTCATGTTGAGGATTCTATTGATCTTATCAGTTTAGATAGGATGCCTGGGAAAGCCTCCTCAGTAACAGTTAAGGCATCTAATTACATTTATGTCTGCTAAAGAATGTTTCTCCTCTGTATGTCAGTGTATATAAGCTGTGTTTTTCAGTTTTGGTCGAAGGCTTTTTATAAGTCGAAAGCTCACTGTTTATCCATCTCTAAGTTAGCCAATAAATGGTATCATCCTGATTCAAAACTTCTTGCTTTTACTCATGGCTAACACGGTACAACACTTTACTGCTTCTACTATGCTGAAAGATACCGCAATGTACCGTACATTCCTGGAACTGAAAAAAGACCTAAAGAAACTTGCACAGCTGGACAGCGACATCTTTTTCCTGACTACATGCAAAAAGGAGAACCTTATACCACAAGGACTGAGGATACAGAATCCCACCCTGCATACATACAATAGCAGGTTTGCAGAACAAATCTGCAGGAGGAGCTCAGAGAGAGTACGAAACAACCTAATAAAAATCTGCTATAACATGAAGAGGATTGTGAAGGACCATATACAAAGTCTGAAATCATCTTTAACTGATGACCCCACATGAGCATGGGAACAGCTACAGACCTTTTATAGGAAATTGCAGAGGATCTTAATTAAAAACAAGAAGAAAAAACTTCAGAGACTCAAAATAAAGAGTGGACACCTGGATACCGCAGCAGCAGAGAAAGAGCAACCCACAGGTGTCATTAACCTTTCCTCTTATCAAGCCACTGAAGCTGAAATGGCAGTACTGTCCAAAGGCCTGTCATTTTGCCCTGCAAAGCCCATAGACAAGATTGCACTCTGTGGTGATATGGAACAATTCTTCAGGAAGCTACGTCTCAAGGAACACTACTATGACAAGGAATCTTGCAACACTACTGATAATGAGCCAACACACACCAGATCCACAAAAAAACGCGGATGGACCCCTGTAGCTGGAAAAAATCCAACCCTGGACAAATACATCAACAAATTTAGATGCCAAATCTCTGACAGGGTTCTGAATAAAAGAAAAACACTGGCTCATAACATAACATTGCAAGAGCAACAAGCTATCACATCCCTTAAGGAGAATAAGGACATTATTATTAAACCAGCGGATAAAGGGGGTGCCATAGTCATCATGAACACCAGTGACTATATCCAGGAGGCACAAAGACAGTTGTCTAACACCATGCACTATGCCAAATTAGAGGAGGACCCAACAAAAAGGTACAGGATGGCACTCAATAGGATGGTAAAGAAATTGCATGTAAACACCAGGCTTCATGTACAGACTCTTATCCCGGAAAAGCCGAGAACCGCCTGCTTTTACATGCTTCCCAAAGTCCACAAAGAGGGGAACCCAGGCAGGCCCATAATCTCAGGGAATGGAACTCTCACAGAGAATATCTCAGGGTGGTTGGAAAACATTTTGAAGCCTCTAGTCTGTAAAAGACCCAGCTACATACAGGATACTACACACCTCCTGAACCAACTGGCAGCCATTGGCCCAGTGCCTGAAGGCACCATTCTTGCCACTATGGATGTAGAGTCTCTATACACCAACATTCCCCACAATGATGGTATTGCGGCCTGTCGCAAATATCTTCAAGGTTTGGGCACACCTATAAACTCAATTGCTGGACTAATGAGATTCGTTCTCACCCACAATTATTTCACATTTGGGGAGGATCTCTACTTACAGCAAATGGGAGTGGCAATGGGCTCACGGTTTGCACCGCAGTATGCAAATCTCTTCATGGCAAAGATTGAAGAAGAATACCTGAATACTTGTCATATAAAACCCATGGCCTACTTCCGTTTTATCGACGACATCTTGATCATCTGGTCTGCAAGTGAGGAGGATCTTATCCAATTTCACAGGAACTTCAATGCCTTCCATCCCACAATCAAACTGAAATTGAGCTACTCTCACAGGGAGATTAACTTTCTTGACACCACCATATACATCAAAGAGAACAGCTTACAAACGTCCATGTACCGCAAACCGACGGATCGTCCCACATACCTCAGGTATGACAGTTTCCACCCCAAACATATAAAGAATTCCATAATTTACAGCCAGGCAATAAGATGCAATCGGATCTGTTCTGACAAGGATGACAAAGACAAACACCTGGATTACCTGAAGAAGAATTTCATAAAACAGGGATACAATCCTCTAATGGCTGAGACCCAAATCAAGAAAGCTAACAACATCCCTAGGACTCAGCTCCTGGAGTACAAGCAGAGCCAGGAAGAGAGCCGTGTCCCACTGGTAGTAACCTACAACCCACGCTTGGAAATCTTAAGAAAGATTGCAAAAGAACTTCATCCTGTTCTACACAAGGATCAGAGACTGAAAAAGATATTCCCTGAACCTCCCCTCCTAGCGTTCCGACAGCCACCCAATCTTAAGCAGATGATAGTGAGGAGTGCCTTAAATAGGCAAGAACAGAATGGAACATTCCCCTGCCGAGGGAAAACGTGTGGGACCTGTAAACACATCCATTCCACTGACAGGATACTAATACCGGGTACACAACAGGAATACAAAGTACAAGGCACCTTTTCCTGCGACTCATCTAATGTGGTATACGTGATCATGTGTGCAAAATGCCCCAAAGGAATTTATGTGGGAGAAACAAGTCAACCACTGCGTGATCGCATGACACACCACAGATCCACTATTAACAGCAGGAAAAAGGATAATACAAAATATACTGATCTCCCAATACCAACACACTTTTGTTTACCTGGACACAGTTTAAGCGATTTTTGCGTCACTGTATTAATGGGTGGCTTCAAATCGGGAAACATGAGACTAACACAAGAAACTAAGTTTATACATTGGTTCAAAACTGTAGAAGATGGTTTAAACAAGGACTCTAACTTCTTGTGCTGGTACGATGGGTTTTACATGCCACAATTCTTTTAATTTTCATTTTTCAATCTTTTTATTAATTTTTGTGCCATATGCTGTGTAAGATGGAATTCACGGTAACTATTCATTTTATTTGCTTTCAGGTGCTGGCTTTAAATGCCACAATTCTCTTAAGCTTAGAATGAATGGTGCATGTAACCAGGCCAGTTACCATTTGTACTCGGAATTTACGATGTCTCCCCATCACCAGAGTCTGCTTTATGTCATGTTGAGGATTCTATTGATCTTATCAGTTTAGATAGGATGCCTGGGAAAGCCTCCTCAGTAACAGTTGAGGCATCTAATTACATTTATGTTTGCTAAAGAATGTTTCTCCTCTGTATGTCAGTGTATATAAGCTGTGTTTTTCAGTTCTGGTCAGGAACCAGTCCGACGAAGGCTTTTTATAAGTCGAAAGCTCACTGTTTATCCATCTCTAAGTTAGCCAATAAATGGTATCATCCTGATTCAAAACTTCTTATTTAAGAAGGGGGAGGCCCAAGCTCTGCTTATTCCTACTGGTTGTTGGGGACATTCTAGGGACACTCTGATTGGCCCACAGTTAAAAAAAACAAAACAGCTTTTTCGTAGTAATTTGAAGTACTGGAAATTATGACTTCATTGACATTTCAGCACTACTTATAGGTAACCATAATCCCGATCAATTATGGCTTCTGATTGCAATGCCGTAGCTACCAATTTCGACTCGACTCAATAATTACGGAAATCCATAAATACTGAGTCGTTACGAGCACCATTAGGGGGATGTTTTTCTGCAGAAGAAACTGGGAGCCTGGTCAGGATAAAGGGAAAGATGACAGCAGCAATGAAAACCTGCTCCAGAGTGCTCTTGAACTGGACTGGGGTGATGGTTCATCTTTCAGCAGGACAGCGACCCTAAACACACGGCCAAGATATCAAATGAGTGCCTTCAGGACAACTCTGTGAATGTCCTTGAGTGGCCCAGCCAGACTTGAATCCTATTGAAAATCTCTGGAGAGATCTTAAAATGGCTGTGCACTGATGCTTCCCATCCAACCTGTAGAGATGGCTCGAACCTCCGATTTTAGGTTTGCGAACCTTGAACACGAACTTCCGCAAAAGTTTGGATTTGCGCGACCTTCGCGAACCGCAATAGACTTTAATGGGCAGACAAACTTTCAAAAATTCAAGCATTAATTCTGGCCACAAAACTGATGGAAAAGATGTTTCAAGGGGTCTAACACCTGGAGGGGGGCATGGCGGAGTGGGATACACGCCAAAAGTCCCGGGAAAAATTACGGATTTGACGCACAGCAAAGTTTTAAGAGCAGAAATCACATTGCAATGCTAAATTGGAGGCATAAAGTGCTTGAAAACATCTTGCATGTGTATACATCAATCAGGAAGTGTAGATCAAACTCACTGTGTACAACAAATTTCCAAAGGGTTCGCACACTCTTGGATACCAAATCCTGTTTATTCAAAATGCGTGACACACCATTCCAGAAAACCAACGAATCGTTTCGGGGCCCCTCGGGGTCCCCTTTGTCAAGGTAACAGTACAGAATGGTTAATTCTGTACTACACTACTGTAATACACCATTCTGTACTGTTACCTTGACAAAGGGGACCCCAAGGGGCCCCGAAACGATTCGTTGGTTTTCTGGAATGGTGTGTCACGCATTTTGAATAAACAGGATTTGGTATCCAAGAGTGTGCGAACCCTTTGGAAATTTGTTGTGGACTTTATACGGTTCAGCACCTCGACTGTGGTGTGCGATTCCATACTCTGTGCATCCAAACTCACTGTGTAACGCACCGCAAACAGCTGTTTGTTTAGTGATAGCCATGCTGGACTGGTGCGCACCATGGTGAGAGTGCAGGCCATGGCGGTTTTCAAGCCCATATGGTCGTCGGGCTGAGGTAGCTCAATGATAGAACAACAGTGACTGTCCAGCTAATCGAATTTGGTCTGTCCACAATGAAGCAACAACCTTATTATCTTGGGTGTGCTAACCCCCCCCCCCCCCCCCCCGAGACACTCATATAGCCGGCGGTCATTGCTTCATTGTGATATGCAAGCCCCTTCACTGCGGCAAGGTAACAATCACGAAGGGGTATTGACACATGTACATGCCTTTTGTTTTGTTGTTGCAGCCGCAGTGCAGCCAGAAAAATTGGGAGGGCATTTACACGTACCAGAAAAAATTATTATTGTTATTGTTAGCGGCTGCGGTTAGCAGCGGCCTTAAAAATTCAGGAATCCACCTGGAGTCCTGGTCTGGACCCTGTTGGTGGTGGCGGAGAAGGCACTCAAGCAGCCTGCAGGCAGAGATGCTGTGTGGGGACCGACTTAGTCTTGGGGCAGGCAGTCACACAGGGTGCAGGCAGAGATGCTGTGTGTGGGGACTGCCTTAATCTTCCGGCAGGCTGTAGCCCTCCGGGATCCATGCCTCATTCATTTTGATAAAGGTGAGGTACTGAACACTTTCTTGACCTAGGCGACTTCTCTTCTCACTGACAATGCCTCCAGCTGTGCTGAAGGTACTTTCTGACAGGATGCTTGAGGCAGGGCAAGCCAGAAGTTGGATGGCAAATTGTGCCAGCTCTAGCCACAGGTCAAGCCTGCACACCCAGTAGTCAAGGGGTTCATTGCTGTTGTCTACGTCTGCAGTTAAGGCCAGGTAGTCGGCTACCTGTCGGTCGAGGCGTTGGTGGAGGGTGGATCCGCAAGGGCTAAGGCGAGGCGTTGGACTAAAGAATATCCGCATGTCCGACATCGCCATGAGATAGCTGGAGCGTCCTGTCCTTGCCTGCGTGGACATGGGAGGAGGAGGAAGATTACTGGCAGTGGCACCCTTATTCCGTTGTGCTGTGACATCACCCTTAAACGGACTGTAAAGCATACTTGCCAGCTTGTTGTGCAAGTGCTGCATCCTTTCTGCCTTCTGGTGATTTGGTAACATGTCCGCCACTTTGTGCCTATACCGAGGGTCTAGTAGCGTGGCCACCCAGTACAGTTCATTCCCCTTGATTTTTTTTCTTATACGGGGTCCCTCAACAGGCTGGACAGCATGAAAGACACCATCTGCACAAAGTTGGATGCCGACGTGCTATCCATCTCCTCTTGCTCTTCCTCAGTGATGTTGTGAAGAAACGCGGAAGAGCCGCCGCTTTAAGTCAGCGTGAGGCGGCTCTTTCCGCGCATGGCATGGCGGAACGCGGAAAAACCGCCGCGTCTGACGCGGCGGTTAGCGCGCATGGGCCTGTTGCGAACAGTCTGACCCATCGCAGGGAGGCCGCCGCCGGTGCTGATGGCGGTGCGACCAACCCCGCGCACAGGTCAGCGAGCACATTGCAAGACAGTACTGGTGTGGCTGGGACTGATAGTCCACCAAGGTTCAGAATGATGCGCGTGCGCGCAGAGAGGCAGAACTTATATGGCAGTCAGAAAAGGGTCAGCTGACAACTCTGCTTCTTCTCATTGGTCCAGCACTTAGGGAGGGGCTGGAGAGTGTTTTAGTATATATACTGCTGGCTGTTCAGTTGCTGGTTGTCTGGCGTTGCGATCACTACGTGGTAGCACTCAGACCTGAGTCAGATCCTAAAGTGTGCTGGGACCAGCTGGAGCTGTAATACTACACTTAGCTAGATTCTGTTGATAGTCTAAAGTACTAGTTTGATTGTGATTATCTGTTAAGACCTTCTGCTTGCCTGACCATTCTTCTGAACTCTGATCCTGTACCTTGTTATTCTGATACTCTGTTGCCGAACCCCGGCTCACCCTTAGACTCTGCATCTGCCTTTTGATTCTGTACCTCGATATTTCTGATACCCTGTTGCCGAACCCTGCTTGTTTATTAGACTCCGCATCTGCCTTCTGAATCTGTACTGTATCTGTCTGTGTGGTAACGACCTGGCTTGTCCGACCTCGAGAACCGACCTTACTGTCAGAGGCGGTTCCCAGTCCTTGTAGTGACACTCCCACCTGAGTGTCACTCTCGTTTTGTCCTTCCTACTCTCAGCCTTACTCCTCCCCCCGGGAGAGTCCAGGTCTTCTGAAGGAAATTGTGCAGTACTCCTTACTGCTCTGAGGCCCAGTCCTCTAAGTATTACTGTTGCACCAAACACTCTTACTCTACTCAGGTGTCCAGAGGTTAGCTTATATATCTGATTATCGGTGATACTGCAGATCATCAATAATCTGGTATATATCTGTATTCCCAGTGATACTGCAGATCACCGGTAATCAGATCCTCTCTGTGTTACACCGATCGTTACAGAACGCCAGACCAAAAACAAAATGGACGCACAGGCTGACCCTCTGGGTGTACTTGCCACTTCGGTGGATAACATCAATCAAGTACTGGGTAATCATAAAGCCTTAATTGATGCCCTATCAGGGTCTGTTCAAACCCTCCAGATGGCAGTAGATGAGGTGCGATCCCCTCCTAGTATAGACATACGTATGCCTGTTCCTGAACGGTTTTCTGGCCACAGATCTGACTTCCGGAATTTTAGGAGTAGAGTGTTATCTTATTTTGAGTTGAGACCCCGATCCTCAGGTACTGAGGCCCAAAGGGTCACGTTTATTAAAACGTTGTTATCCGGCGACTCCCAGACATGGGCGTACAGTCTGCCCACCGGAGATTCAGCCCTAACCAATGTGGAGGAGTTTTTTTAAAGCCATGGCAGTAATCTACGACGACCCAGATCTTGCCTCGACTTCTGAGCGGAAGCTCAAACTTCTGCGTCAAGGCAAGGGTCCGGTCGAAGATTACGCAGCAGAATTTAGGAGGTGGTCAGTTTCAGCTAGGTGGGGGACCTATGCCCTGTTAGATTTACGGGGTGCGTACAACCTGATACGAATAAGAAAGGGCGATGAGTGGAAAACGGCCTTTAATACGCCCGACGGGCATTACGAATACCTGGTGATGCCCTTCGGGTTATGTAATGCCCCGGCCGTTTTCCAGGAGCTCATCAATGAGGTCTTCAGGGAGGTGTTGGGGAGATTCGTTCTAGTATATCTAGATGATATACTTATTTTCTCCAACAACCTCTCTGAGCATAGGACCCATGTAAGATTTGTGTTGGACAAACTGAGGCAGAACTCACTTTACGCTAAACTGGAGAAATGTATCTTCAAAGTAACATCTGTCACCTTTCTGGGATACATTATTTCCACCTCAGGCCTGTCTATGGACCCTGCCAAAGTTTCCGCTGTTCTGGAATGGCCTCAGCCGGTTGGGTTGAAGTCTCTTCAGCGGTTTTTAGGCTTCGCGAACTACTATAGAAGGTTCATTAAAGGGTACTCTACAGTCATTGTACCCCTCACCAGTCTCACGAAAAAAGGGGCAGATACTACTCATTGGTCTCCTGAAGCTCTACAAGCATTCTCCACCCTGAAGGATCTATTCTGCTCAGCACCTATCCTTAGACACGTGGACACTTCATTCCCCTTTGTTGTTGAGGTAGACGCCTCAGAGGTCGGGGTTGGGGCTGTGCTGTCTCAGCGGTCAGGCTTGCAGGGTCGTATGCACCCATGTGCCTACTTCTCTCGTAGGTTCTCCCCAGCAGAGAGAAACTACGATATAGGCAACAGGGAGCTTCTGGCCATTAAATTGGCTTTTGAAGAATGGCGACATTGGTTAGAGGGTGCAGAACATACGATCACGGTTTACACTGATCACAAGAACCTAGAATACATCGAGGGGGCTAAGAGGTTGAGCCCCCGTCAGGCTCGATGGTCGTTATTCTTCTCTAGGTTCAGATTTATTATTACTTATACTCCGGGTAGCAAGAATATTAAGGCGGATGCTTTGTCCAGGTGCTTTGAGCCAGAGACAGCACAGCCCTCCGTCCCAGAGACTATTGTTCCACAGAAATTGGTGCTGGCTGCAACTCATACTTTACTTTGGAAGACTGGAAGGAGACTTTAAGTCCTTTTCAGCAGGACATCCCAGAAGGAAAGCCTGAAGGGGTTATGTTCATTCCTCTGCCTTTCCATCTCCAGATCTTAGAGATGTTCCATGCGCACAAGAATGCTGGACATCCTGGGGCATCCAGAACACAAGATCTTGTGGCCAGGTGTGCCTGGTGGCCTTCCTTGTCAGCAGATTGCAAGGAGTTTGTTAGGGAGTGTGCGATATGTGCAAAAAGCAAGACCTCCCGGCTGGCACCTGTCGGTACCTTGCAGCCTTTGCCCACCCCGAGTGAGCCGTGGACCCACCTGTCCATGGATTTTGTGGGTGAGCTTCCCAGATCTGAGGGCAAGTCGGTCATTTGGGTGGTAGTCGACCGCTTTAGTAAAATGGCCCATTTTGTGCCCTTGAAAGGACTCCCCTCGGCCCAGGAATTGGCCGATTTGTTCATTATTCACGTTTTCCAACTGCATGGCATTCCGGAAAACATAGTATCAGATCGGGGGGTCCAATTTGTCTCTAGATTCTGGAGGGCATTTTGCCACCAAATGGGCATGGAGCTGTCATTTTCGTCGGGCTACCACCCACAGACCAATGGTCAGACTGAGAGGATCAATCAGTCATTAGAACAGTTTTTGAGATGTTACGTTGCAGAGGCGCAAGACGACTGGGTCAAGTTCTTGCCCTTCGCAGAATTTGCGCAAAATAATTTGAAAAGTTCTTCCTCTGGATTTTCCCCGTTTCAGGTGGTGACGGGGAGGTTGCCATAGTTCTCTCCATTGCCAGTAGCCTCCACTCCGTTTCCAGCTCTGGAGGCCTGGCAGAGGTCTTTTAAAGACATTTGGTGGATCGTGAAGAATTTGGAAAAAGCCTTTCAGAGTCAGAAGGATCAAGCTGACAAGAGACGGTCCTTAGAGTGGAGGTTCCAACCAGGAGACTTGGTCTGGGTGTCCACACGTCACTTGACCCTGAGACAACCCTCAGACAAGCTTGGTCCCAGGTTTGTGGGTCCATTCCCGGTAGCTAAAAAGATCAACAACGTTACTTATACCGTTGATCTTCCCGCCAGCATGCGTGGGGTAAGGTCCTTTCACGTGTCCCTGCTCAAACCCGCAGTCCATGTGGGTCCTACTCCTCCTCCTCCGGTGATGGTGGATAGTCAACCTGAGTATGAAGTAGAGAAAATTTTGGACTCACGTATAGTGCAGAACTCAGTACAATATCTAGTGCACTGGAAGGGGTATGGTATTGAGGAAAGAACGTGGGTACCTGAGGGCCGCATGCATGCTGACAAAAGCCTGGAAGAAGCTGTCCGGAGTCCACTCCTCGGGGGGGGGGCTACTGTGAAGAAACGCGGAAGAGCCGCCGCTTTAAGTCAGAGTGAGGCGGCTCTTTCCGCGCATGGCATGGCGTGTGACGCGGCAGTTAGCGCGCATGGGCCTGTTGCGAACAGTCTGACCCAGCGCGGGGAGGCCGCCGCCGGTGCTGATGGCGGTGCAACCAACCCCGCGCACAGGTCAGCGAGCACATTGCAAGACAGTACTGGTGTGGCTGGGACTGATAGTCCACCAAGGTTCAGAATGACGCGCGTGCGCGCGGAGAGGCAGAACTTATATGGCAGTCAGAAAAGGGTCAGCTGACCAAGCCGGTCAGCTGACAACTCTGCTTCTTCTCATTGGTCCAGCACTTAGGGAGGGGCTGGAGAGTGTTTTAGTATATATATTGCTGGCTGTTCAGTTGCTGGTTGTCTGGCGTTGCGATCACTACGTGGTAGCACTCAGACTTGAGTCAGATCCTAAAGTGTGCCGTGACCAGCTGGAGCTGTAATCCTACACTTAGCTAGATTCTGTTGATAGTCTAAAGTACTAGTTTGATTGTGATTATCTGTTATGACCTTCTGCTTGCCTGACCATTCTTCTGAACTCTGATCCTGTACCTTGTTATTCTGATACTCTGTTGCCGAACCCCGGCTCACCCTTAGACTCTGCATCTGCCTTTTGATTCTGTACCTCGATATTTCTGATACCCTGTTGCCGAACCCTGCTTGTTTATTAGACTCCGCATCTGCCTTCTGAATCTGTACTGTATCTGTCTGTGTGGTAACGACCTGGCTTGTCCGACCTCGAGAACCGACCTTACTGTCAGAGGCGGTTCCCAGTCCTTGTAGTGACACTCCCACCTGAGTGTCACTCTCGTTTTGTCCTTCCTACTCTCAGCCTGACTCCTCCCCCCGGGAGAGTCCAGGTCTTCTGAAGGAATTTGTGCAGTACTCCTTACTGCTCTGAGGCCCAGTCCTCTAAGTATTACTGTTGCACCAAACACTCTTACTCTACTCAGGTGTCCAGAGGTTAGCTTATATATCTGATTATCGGTGATACTGCAGATCATCAATAATCTGGTATATATCTGTATTCCCAGTGATACTGCAGATCACCGGTAATCATATCCTCTCTGTGTTACACCGATCGTTACAGATGTCAGGTAAGTTCTCCTCCTCCCCCAGCCACGAACAATACCACGGGAAAGGTGAGCAGCACAAGCCCCCTGCAACGCCTGTTGTGGTTGTTCTTCCACCTCCTCCTCAAAAAAAAACACCTTCCTCTTCTGACTCCTCTTCCCCAGATGACTCTTTTTCCTCCTCCCCCTCCTCTGTGCTGCCGCAGGTGTTGAGGAAACATCTGGTTCTGCTGATGATTGTTCCTGCTCTTCCGCCTCTTCCTGTTCATGCTCCCTCACAGCTTGATCCACCACTCTACGCACGGCATGCTCCAGGAAGAAAGCGTACGGGATCAAGTCGCTGATGTCGCCTTCACTGCGACTCACCAGGTTTGTCACCTCCTCAAACGGACGCATGAGCCTGCAGGCATTAAGCGTGAGTGTCCAGTACTTTGGTCAGAAAATGCCTGGCTCCCCAGAGCATGAACTTTCACTGTAGTACAGATACTGGTTGACGGCTTTCTCCTGTTGTAGCAGGCGGTCAAACATCAGGAGCATTGAATTCCAGCGAGTCGGGCTATTATAAATTAAGCGCCTCACCGGCAAGTTGTTTCTCTGCTGAATATCAGCCAAGCATGCCATGGCCGCGTAGGACCGCCTGAACTGCCCACACACCTTCCTGGACTGCTTCAGGACCTCCTGTAAGCCTGGCTACTTACACACAAATCTTTGGATTATTATATTCAGCACATGTGCCATGCAGGGTACATGTGTCAACTTTCCCAAACTCAAAGCCGAAATGAGATTGCTGCCGTTGTCACTCACCACGTTGCCAATCTCCAGTTGGTGCGGGGTCAGCCACTGAACCACCTGTTTGTTCAGAGCAGCCAGGAGAGCTGCTCCAATGTGACTCTCGGCTTTGAGGCAAGACATGTCCAAGATGGCATGACACAGTCGTACCTGGCATGCAGCATAGGCTCTGGGGAGCTGGGGGTGTGTAGCTGGAGAGGAGATCGCTGCACCAGTACAGTAGCACTGCCACTCGACAACGACAGCGAAGAGGATGTATCAGGAGGAGTAGGAGGAGAAGGAGAGTAGGTGGCAGCAGGCCTGCCTGCAAGCCGTGGAGGTGTCACAATAGGTCCACTGCACAGCCATGTACTCCCTGCTTGCCAACGGTCACCATGTTGATCCAATGTGCTGTATAAGTAATGTACCTGCCCTGGCCGTGCTTTGCAGACCAGGCATCCGTGGTCAGATGGACCCTTGACCCAATGCTGTGTGCCAGAGATGACCCCACTTGCCTTTCAACTTCATGGTACAGTTTGGGTATCTCCTTCTTTGAGAAATAATTGCGACCTGGTATCTTCCACTGTGGTGTCCCAATCGCCACAAATTTTCGGAAAGCTTCAGAGTCCACCAGCTGGTATGGTAACAGCTGGCGAGCTAACAGTTCCGCCAAGCCAGCTGTCAGACGCCGGGCAAGGGGGGGACTGGTAGACATTGGCTTCTTCCTTTCAAAGATTTCCTTCACAGACACCTGGCTGCTGCTGTGGGCAGAGGAGCAGGAACCACTCAAGGGCAAAGGCGGAGTGGAGAGAGGGTGGCTGTGAAGGTGCAAGGGAGAAAGCGGCTGAAGATAATGCGCCTGAAGGAGGAAGAGGAGAAGGAGGGTGGCTATGCTTTTGTGTGCTGCTTTTCCCCAGGTGGTCTTCCCATTGCAGTTTTTGCTTTTTCGTCATGTGCCTTCGTAAGGCAGTTGTCCCTACGCGGGTTTTGGTCTTTCCACGGCTCAATTTTTGGTGGCAGAGAGTACAGGTGGCATTGCTCTCATCTGAGGCAAACGCACAAAAAATGTCCACACCACTGAGCCCTGGAATGATGGCACTTTGGTGGTGGTGTCAGCAGCTGACATTGAAAGGCATGTTGGCTGGCTGTCCATAGGTGGCGATACATGCCGCCAGACACTGCCACGAGCTGTTTCTGATGACGAGCTCCCCCTGCTTCTTTTAGCAACTAGTCTCCTCCTACTCCTCTCTGACTCCCCCTCTGAACTGTCCCCCTGGTCATCATGTCTGTGAGGATCCTACGTGACCTCCATGGCAGTATCATCATCATTGTCGTCATCATCATAATCCTCCTCCACAGCTTCGTTTGTATCAGACACCTCATAAACTGCACCAACAGCAGGTACTTCATCCTCCTCCTCACACCTTACGTCCATAGTGCCGCCTAACTCAGACATATGAGGTGGTGTAACTTCCTTAGCACCTTCATCTTGTTGTAACAATAATGGCTGTGAATCCATTAATTCCCCACCAAATAACTCCAGTGAAGTGTGAAATGGAGCGGATGTGGTGCTTGTAGTAGCTCTGGTGGCTGCGGAAGATGAGGAGTTCTATGTTAAATAGTCAACTACGTCCTGACAATATTGGTTGATGGGACGTGCCTTCTTCTGAGCACTGTACATTGGTCCAGGGCCGCACGAAATCACAGGTGCAGTGAACAGGTATGTACGGACTGGTATTACAAATGTGCAGCTGTCACTCACACAGGTACAGTGAACAGGTATGCAGTGACTGGTATATAAAACTGCGTGCTTTCACGCTGGTGCAGTGAACAGGTATGCACAGACTGGTTGTGAAGAACCGCGGAATAGCCGCCGCGTATTTTGACAGCAGGGCGGCTGATTCCGCGTCTGACGCGGCGGTTGGTGCGCGTCAGCAGGCGGCTAGAACTAATGGAGCGCATGGTAAGAGTGGCGTGGAGGCTGCCGCTTGTTCTGACGGCAAGGCGGCGGAGTCCGCGTCCAGGACGGCGGTATCTCCGCAGCAACATGCCTCTGGGGTTTCTGGTTCTAGTAGTGCACACAGATGGAGAGCTGCGCGCGCCAATAGGAGGAAGGTCAGCTGATCAGGGTGGTCAGCTGACTCCTGCTCAGCGAGTGATTGGTTGATGGGAGCTGGGGGGCGCTTTACTATATATATCTCTTGCTGTTCAGTTGCTGGTTGTCTGGCGTTGCGAATACCTATGTGTTAGCACTCAGACCTTAGTCAGATCCTTCAGTGTGGTGGAACCAGGAGGACCTGGGAATCCATAAATAGCCAGATACTGTTTATCATCTGTGTTATTCACTAGCATAGTTCCAGGGTGTTGAGATCAAGGCCCTCACACCCAAGACTAGGAATACTGTTTATCATCTGTGTTATTCACTAGCATAGTTCCAGGGTGTTGAGAGATCAAGGCCCTCACACCCAAGACTAGGAATACTGTTTATCATCTGTGTTATTTACTAGCATAGTTCCAGGGTGTTGAGATCAAGGCCCTCACACCCAAGACTAGGAGTACTGTTTATCATCTGTGTTATTCACTAGCATAGTTCCAGGGTGTTGAGATCAAGGTCCTCACACCCAAGACTAGGAATACTGTATATCTGTTATGACCTGTTACTTCCCTGACTACGCTACTACTTTCTGACTCGGTACCTTTGCACATCTGATCTCCTGTTGCTCACTCTGCCTGTCTCTGGTTACTGTATCAGTCTTCTGTCTCTGTACCTTGTCTGCCCGTGTGTTGCCGACCCGGGCCTGTCCGACCTTTCTTGCGGTTGCTCACCCCTCGGGGTGTCCAGCCTTCCGGCAGGGTTCCCCTATCTCCCTGAAGGGGTTCCCTGCAAACCAGTCGGGGACTCTTCCTCCTAGAGTCCTTGACTGCAGTAGAGTCTTCTCTACGCATTGGACCACCTGCTACCCCGGTGGTCCAAAGGTACTGTTGCACCAAAACACTCACACGTCCTGGTGTCTAGAGGTTAGACATATCTGATTATTGGCGATTCTGCAGATTCTCAATAATCAGGTATATCTGTATTCTTGGGGATACTGCAGATCGCCAAGAATCAGATGTTCTCTCTGGTTGCTGACACCGATCGTTACACTGGTATTACAAATGTGCAGCTGTCACACACACAGATGCAGTGAAAATGTAGGCACTGAATGTGCTGGGCCTGGCACAGTATAGCAATTAGCAAGTGCCAGCTGCGACAGACAGGGCTGTATATGCAAGTGTCAGTGGGCCACACACACACACAAAAAACACATCACAAGAACATTAGCTCTCAAAAGAGCTGTTTTGGGGTGCTTTTTAGCAATAAGTATCAGCAAGGAGCAAGCTATCAAGCCTAACAGCCTATCTAAGCTTTGCCTAATCTCTGCAGCAACTCTCTGCCTTCTCTCACTAACAATGCAGCGCACAGAGTGAGAAAATGGCCGACGCTGCTGCCTTTTATAAGTGGGGGGGGGGGGGGATTCCAGGAGGGGGTGCAGCCTGATTGGCTGCCATGTATCTGCTGACTGTGATGTAGAGGGTCAAAGTTTAACCCAATGATTTAGTATAGGGGGCGGGTCGAACTCGCATAAAGTTCACATTCGACCGCGAATAAGTTCGCATGCAAACTGTTCGGGCCATCTCTACCTACCTGATGGAGCCTGAGAGGTGCTGCAAAGAGGAATGGGCGACACTGGCCAAGGATAGGTGTGCCAAGCTGGTGGCATCAGATTAAGAAAAACTTGAAGCAGTAATTGCTGCCAAAGGTGCATTGACAAAGCACTGAGCAAAGGCTGTGAATACTTATGTACATGCAATTCCTCTGTTTTTTTTAATTATTTTTTAATACATTTGCCAAATTCTGAGAAAAAAATAAATTTAATCCATTTTGGAATAAGGCTGTAACATAACAAAATGTTAAAGTGATGCGCTGTGAATACTTTCTGGATGCAATGTATATCTCGATGTGTTTTGTGTTTTATATTTTGTGTGCTTGAGCGCTGAACTCCTTGTATTTAATAATGAGGAAATATTATTTGGCCTGAGGAAGTGCGCTCAGACCCATGTTGCCTCTGTATAGTAAATTTCATTTCTATATCAAGCTGTCTTTATTGAGGTAAGCCATCTCCTTTTTCTATTTTTTGTTGTTTTTTAAACTAATTTTATGTACCTCTTTTATCCCCTCTGTAACAAGAAAAGCATTTTAATATTCCTAACAAACCATAAAATACTTAGCTTTAATGTTCTCAAGCCAACATCCTCAAGAATGATCCCCCACCAATGTCCTCGACCTGAAGATCTGAGATGAACAATGCCGCACTCGCTGTACTAAAGTACATCAAGCCCATGCAAAGCATCTTTAAATGTGCTGCTGGGGGCTTACTATTTAACAGCGTGGTGGGATTAATGGACCAATGGGGAGCCCCAGTGGTATATTTAAAAATGCTTTGCTGGGGCTTACTATACTTTAGTACAGCGAGTCCCGAACTCATGACTGACACTGACAGCCTCTACCGTGTCCCCCAGCCAACACAGCGACCTCCCACTGGTGCCAACAACACCCTACCCTGACATCTGCTGGCCTCCTCACACACGCTCCACCGACAACTGCCCTTACCAGCAGCACTCCGCCACTGGCTTAGTGGAGAACTCTGGCAAAAGGATGTTTAAATTTGCTGCAGCACCCTAGCCTTGTAGTGTCAGGCCCAGCTTTCCTTTTTACATATGCATAGTATATAAGGTAGAGTCTCATTTATCCAACACTGGCGGGGATTGCCTGATGCCAGATGTGTGTTCTTGCCAATTGCTTTAGAAGTCAAGCAACTGGTATTAAAGAAAACCCTAACACCACCCCCTCCCCCCCCTGACCAAATGCAGAGTAGTGCACAGCGTAAGTGACTTATGAATGCTCCAGCTCCCAGTGACTTTGTGGCATCCTCCATTCATAGCTCTGATGTGTCATTTGACCCCAGGGAGCTGTACAAGGACTCTGCAAAGCCACTGGGAGCTGCAGGAGAGAAGAGAGAGCATTCATAAGTCACTTCTGCTGCGCACCACTCTGCAAAGTGTTAAGAATAGAAGAAGCCAACTATATGTCCTTCCAAAAATTCATAATGGGGTCAGGCCTGCCTTTCCAGGAAGACCTATCATTTTTAGCAGTAGTGGGACCTTGTGAGACTGTAAATATTTAGATGGTAAGCTACAGCCTGTGGTAAAAGGATAACCCTTTTATGTAAAGGATTCCGTGGAGATGCTAAATAAACTTAAAGGGAACCTTAACTGTAAAAAAAAATGAGTTTACTTACCTGGGGCATCTACCAGCCCCCTGCAGCCATCCTGTGCCCTCGCAGTCACTCATGGCTCTTCCGGTCCCCCGCTGAGCCCCCTGCAGCCATCCTGTGCCCTCACAGTCACTCATGGCTCCTCTGTTCCCCCACTGGCAGCTAGTTTGGTTTTTGCCGACTGGGAGTCGGCCGGCCACCATGCGTACGTTTTTACGCATCCCTGCTGGTGCAGGAAACTTGCAGACATCAACAAGTACATTTTTACGCTACTGGTGTAATGTGTAAAATTTTACACATTACACCCGTAACGGAGATATATATATATATATATATATATATATATATATTCCTTTTATTGTTATTATGTTCAACCAATATTGGTCTTAGGCTTATTCAAATTCAGATTTTTGTATCCAACTCTGCTTGTTGATCTAGCTACTAATCATCAACAACATTTCCTGTATTTATAGACTTAGGGGCAAACATCTTGTGTGTATGTGGCATGGGGTAATGTGAGGGGTGTGGGTATGTGTGCGTGTGTGTGTGATATACAGGGGAAGCTTGAAAAATTAGAATATTGTGCAAAAGTCCATTTATTTCAGTAACTCAACTTAAAGAGTGAAACTAATATATGAAATAGGAACCCTTTGCAGGTGTTTTGTCTTGTTTGTATTAATTTGTTTTTAATGACAGCATTTCAATAATTAACACAGAGGTTATGGTGTGAATGTAATAAGAGGTACAGTACAGTATTACCTAGGAATACAGTGGGTTGCAAAAGTATTCGGCCCCCTTGAAGTTTTCCACATTTTGTCACATTACTGCCACAAACATGAATCAATTTTATTGGAATTCCACGTGAAAGACCAATACAAAGTGGTGTACACGTGAGAAGTGGATCGAAAATCATACATGATCCCAAACATTTTTTACAAATAAATAACTGCAAAGTGGGGTGTGCGTAATTATTCGGCCCCCTGAGTCAATACTTTGTAGAACCACCTTTTGCTGCAATTACAGCTGCCAGTCTTTTAGGTTATGTCTTTACCAGCTTTGCACATCTAGAGACTGAAATCCTTGCCCATTCTTCTTTGCAAAACAGCTCCAGCTCAGTCAGATTAAATGGACAGCATTTGTGAACAGCAGTTTTCAGATCTTGTCAAAGATTCTCGATTGGATTTAGATCTGGACTTTGACTGGGCCATTCTAACACATCGATATGTTTTGTTTTAAACCATTCCATTGTTGCCCTGGCTTTATGTTTAGGGTCATTGTCCTGCTGGAAGGTGAACCTCCGCCCCAGTCTCAAGTCTTTTGCAGTCTCCAAGAGGTTTTCTTCCAAGTTTGCCCTGTATTTGGCTCCATCCATCTTCCTATCAACTCTGACCAGCTTCCCTTTCCCTGCTGAAGAGATGCACCCTCGAGCATGATGCTGCCACCAGCATATTTGACAGTGGGGATGGTGTGTTCAGAGTGATGTGCAGTGTTAGTTTTCTGCCACACATAGCGTTTTGCTTTTTCTCCAAAAAGTTCCATTTTGGTCTCATCTGACCAGAGCACCTTCTTCCACATGGCTGCTGTGTCCCCCACATGGCTTGTGGCAAACTGCAAACGGGACTTCTTATGCTTTCTGTTAACAATGCCTTTCTTCTTGCCACTCTTCCATAAAGGCCAACTTTGTACAGTGCATGACTAATAGTTGTCCTATGGACAGAGCAGTGGCGTAGCAATAGGGGTTGCAGAGGTAGCCACCGCATCGGGGCCCTTGGGCCAGAGGGGCCCCGTAGGGCCCTCCCTCAACTGCAGTATTAGCTCTTTATTGGTCCTGTGCTTGTAAATATCACTTCTATAGATGCTTTGAATGATAATAATCATTAACAAGCTGCTCCCAATGCTCTTCTTGCACCTCTGGCAATGTGTTTGTCCTTGGCAGGTTTTGGTGCGCCGTATCAATTGTTATGTATAAAGTACTGGGGGGGCCCCATGTTTAACTCGCACCGGGGCCCCTAGCTCCTAAGCTACGCCACTGGGACAGAGTCTCCCACCTGAGCTGTAGATCTCTGCAGCTCGTCCAGAGTCACCATGGGCCTCTTGACTGCATTTCTGATCAGCGCTTTCCTCCTTGTTCGGCCTGTGAGTTTAGGTGGATGGCCTTGTCTTGGTAGGTGTACAGTTGTGCCATACTCCTTCCATTTCTGAATGATCGCTTGAACAGTGCTCCGTGGGATGTTCAAGGCTTTGGAAATCTTTTTGTAGCCTAAGCCTGCTTTAAATTTCTCAATAACTTGATCCCTGACCTGTCTGGTGTGTTCTTTGGACTTCACGGTGTTGTTGCTCCCAAGATTCTCTTAGACAACCTCTGAGGCCCTCACAGAGCAGCTGTATTTGTACTGACATTAGATTACACACAGGTGCACTCTATTTAGTCATTAGCACTCATCAGGCAATGTTTATAGGCAACTGACTGCACTCAGATCAAAGGGGGCTGAATAATTATGCACACACCACTTTGCAGTTATTGATTTGTAAAAAATGTATGTATGTATGATTTTCGTTCCACTTCTCATGTGTACACCACTTTGTGTTGGTCTGTCACGTGGAATTCCAATAAAATTGATTCATGTTTGTGGCAGTAATATGACAAAACGTGGAAAACTTCAAGGGGGCCGAATACTTTTGCAAGCCACTGTATATTTAGAGTAACCCAGATATTCTTTATCGTAATCACTGATGTATATACAGGGGAATCCAGATGGTATAGGTGTATTCTATGGTGTATCCCATAGAATGACCTGTATATACAGCCAGATGGAAGAGATATATACAGCACATCCCCATAGAATGACATGTACAGTATATACAGCCAGGGTTGCTCTCCAAATTCACTAATTCGAATTTACCCCATGATCACGGGTAGATTTTCATGCTTGCTGAATTTGAATAGCGATCATGCTCTCGAAGTCGAATTTACCCGAATAGTGCCTCTCGAATTCGGCCGTGATCACAGGTGTTAACCCGTGATTACGAATTCTGCTTCGGTATCCAGGGGTTGATGTCATTGGGCCAATCAGAAGGCCCCCAGCCGAGGCACTAGCAACCAATCAGAGGAGGGGAGCCTGGCCCTCCCCTCCTCTATATAAGGCGGCGGCCATTTTAGGGAGCCCGTCCTTGCTGTGTGACTAAGTGGTACTGAGAGCATCTCCAGTGCTGCTACGTGTCTGAGCAAGTGCTTTCCTACTGTTAAACCCATCGTTTTACATCCCACACACATTCTCTACACATATATTATATTTCTGTATAGTTAGATAGTGATTTGAGTGTTATAGTTCAGTCAGCTAGTGTAGTGTATATACTGTATACTGTGCTAGGCTAGTGTTAGGTCTGTGTGCAGGCTAGGCCTGCTAGCCTAGGTAGCCTTAGCCTACTACTAGCTTAGGTAGGTTAGGGATTATAGTTAGTTGTGTAGTACTAGTTTACTTAATTTCTACTGTTAGTGTGTGAGTTTATTAGCTTCAGTACTGTGTTAGTTACTTCACAGGCCAGCATCTGTTGTGATCTGTGACTGCCTGTCATCTCTGCCTGACCCTATTGATTGCATTCGTGTGTGACAGACTTTGATTGTCACTGTCGGTCACACGAGTTAGTTATTGACTACTGTAGACTACACTGTAGACTACACTACTAGTACTGTCTACTAGTATTTAAAAAAAAAAAAAACTTTCTTTTTTTTCGGTCACTCACCCACCAACCGAGACTCTTTATTAAAGTTTACACCCTTTCCCGCCCTTTCTACATATATGTTTTTTGTTTTTCTTATTGTATTTGTATAATTGTACGATGACTGGCAGAGGCACCACCAGGAGAGGCAGCGCCATTGCCACTGCCGGCAGGTCTGTGACTGGTCTGCCGCCAGCCACTGACCGCAGACTTGTGGAGGAGGGAGCAGAGGCACAGCAGCGGCGTGTTGCGCTCATCTTTGCCTTGGGTCGACGTCCCTGGCCCATTGCGGAGAGTCAGGCATAGGCTGTGGTGGAAATGATGGCGGAGCAGCAAGCCACCGTTTCCAGCCAGACCTCCAGCACCAGCAACACCAGTGCCACCTCCAGCACTCCGGTCCACAGCAGCAGCCGCCCTCCACCACCGCTTGAGGTCACGTCGACCCCAGCGACCAGCCTGCCCTCACTGACCTCGCTCTTCACCCCAGGGACCGCAAGGGTTTTGAGGGATGTTGTGGAACAGTTTAAGGAGGAGATGTTGGGGGAATGCGAGGAGGAGGAGTTTGTGGAGGAGGTTGTTGTTGACGGCGCACAACACGTGGAATTTCCGGAGGAGGAGGGGCCTGATGCAGGGAAGTTGGGACAGAGGAGTTGGTTGAGGGCTCAGAGGAGATGTTTGGGAATGATGATGATGAGGTGCTGGATCGTCCCTATGTGCCCCCACCAGCACAGTTGGGTGAAGGCAGCACGTCATCGGAGGAGCACAGGGCGTGGAAGGCAGGAGCCACAGCCTGCTGCTTCAGCTGCTACCACCACCACATGCACCAAAGCTCCTCCCCCAAAAAAACAGCCCTCCAAAGCCAAAAAAGCTCCTCAGCCCTCAAGCGGGAAGGGCAAGTTGAAATCCCCAGTCTGGCGGTACTTCACTGTGTGCGAAGACAAGACCTGTGCCATTTGCCACAGTTGCGGTGCCCGCCTGAGCAGACGTCACGATCTCAACAAGTTGGGTACCTCGTGCCTGCAGACCCACTTGGAGACCAAACATTTTGAGGACTACAGTGACTTTCTGAAGCTGAAGGACAGTAGCGCAGGCAGTGGTCAGAGCCAGACAGCCACTGCACAGACTTTAGCAGCAGCAGCATCCCACCCTCCTGCTCATCCAGCATCAGCAGCAGGAGTGCAGAAAATCACTGCTCCCCCCCCCCCCCCCCGGGCAGCCAGTCCTCAGTGGTCTCATCTGCTCCCTCCACAGTGGCCTCCTCATCCTCCCATGCAGGCAAACGACGCCAGACCCTGCTCAGTCCTTTCCCTGTGTGACCAAGGTTCTTCCTGCCACCAACAGGCGCATCCGGGTGCTGAACGGGTTGCTTGCCCAGGCCATGTGCTCCCAGCTCCTGCCATACTCCTTTGTGCAGGAGGGGAGTGACATGAAAGCGCTGCTGCAGTTTGGGATCCCGGAGTGGCAAATCCCCAGCTGCCACTACTTCTCCCGCACGGCAATCCCAGCACTGCACCATTTTGCTATGGCGAACGTGGGCCGCTCGCTCGATAATGCCATGAGTGAGTGGATCCACATAACCATGGACTCCTGGAAGAGCCGTTTTGGGACAGACCGCTACCTGTCCTTCACGGCTCACTGGGTCAGCCTGGTGGAATGCGCCAGCGAGGAAGCAGCAGGTCCTTCCTCGGGCACAGCAGCAACGGCACCAGTTGTCCACTATGTGGTGCCACCACGCGGGGTCAGGGGAGAAGCAGCAGCTCCCATTGCCAAGCGACCCTGCATCAACAGCAGCATAAAGGCCCACCACTGCCAAGCGCTGCTGGAGATGAGAAGCCTGGGGAAGAACAGTTTGACAGCAGGCAATGTGCTCTGCTACCTGAGGGAACAGGAGAAGACGTGGCTGACACCCAGAGGCCTCAGAGTCGGATTGGTGGTGTCCAATATGCGGCAAACCTGCTGGCTGCCATCAGCAGGGGACACTTGACTCACGTCCCCTGCTTGGCCCATGTCCTGAACCTGGTGGTGCAGAAGTTCCTGCGCACCTACCAGGGGATGGAGGATCTGTTGGAAGCGGCTCTGAAAATTGTTCGCAGTTTCCGGCGCTCAGCCGCTGCCGCAGCAAACCTGGCCAACATTCAGCAGCGCTAGGGCCTGCCACGACACCGGCTAGTGATCGATGTGGCAACTCGCTGGAATTCCACCCTGGCGATGTTGGAGCGGCTCGTTGAGCAGAGCAGGGCTATCCACCGCTACATTGTTGAGGGAACTGTCACCGGCACCACCAACTCCAGCTCATCTCCAACGCACAGTGGGGGCAGATGCAGCAGGTCTGCTTGGTGTTGGCTCCCTTCCTGCAGGGAACCAACCCGGTGAGCGAGGAATGGGCATCCCTCTGCCAGTGGGTGCCCTTTGTTTGTCTGCTGGACAGGGCACTTTGTGATTTGATGGATGTGGGAGAGGAGGCCCTGAAGCAGCTGGAAAAGCAGCCGCCTGCGCAGTCCACTTCTACGCAGGAATTTGAGTCGTTGGAGGAGTTGGAGGTGCTGGATGTTGCTGTTGAGGGGGAACAGTGGAACGCAGCAGCAGTGAGAGGATGGAGAGAGGAGGAAGAGGCTCAGGGGCCAGAGGAGGAGGAGGACAGGGAACTTGAGGCCTCTAACCCTGATGTCTCTGCTGGACAGACCGCCCTGTTCACCATGGCAGGGCACATGCTGTGGTGCCTGTGCACAGACCCCAGGGTTAAGCAGATGAAAGCTTGGGAGGACGCCTGCATCAGCATGATTCTGGACCTACGGCTGAGGGGGGCTCAGTTCCTGCCTGCTGGAGACCGTGAACAGCAAACAAGGGAGTTGCAGGAGATCCTTGTTCAGCGATTGGAGGAAGCCTTCCCCCAGCCTTCCACCCCCTCTGTCCCTGTCCAGCCAGCACAGCAGCCGGTGCCTGCGGCCAGCAGCAGCATCAGGCACCCAGGAGACCTGACAAAGGCACTCTACCTGACAGTAGAACAGCCAAGATAGGAGGTGCGTGCAGTAGCAGCATCCTCCTCTCAAAGTCACAGGCAGCGCCTGACCCGGATGGTGGATGACTACATGGGGTCCTTCAGCGGGCTTGACACCGTCGGCAAGGAGCCTGTGGACCCCTTGGAGTACTAGTTCGAGCACTTGCAGATGTTGGAGTGAGCTGGCGCAGTACACCCTGGAAGTCCTGTCTTGCCCCCTTCCAGCGTGCTGTCTGAGAGGTGCTTCAGTGCGGCCGGTGGTATGGTCACGGAGAAGCGCTCTCGTCTGTCCACAGAGTCCGTGGACAGACTCACATTCCTGAAGATCAACCAGGCCTGGATTGAAGGCACGTTCCAAGCACCTGTTGTCGGCGACAGGAGGACATGAGGTGCCTGGGAATTATTTTATCAGAACATCAACCTTCAGTCCCCTGCAAATTTGGCCCGGTTTTTCTTTAAGTGCTGTGGTACCACCGCTAGGTGCCATGGCCTAGGCTGCCTGTTGCCATGTATGTCCTTCTGCTGCTGCATTAAACCTCCTGTCTGTGTTCCCACCACCACCACCAGGGTTCACTCCATTGTGCGCTGCTGCCACTAGCTATTTAACACACCCTTAAAATAGCTACTATTTCTGTTCTTGTGTAAAAAAAAAAAAAAAAAAGAGGCGGAGGAGGATTTCATAATTTTTTTTTTAATTACACCTATTTAATTGTGATTTCCCTTTAAAAAAATAGCTTCAAGGCCATCCGAATTCGTGGTAATACCCTAATTCAATTAACGATCACGATTCAAATCGAATTCTACTGGTTGTGATCACGGCCGAACCCGAATTTGACCCAGACCCAAATTCGAATGTACTCGAATCGAATTTGGGTACATTCGAGTATCACTGTGTACAGCATTGTGCAATCATTATTATTATTGTGGAATACAGGAGTGAGTGACATCACAAAGAATTGGAACATTAAGATGTAGTCGGATGATTTAAAACATACAGATTTTTTTTTTTCAACAAAAGTACAGAAAGACCAGGAGTACATGTGATAAACATAACACTGGAAGAGCAAGCAGTTTTGAATCGATAATACCATTTATTGGCTAACTTAAAATAATAAAAGTAAGCAAGCTTTTGGATGTGTAGCCTTCTTCGGGCTTCAAGCATGCAGCAACTCACAAGGCATATCAATCTAACAGCAACATTAATCAGTGTTCCATTATAGAAACACAACACTAGAGATTATATTGTGGGAAACAAGCCATGAATGAGTGGTAGAGGGTCAGTAATTGGGAACGTGGGTAGGAGACGGGAAGAGGAAACTGAGAAAAAAGAGAAAGATTCTAAAAGCAAGTAAGGTCTCAGGGTTGGCGGAGTGACTTGTTTGTCTTGTTCTTCCTCAATTAATTTAGGGATGAGATGCTATTTATAGCAGAAAGCAAACACGTTCCCATACATCGGTCAAAGTACCTGTGATCAATGATCGCCGGCATCAATAAGATGCCAGTGGTCATTGAAAAATTTATTGTAAAACTATCATGGCTGAAATCTAAAAAATAGTGATTTTTTTCCCCCATTTTTTTCTTATTTCCATTAAATACATTTACAAAAGTACAAACCAAAGAAAACCTAATTGGTGGCTAAAAAAAAACAAGATATAATTTCGGTTTGATAAGTATGTGATAAAGTTATTGGTGAATGAATGGGAGGAGTGCTGAAACGTGAAAATTGCTCTGGTTTTTAAGGGGAACACCACCTGTAATGATCAAGTGGTTAAAGTATACTTAAATGGAAAGTAAAAATATCAGGTGGCCATACCTGGAGCTTCTTTAGTGCCCCCACATCTTTGTGGCTTCTCAGCTTTGCTGGCCTCCTCTCTGCTGTGGTTCTAATCCACCGAATGACCCCCACATTGCATTCAGTGCACATGTTCTTCCCTTTTCGCACACCACCTTGATTGTGCTCCTGAATGGCTGTATGCAGCAGTCTTGGCCAGGAGCATTCTAGATGTGCAGTGTGGAAATAATTGTAATGGTGTGTAAGGGTATGGAGCCATGTTCTGCAATGTATCTGTATTAATGTACCTGCACTATTCACTTCAGTTAGTATATGGAAGCAAAGGATAAGGAATAAGTTACAATGCAGTGTATAGTAATGAAAACGTATATTCTTTCACCTTTCAAAATGCGATTAAGGCTAATTTAGGGGAGTAATCTGAACCCCACAGGTGTGCTAGTGAAGTGTAATTACAGGTTTGTGGCTGCATGAAAAAATTAGATTAATGCATCACAGATTATTTAAATAGGAGGGGTTGCCGGGGGCAACAGGAAGTGAGAGCTGTATTTGCCAGTGGCTGCTGTGAAGAGCTGGAGAATCTGGTGGCCTGGTGACTGCATAGGATTGCAGAATACATCTCTGAGGAGCCTGAGAGGAACTTGTGACACACAGAGGGGACATTACTACAGCACCTAAGGATATTTTTGCAGTGAATTATCCGGGGGTTTCCTGTCTGTGCGGTTTGGCTGTTGAAAGACCTGTGGATCCAGAAGAAAGCACTGAGAGCTGCTCAAAGTACCCAAGGAACTGTAAGTGCAGCTTTGCTGCATCATAGTGCCTACCAGTGACATTTTATATATTACAGTACATTGCCAGAGACATACTTCGCTTGGCTTGGAACTACAAATAGGGAAGCCTTGTGTAAAGAGACGGACATATTACCTGTGGATTACAAGACGGACATATTGCCTGTGGATTACAAATAGTATTGCGCAATACTTAAGGGTGCACCCCGAAGACAAAGACCACGCAGGAACATTCAGGTGCAGCCAGGCTGCTTTGTGGACTAGGGGAGGATATTTAGTAAGAGGTGAGCTAGTTGTTTTAGTTTAGACAGTATTACTGTCACTGTATGATTTATTCTTTTGTTATCTGGCAGTTTATAAATGCCCAGCTATTTATTCTTTATTACTATTCAGTAAACTTTACTGCTGGGTAAGAACCATTGTCTGTGTCTGTGTGGCATCATGTACCCTCTATCTGTGGGCCCACCCCTCGGGTCATCTTACAGGTGCATGCCCAGGATGCTTCCAACCTCCCAACCTTGGCTGTTCTGCAAAGCTGTTTGGGAGTGAGCACACATGGGCACAGTATGCATGGTTGAGATAAGAAGATGGAAGAGCATCCGGCACCATGGAGATTAGGGTGTCACTGAAGAGCCCCCAGGAATGGACCACCTTGATATTTTATTTTCAGTGCAGATGTGCATTAACCACCTGAGCGGTCTGGACGAGCTGAGCTCGTCCAACACCGCCGGTGGCTGCCGCTCAGGCCCTGCTGGGCCGATTTTCTTCAAATAAAAAGCAGCACACGCAGCCGGCACTTTGCCAGCCGCGTGTGCTGCCTGATCGCCGCCGCTCTGCGGCGATCCGCCGCGAGCAGCGGCGAAAGAGGGTCCCCCCAGCCGCCTGAGCCCAGCGTAGCCGGAACAAAAAGTTCCGGCCAGCGCTAAGGGCTGGATCGGAGGCGGCTGACGTCATGACGTCGGCTGACGTCGATGACGTCACTCCGCTCGTCGCTATGGCGACGATGTAAGCAAAACAAGGAAGGCCGCTCATTGCGGCCTTCCTTGTTTATTCTGGGCGCCGGAGGCGATCGGAAGAACGCCTCCGGAGCGCCATCTAGTGGGCATTCATGCAGCCAACTTTCAGTTGGCTGCATGAAATAGTTTTTTTTTTATTCAAAAAAAACCCTCCCGCAGCCACCCTGGCGAAATAATCAGAACGCCAGGGTGGTTAAGAAGATTCCCACAAAACGTATACGTGTTACATAGTTTGGTTGGAAAAAGGCTTACATCCATCAAGTCAACCAGAACATGAACAATGTGTGACCCATCATGGGGGAGCGCTCAGGAGGCCTCTACGGTGGACAGGTGGGCGAGACCTCTCCTGTGCCTTCTCTCTGTAGATGAGGTCCCACTACCTGCAGAGATCAGCATAAAGCATATTACTGAGAATGCCACCAACACAATGTCACCTTCCTCTATAGCTGACACAACATGTGACTGCAGGGACCTCACCTCCGGGGGAGGAGCATCTCAAGTACAGGAAGGACACCAGCAAGATGAATGGGCCTGGCAGCAGCAGGAAATATCTGTAGTAACAGTGATAATAATCAGCAGGGGAGCCGTCATCATCATCATCCCGAGGAATGTGGGAGGTGGAGGAAAAGTTTCGATCTAGGAAGAAGCAGAAAATACCAAACACTGGAGATCATCAATGAGATGCCAATAATTCCGAAGTGCATGCAAAATTAATGCAAATTGTATGTAGATTGCAGTTGGTTCAATTAAAATCACCAGGAAGCACATTTGATTGGCTCAGATCCAGGTTGCATAGAATATTCTTGGTAAAGGTGCCCATACACTAATAGATTTTCCCTGGCAGATTCGATCACTGTGATTCGTAAATCTTTTTTTTTTGTGGACTTGGGAGTAGTGATGGATAAATGTGAAAGAATGTTCACAAACCGTTCACAAACATTTCCATGAAAGCTTGCAAACCAACAGTTTGCGGTGGACTGCGTTGACTTTAATGGCAGGCAAACTCAGTTTTTACTCCCTATTTCCCCCAACCATGGTGATCATGAATCAGCTGTGGGCTGCCAGTTGATTGGGTGGTCAGCTCTAGGACACATCACTGACCAAACCTGCCTCTGCTGGAACCGCTGCTGGTATTGTGGTATGGCCCTCTCTTCACCTTACTGCTGAAGGGGCTGCTCACTTCCTCCAGATCAGCACAGCACCAGCAGCATTGACCTGGCAGACCGGAAACAAGGATGTCATGATACAAGCA
Source organism: Hyperolius riggenbachi (assembly GCF_040937935.1). Taxonomy (NCBI): domain Eukaryota; kingdom Metazoa; phylum Chordata; class Amphibia; order Anura; family Hyperoliidae; genus Hyperolius; species Hyperolius riggenbachi. The sequence goes on from NC_090647.1 coordinate 567,416,561, forward strand.
CCAGCCAGCACCACGGACATCTGTCTCCAATCAACAGGCCCTGCACCCACAGCAGCATGGCCCATCCACTGCAGCTCTCCTAGTCCATCTCAGCCACAGCATTTGCAACCCTGACCTGGAGTCATGGCCTCACAGCTCCTCCACACTAAGCTGCAAGCCGGGGGCTAGATTTTTGGAAGAGGCCATCATATCTCCAGATATCCGGCCACCACTGCCACCCAGCTCCTGACTACCAGTTTGTGCTGCCGGTCGCCAACCCTTACATTACTGCTGCTGTCCGGTCCCAGTTCATTGGCACCACAGCGCAGCCCTGCCACTCTGTTCTGGATTGTGCATGCCAATGCCACCTACCTGCACCGCAAGCCCGGGATCCGGACTTTATGCTCCCCGATCGACTGCCCCAGATTAGGCCGCAAGCCTAGGGGATAAATTTCAGGACTGTTAACTATGTAACTGGCCAAGTCACAGCCACAACCCCAGGGGGTTGCTCTGTGTCTCGTATCTCTCCTTCCTTCTCCTTTCCTTTCCTTCTCCTTTCCTTTCCCTCTCTTCCACTCTCCTATTCTCTTTCTTTCTTTCTCTTTTTTTTCTTTCGTTCTCCTTCCATCACTCTCTCTCTCTCCTTCTTCTCTCCCTCTGAAATGCTGTAGAGCAGTAGTGTACCGCGGACATGTGGTAGCTCTGCTCAAATAGCACTCAGACTACCCTCTCTGGTCCTTCCTTGCTATTCTCTATATGGTGTTTATATGCCTATTCTATGTGTATTCTGTGCCAATGTATATTTTACGATTTACTGTATCATCACCAACATTACCAAAAATAATTCTGACTACAACCCATGTTGTACTTGGCAAAATAAATGAATTATGATTCTGGCATTTACCTGAGTAAAAACATGTATTTGCACCCATTGTTGCAGAGGCCTGAAATATTTTGCACATCGCCGTTACCAGGGGAACTGCTCTCTCCTGCCTCGTCACAGCAGCAGCGCCGGGCGCGCTGCTGTGATACACATTATACGCATGATGGAGACTGGAGAGTAGAGCGAGAGGGGCACCCGGATTAGAGGAAGCGGCCGCCGGCTGAACAGGTAATAGCAGCGGCGCCCGCGGAGGTAGGGGGCGGGCGGGGCCGCGGATCACCACCCAAGACTCACATACAAGCCGACCCCCCCCACTTTTGGCCCCCTTTTTGGGGGTCAAAAATTCGGCTTGTATGCGAGTATATACGGTATATATTTTTAGAGTGTGGGAAATATAAAAAAAAATGACGTGGCCCCCCCCTCCTGAGCCTCTTTAACCTCTTGTCTACAACACAGGCTGGGATAGCCAGAATGCGGAACCCAGCCGTGTGGGGCTTTGCCCCCTGAACTATACCAGCCCGCATGGCCCATGGTATGGGGGGGCTCTGGGGGGAGGGGCGGGCAAGTCTCCCCCTTCATCCCCCCAGAGCCCTTGTCCAATCCATGTGCAAGGGACTCTTCCCCACCTCCGGTGCCCCAGGAGGAGGTGGAGGTCAAGGACGTGGTTGGGGGTTTCATGGTGGCACCTTGGAGTCCCCTTTAAGAAGGGGACCCCCAAATGCCACCCCCTCTCCCAGGAGAAAGGGTTATAGGGGTACAAAGTACCCCTTACCCATTTATACAAAGGGTTAAGTGAAATAAAAACACAACAATGTGGAAGTCCTTCAATATTCTTAATTAATCAGAAATACCTGTACCCATACCATTATCCTCAGAAATGATCCCACAACAATATCCTCTAACTTGCATGCTTAATTGAAGATCTCCGCGCACCCGTCAACACTCAGCTCTAGCTATGTGTCTACTCATGTCTCTACCCTTTGGTGACAGGTGCAGGTAACCTATTGTACTTGGATGAAAGCTCCCCTGCAGACTTGGGGTGCTTTCATCTATTTTTTTGAGTGTTTTTTTATTTTATTTTTTTTTGCTTGTTCTGAACTCCTCCATGCTAACTAGTTATGCGACCATTCAGCCGTGTGAGATCAAGCATTTAACCCCCTTGGCGGTACGCAGTTCCTGATGCTGCATCCGCCAGGAGGTTTTCCCCCCCCCCCCCCAATTTTTTGAACGCTTTAGCTAGCATTTCGCTAGCTAAGCGTATGTATTAGGTTGCTCCAGTGCCCCCTATGCCCGCCGATCACCGCCGGCTAAACATGCCTCGCCACGATTCCACGCAAAGCGCAGTTTCCTGATCGGCTTCCGGCATTGCCATGGCGACGATCGGAGATGCCGATCACCGTCATCGCGAAGCCTGGAGCCGATTGGGCGGCTGCGCCGGCGTGGGAACGCTGGGGGGTACGTATACCGGCGGCTATTACGGGCAATCGCGGGGGACCAGAGCAACTTTGTGCATATGCTTCGCTAGCGAACCGCTAGCTAAAGCGTATTGCACCATTTATTTATTTTTTTAAAGTCCTGGGGCCATGTGATCCTCCACGGCGGCTACCCCGTATGTAGCACGGGGTTACCGCTAAGGAGGTTAACATGGCTGTGATGCTCTTGCCCTTATATGTCGTAGTCAAAATTATGGAAATTATAATGCAGTTACCCGAAGTCAAAATTGTCCATTACGAGCACTACTATTCCTGTCTCCCAGACGTCCCCTTCTGTCACCAACACGGTTAACCCCTGTCTCCCTACTATGATCAGCTAGCCTTATCATGGGGACCCTCCCCAGCTCACTACCCTCACCTGTACAGGCCCTACTCTAATTATAATATATCATTATAAGGGAGCTTGCAAGGATTGTGAGGTATTTATGGTAGATAGAGAAGAGCTTTTGTTTACTTAACCCTTGCATAGGTTATTCATTGCATGCTTCTGAAATTTGAAAACAGTTAAATGTATGTTATTAAGCGGGGGGGGGGGGGGGGGGTACTTAGGGGGTACATAATGATTTCTAGATGGGCCAGTGCCTGTGACGTCCAGCTCCGAGATCTCGTCTAATTTACTCCAGTACCATCGCGGGAATAATTGCCTCCGATAGCTTGTAAGACTGTGAGTGAGCTGACGTTAGAAGACAAGTTGCTGGATCATCAGATAATAATGTCACAACGCATGCCAATCCTGTCTAATCTGGCACCGTTACCATTCGGGGAATAGTCGCATCCGATGGCTTGAAATACAGTGAACAGGCTGACGCCAGAGATTGCCCCCCCTGTCCAGAATGTCTCAATGGTAGAGAGACAAGCACTCCAGGAGTTACAGAATGCTCCGAAGTTGGTTATTAAACCAAGTGACAAGGGGGGCAATGCTGTTCTTTTGAGAGAAGATTACTATCTGGGGGAAATTAGATGGCAGCTCTCGGACCCCGAGACGTATAGAAAGTTGAAATATAACCCCTTTGAAACAATTAAGAGGAATCTCAATTAGTTGCTGGACTCTGGACGCGACCAGGGGGTACTGACAAAAGAAGAGTGGAAATGTTTGGTGATCTCCGAATACACTATTCCCACTATCTATATATTACCAAAAGTACATAAAAATTCAGTCAGTCCCCCTGGTCGCCCCATAATTTCAGCTATAAATGGCCCTTTGGAGAGAGTTGGGAAGTTTGTTGATATTAAACTGAAGGAGATTGTTGCTCACCTGCCATCTTATGTACGTGACACCACGGAAGTTCTCAGGGTCATCGAGGGGTTTGTGGTGCCCCCCGGCTCCCTTCTCGTGGGGATCGATGTGGAATCGTTGTACACTTCGATCCCGCATGAGAAGGGGGTCGGGGCCACACGCTTTTTTCTCTGAGATGTATACCCAGGATATCGTTGCCACAATGATTTTGTGGCCGAATTGCTGGAGTTCATCCTAGGATTTAATTGCTTTTCGTTTGATGGGTGCTTTTACCATCAGATTTGGGGCACATCCATGGGGGCAGTGTGTGCTCCTGCCTATGCGAATTTACATCTAGGATATTGGGAACGTAAGGTGGTATACCAACATCCGCTTTGGCAGGAGCACGCCCCCCTGCGGATAAGATATATAGTAGAGATGTCGCGAACGGTTCGCCTGCGAACGGTTCCAGGCAAACTTTGGGGGTTCGCGTTCGCCTGCATTAGGCGAACTTTTACGGAAGTTCGATTTGCCTCATAATACTCTATTGAGCAAAACTTTGACCCTCCATATCACTGTCAGCAGACATATTATTGCCAAACACACTGCTCGAGGACCACCCACCCTCCCTCCCTCCTCCCCTCCCTCCCTCCTCCAAGCAAAGTCCTTATACCATTTGACTCAGTTGTCTGCCTACACTAATTAGTTATGGGACAGCTGCTACACACTCTGCTAGGGAGATTTTAATTAGCCTCTTGTGGGTCCCCACCTCCCTCCTCCCCTTCTACCTATTCCCTCCTCCCGGAGGGAGGAGGGTCTCTTCTGCCAGGGAATTATACTGCTCAATGCAATAGAAACATTAGGTTGCTTAAAGGAGAACTGTAGTGAGAGGTATACGGAGGATGCCATATTGATTTCCTTTTAAGCTATACCAGTTGCCTGGCAGCCCTGCTGATCTATTTGGCTGCAGTAGTGTGAATCACACCAGAAAAAAGCATGCAGCTAATCTTGTCAGATCTTACAAAAATGTCAAACACCAGATCTGCTGCATGCTTGTTCAGGGTCTAGGGCTAAAAGTATTGGAGGCAGAGGATCTGCAGGATAGCCAGGTAACTGGTATTGCTTAAAAGGAAATCAATATGGTAGCCTCCATATACCTTTCACTACAGTTCTCCTTTAAAGGGAACCTTAACTGAGAGTGATATGGATGTTTCCTGTAAACAATACCAGTTGCCTGGCAGTCCAGCTGATCTTTGTGACTGCAATAGTGGCTGAATCACACCCTGAAACAAGCATGCAGCTAATCCAGTCTGACTTCAGTCAGAGCACCTGATCTGCATGCTTGTTCAGGGGCTGTGGCTAAAAGTATTAGAGACACAGGATCAGCAGGCGATTCAGGCAACTGGTATTATTTTAAAAGGAAAAATCCATATCCTTCTCCGTTTAGGTTCCCTTTAAGGATTTGTAGCATAAAAGCCAACTCACATTGGCTGGGATTTGAACCTGGGTCTCACTGTGTGGTGGGCAAGCACCCTAACCACTGTACCAACTGAAGCTGGCCTAAAATTTACCATTTATGCTCAATACAAGAGAAAAAGTAGACAAGACAAATAACATTTATATCACACTTTTCTCCTGGCGGACTCAAAGCACCAGAGCTGCAGCCACTACGGCATGCTCTATAGGCAGTAGCAGTGTTAGGAAGACTTGCCTAAGGTCTCCTACTGAATAGGTGCTGGCTTACTGAACAGACAGAGCTGAGATTTGAACTCTGGTCTCCTGTGTCAGAAGCCGAGCCCTTAACCATTACACCATGCAGCCACTGCTTACGGATATGTAGCCAGACATGGCCTTCTCTTTTGTGTTCAACAGTTGTCCAAAGAGAACCCCAGATAGCCAGGTAGATTCATATCTCTCTCTCTTCCTAACACTGCTACTGCCTATAGAGCATGCCCTAGTGGCTGCAGCTCTGGTGCTTTGAGTCCGCCAGGAGAAAAGAGTGATATAAATGTTATTTGTCTTGTCTACTTTTTATTATTATTATTTTTTATTATTATTTTTTATTTATATAGCGCCAACATCTTCCGTAGCGCTGTACATAGTACAAACAAATAATGGGGAACAAATATACATAAGAAATACAAGACACTGTACAGTCATGACATTGAATAGAATGAATACAGATACATACATAGTTGATATGTAGTTGGTACATATACATATGTTAAAATTACAGCAGTATGAGAAACACTAGGAGGAGGTCCCTGCCCTTGCGAGCTTACAATCTAGAGGGTAGTGGGGAGGAAACACTAGGAGGAGGTCCCTGCCCTTGCGAGCTTACAATCTAGAGGGTAGTGGGGAGGAAACAAAGGGGAGGGAAACACAAGGATTAGTGGGTGAGCCAGTGTGCCTTCAGTGCTGCCTATAGCAAATTATAGGCTTGTCTGAACAGGTGTGTTTTCAGAGTACGTTTGAAGGTTTCCAGACTCGTGGCATGACGAACCGGCTGAGGGAGAGAGTTCCAAAGGAGAGGGACCGCCCGTGAGAAGTCTTGGATGCGAGAGTGAGAGGAGGTGACAAGGCTGGAGGACAAAAGGGTCTCCTGTGAGGAACGGAGGGTCCGAGCGGGGAGGTATCTGGAGATTAAAGAGGAAATGTATGGAGGCGATAGCTTGTGTAGGGCTTTGTATGCAAGTGTGAGAAGTTTAAACTGGATCCTTTGGGCAACTGGTAACCAATGGAGGGATTGGCAGAGAGGGGCTGCCTCAGAGGATCTAGAAGAGAGGTGGATGAGACGGGCCGCAGAGTTTAGTAGGGATTGGAGAGGTGCCAGTCTGCTTTTTGGTAGACCACAGAGTAGGGTGTTGCAGTAGTCAAGACGGGAGATGATTAGGGCATGCACAAGCATTTTAGTTGCTTCTTGTAAAAGGAAGGGACGGATTCTGGAAATGTTTTTGAGATGGAAGTAGCAGGAGGTAGTTAAAGTGTTAATATGTGGTTTAAAGGAGAGCTCAGAGTCCAGAGTTACCCCTAGGCAACGAGCTTTGGGGGTTGATGCTATTGGGGTGTTCTCTACATTGATTGTGACAATGGGAGGTGGAACAGAGAGCGAAGGTGGAAATATTACAATCTCCGTTTTGCTCATATTGAGTTTAAGGAAGCGGGATGACATAAATGTAGATACAGCGGATAGACATTTGGGGACTTTTGATAGTTGTGTGGAGAGGTCTGGGGCAGAACAATAAATTTGGGTGTCATCAGCATAGTTTTTCTCTTGTATTGAGCATAAATGGTAAATTTTAGGCCAGCTTCAGTTGGTACAGTGGTTAGGGTGCTTGCCCACCACACAGTGAGACCCAGGTTCAAATCCCAGCCAATGTGAGTTGGCTTTTATGCTACAAATCCTTAAAGGGAACCTAAACGGAGAAGGATATGGATTTTTCCTTTTAAAATAATACCAGTTGCCTGAATCGCCTGCTGATCCTGTGTCTCTAATACTTTTAGCCACAGCCCCTGAACAAGCATGCAGATCAGGTGCTCTGACTGAAGTCAGACTGGATTAGCTGCATGCTTGTTTCAGGGTGTGATTCAGCCACTATTGCAGTCACAAAGATCAGCTGGACTGCCAGGCAACTGGTATTGTTTACAGGAAACATCCATATCACTCTCAGTTAAGGTTCCCTTTAAGGCCTCTTGCACACTGCAAGCAATTCCGATTCAGATTCCGCTTTTTAATCTGTTTTTACTAGGGGTGGGACGACGAATCCGGCGAATCCACGAATCCCTCGAATATTGGGAAATATTCGAGATTCGTGGATTCGAATCCCGACGCCATTTTTCACTTTCCGAATCCGCCGAATCCCGACGCTGCATCGCCGCGCATCCGCCGCTCCCCCCGCTCGCACTCGTCCTCCCCCGACCTCCTCCGACCCCCCCGCGCCTCCTCCGTTCGCCAGCATCAACTCACCTGAGCGGAGCGCAGAGCGGCAGACCTCTCGCCGACTTCCTGGTTCCCCCTAGTTACCGGCTCTTACAATGACGTCATCAGTAAGAGCCGGTCCGGCCACTAGAGGGAACAGGGAAGTATCGAAGAGGTCTGCCGCTCTGCGCTCCATGGAAAGGTGAGTAGATACTCATGCAGGGGTGAGCGGAGGAGGCACGGGGGACGGAGGGGGCCGTGGGGGGGTTGGCGGTGAGCGGAGGAGGCACGGGGGGGGGATGGAGGAGGCCGGGGAGGGGGGTTGGCGGTGAGCGGAGGAGGCATGGGGAAGGCCCCTATACCTACCTACAGGCCCCTATACCTACCTACCTAAAGGCCCCTATACCTACCTACCCATCTACCTACCTACAGGCCCCTATACCTACCTACCCACCTACAGGCCCCTATACCTACCTACCTAAAGGCCCCTATACCTACCTAAAGTCCCGTATACCTACCTACCCATCTACCTACCTACAGGCCCCTATACCTACCTACCCACCTACAGGCCCCTATACCTACCTACCTAAAGGCCCCTATACCTACCTACCTACAGGCCCCTACACCTACCTACCCACCTACCTAAAGGCCCCTATACCTACCTACCTACCTACCTGAAGGCCCCTATACCTACCTAAAGTCCCGTATACCTACCTACCCATCTACCTACCTACAGGCCCCTATACCTACCTACCCACCTACAGGCCCCTATACCTACCTACCTAAAGGCCCCTATACCTACCTACCTACAGGCCCCTACACCTACCTACCTACCTACCTAAAGGCCTCTATACCTACCTACCTAAAGGCCCCTACACCTACCTACCCACCTACCTAAAGGCCCCTATACCTACCTACCTAAAGGCCTCTATACCTACCTACCTACCTACCTACCTACAGGCCCCTACACCTACCTACCCACCTACCTAAAGGCCCCTATACCTGACTACCTAAAGGCCTCTATACCTACCTACCTACCTACAGGCCCCTACACCTACCTACCCACCTACCTAAAGGCCCCTATACCTACCTACCTACCTGAAGGCCCCTATACCTACCTACCTACCTAAAGGCCTCTATACCTACCTACCTACCTAAAGGCCCCTACACCTACCTACCCACCTACCTAAAGGCCCCTATACCTACCTACCTACCTACATACCTACCTATACTTAAGGCCCTATACCCTGCTACCTATACTGAAGGTCCCTTTACCTACCTACCTAAAGGCTCCTATACCTACCTACCTAAGGGCCCCTATACCTACCTACATACCTACCTATACTTAAGGCCCTATACCCTGCTACCTATACTGAAGGTCCCTTTACCTACCTACCTAAAGGCCCCTATACCTACCTACCTAAAGGCCCCTATACCTACCTACCTAAAGGCCCCTATACCTACCTACATACCTACCTATACTTAAGGCCCTATACCATATATACCTATACTGAAGGTCTCTTTACCTACCTACCTACCTACCTACCTATACTGAAGGCCCCTATACCTAGTTAACTACCAATACTGAAGGCCCATATACCCTGCTACCTTTACTGAAGGCCCATATACCCTGCTACCTATACTGAAGGCCCATATACCCTGCTACCTATACTGAAGGCCCATATACCCTGCTACCTATACTGAAGGCCCATATACCCTGCTACCTATACTGAAGGCTCATATACCCTGCTACCTATACTGAAGGCCCATATACCCTGCTACCTATACTGAAGGCCCATATACCCTGCTACCTATACTTAGGGCCCCTATACCTTGCTACCTATACTGAAGGCCCCTATACCTTGGTACCTATACTGAAAGCTACCCATATTGAAGGCACCCATACCTAGCTAGTTATACTGAAGGCACCTTTACCTCGCTACCTATGCCTGGGTACCTATACTGCGGGCAACTATACCACGGATCGCACAATTCTTATGTGCAGGATTCGTTAGATTCGGGATTCGAAAGGTTCGAGATATTCGAGAACCTTTTTAGATTCGGATCCGGATTCGGATTCGAAGAAATTGTGGATTCGTCCCATCCCTAGTTTTTACATCCGATTCAGATTCTGATTTGCAGTGTGCAGGGAGCAAACTGAAAATCTGAATCTGAATCGGATGTAAAAACTGATTAAAAAGCGGAATCTGAATCGGAATCGCTTGCAGTGTGCAAGAGGCCTAAAGGAGAACTGTAGTGAAAGGTATATGGAGGCTACCATATTGATTTCCTTTTAAGCAATACCAGTTACCTGGCTATCCTGCAGATCCTCTGCCTCCAATACTTTTAGCCCTAGACCCTGAACAAGCATGCAGCAGATCTGGTGTTTGACATTTTTGTAAGATCTGACAAGATTAGCTGCATGCTTTTTTCTGGTGTGATTCACACTACTGCAGCCAAATAGATCAGCAGGGCTGCCAGGCAACTGGTATAGCTTAAAAGGAAATCAATATGGCAGCCTCCATATACCTCTCACTACAGTTCTCCTTTAAGCAACCTAATGTTTCTATTGCATTGAGCATAAATGTTAAATTTTAGGCCAGCTTCACTTACTACTGTAGTGGTACAGTGGTTAGGGTGACTTGCCCACCACACAGTGAGATCTGGGTTCGATTCCCAGCCATGGTATGATGTATACTGGTTTTTAAAATAGTATAATTCCCTGGCAGAAGAGACTAGGTAGAAAGGTAGAAGGGAGGTGGGAGGGCGGGTCCTCCAGCAGTGATGTGTATTTCACTCAATCAGGTGTGCCTCCAGGTATTAGAGCTCTTGAAACATGTTTTCTATCATTTTTCCAGCCGGTAGAATTTTTTAAAATTTTCAAAGTTCGCCTCCCCATTGAAGTCTATTGCGGTTCGCGAACTTTTTCGCGAACCGAACCTTTCGTGGAGGTTCGCGAACTGAAAATCGGAGGTTCGCGACATCTCTAATATATAGACGACATTATGATGGTGTGGACAGGTGGCTTGGAGGAACTCCAACTGTTTCTTGGGGATCTTAAAGAGACACTGAAGCGAAAAAAAAAAATATGGTATAGTGAATTGGTTGTGTACTATGAATAATTACTAGAAGATTAGCAGCAAAGAAAATATTCTCATACTTTTATTTTCAGGTATATAGTGTTTTTTCTAACATTGCATCATTCTATAATATGTGCAGATTACACAACACTCAGCATTCAAAATGAGTCTTTCAGAGCAGTCTGTGAAGTAATGACCTCCCCTCTAGCAGAGAAAAAGTAAACAGTTTACTTACAGTTGAGATAATAAAAGTCAGATAACAGCCCTCTCCATGACTAAAGGCCCATACACACGTCGGATTTTAGCGAACGACCCGTCGTTTGAACATTCCGTCGTTCGGACGTTTCCGCGTCAAATCCGACGTGTGTACAGACTATCGTTCAGGTGATAAGACTGGACCATTCTTATCACCCGAACGATGGTCTTTACACACGTCGGATTTGACATGGAAAGGTCCGAACGACGGAATGTTCAAACGACGGGTCGTTCGCTAAAATCCGACGTGTGTATGGGCCTTTACTTAGTCGGAGAGCTTAATGGCTTGTTTGCATAGAGATAACAACTGGAGTTTCTCAACTCTTCCTGTACTGGAAACAATTAGACTGATGTATCTGATCTTAATGCTTTATTTCTTAGCTGTACTACACATACAAATCATAATATCATAATTTTTTTTCGCTTCAGTGTCTCTTTAATGATAACTCGTTCAACATTAAGCTCACCTATGATGTGAGCGAAGTTGGATTGAACTTTCTGGACCTAAGAATCAATATTGTTGAAAATAGGTTGGTTCCCTCAAGCTACAGAAAGCCAACAGCTGGCAACACTGTCCTACACGCCACCAGTTGTCATCCCCAATGCCAAATTAGGTCCATTCCCATTGGTGAATTCCAGCGATTAAGAAGGAACTGTGGGTCTGATGAAACCTTTTCTAGGGAGTCTAGGGAGCTGTACTTTCGTTTTAGGGAAAGGGGTTACCCACATAAAGTTTTGAAAAGGGCCCTTAAGAGAGCTTGGTCCCTTGATAGGAGCCAATTACTTTGTCCTAAGCGGGAGAGAAACTCAGAGGATTTTGATTCTGGGAAGGAGGCTATCCTTAGAATCCCAACTCCCTATGGCAGCCACTGGGAATCACTTAAAGAAATTCTGACTAAACACTGGCCAGTCCTAACGACATCTGAAGACATAAAAGCCATAGTTGGCGAATATCCACATTTAGCTGCAAAAAGGTCTGTGTCTTTGAGAAATCATTTAGTTCAAAGTGAATATGTAAGAAGTACTACAACTACATGGCTTGGAAAATCCATTCCCAGTGGCATGTATAGGTGTGGGCAGGGGCGTAACTAGAAATCACTGGGCCCCCCTGCGAATATTTGGATGGGGCCCCCCCCATAGGTGCCAAATAATCGTAATGGGGCAGCGTTTCACTGTAAATTAATTGTAAAGTGGGCAGCATTTTACCAGACAATCGTAATGTGGGCCAGAAAATCGTAATGTGGGCAGAGTTCACCAGAAAATCGTAATGTGAGCCTTTAGAAAATCATAATGTGGGCAGAGTTTACCAGAAAATCGTAATGTGAGCCTTTAGAAAATCATAATGTGGGCAGAGTTCACCAGAAAATCGTAATGTGGGCACCAGTCACCAGAAAATCGTAATGTGGGCAGCATTCACCAGACAATCATAATGTGGGCAGCATTCACCAGAATATCGTAATGTGGGATAGAAAATCGTAATGTGGGCAGAGTTCACCAGAAAATCGTAATGTGGGCAGCGTTCACCAGAAAATTGTAACATGGACAGCATTCACCAGACAATCGTAACGTGGGCAGTGTTCACCAGAAAATCGTAATGTGGGCCAGAAAATCGTAATGTGGGCAGCATTCACCAGACAATCGTAACGTGGGCAGTGTTCACCAGAAAATCGTAATGTGGGCCAGAAAATCGTAATGTGGGCAGAGTTCACCAAAAAATCGCAATGTGGGCAGCAGTAACCAGAAAATCGCCATGTGGGCAGCAGTCACCAGAAAATCGCAATGTGGGCATCAATCACCGGAAAATCCTAATGTGGGCAGCAGTCACCAGAATATCGTAATGTGGGCAGCAGACACCAGAAAATCCTAATGTGGGCAGCAGTCAGTCACCAGAATATCGTAATGTGGGCAGCAGTCACTAGAAAATCGCAATGTGGGCAGCAGTCACCAGAAAATCGCAATGTGGGCAGCAGTCACCAGAAAATCGCAATGTGGGCAGCAGTCACCAGAAAATCCTAATGTGGGCAGCATACACCAGAAAATCGAAATGTGGGCAGCATACACCAGAAAATCGTAATGTGGGCAGCAGACACCAGAAAATCGCAATGTGGGCAGCAGACACCTGAAAATCGTAATGTGGGCAGCAGACACCTGAAAATCGTAATGTGGGCAGCAGACACCTGAAAATCGTAATGTGGGCAGCAGACACCTGAAAATCGCAATGTGGGCAGCAGACACCTGAAAATCGTAATGTGGGCAGCAGACACCTGAAAATCATAATATGGGCAGCAGAAACCTGAAAATCGTAATGTGGGCAGCAGACACCTGAAAATCGTAATGAGGGCAGCAGACACCAGAAAATCGTCATGTGGGCAGCAGTGACCAGAAAATCGTAATGTGGGCAGCAGACACCAGAAAATCGCAATGTGGGCAGCAGTAACCAGAAAATCGTAATGTGGGCAGCAGTGACCAGAAAATCGTAATGTGGGCAGCAGACACCAGAAAATCGCAATGTGGGCAGCAGTGACCAGAAAATCGTAATGTGGGCAGCAGACACCTGAAAATTGTAATGTGGGCAGCAGTGACCAGAAAATCGTAATGTGGGCAGCAGACACCTGAAAATCGTAATGTGGGCAGCAGTCACCAGAAAATCATAATGTGTGCAGCAGACACTAGAAAATCACAATGTAGGCAGCAGACACTAGAAAAAAAAATGCACCTGTGAAAAAAACCCAATTCACTTACCTGACAGAAGTCTTCTCCTCTCCCGGCATCTGGCTCGCAGCTCCCCGAGTCCTCCTGCAGCACATCTCCCGCGCTGACAGGCAGAGTGCAGGGCTACGACAAGATGGCTGCCGAAGCCCTGTACTAGAGACACAAATAGTCTCCAGTGTAGGGCTTCTTCGGCGGCCATCTTGCCGTAGCCCTGCTCTGCCTGCCGGAGACTATGCAGGCTGCTGGAGCGAGGCAGCGGGGAATGAACTGGCGCAGCGTCTATTAGACGCTGCGGCCAGTTGAGCACCTTGCTGGGGGGTCCAGAGCAGCGCTCCCCCCACGCACAGTGAGCGGGCCCCAGAGCAGCCCCGGGCCCCCCTGCGGCTGAGGGGGTCGCATCCCCGGTAGGCAGCAGTCACCAGAAAATCGCAATGTGGGCAGCAGTCACCAGAAAATCCTAATGTGGGCAGCATACACCAGAAAATCGAAATGTGGGCAGCATACACCAGAAAATCGTAATGTGGGCAGCAGACACCAGAAAATCGCAATGTGGGCAGCAGACACCTGAAAATCGTAATGTGGGCAGCAGACACCTGAAAATCGTAATGTGGGCAGCAGACACCTGAAAATCGTAATGTGGGCAGCAGACACCTGAAAATCGCAATGTGGGCAGCAGACACCTGAAAATCGTAATGTGGGCAGCAGACACCTGAAAATCATAATATGGGCAGCAGAAACCTGAAAATCGTAATGTGGGCAGCAGACACCTGAAAATCGTAATGAGGGCAGCAGACACCAGAAAATCGTCATGTGGGCAGCAGTGACCAGAAAATCGTAATGTGGGCAGCAGACACCAGAAAATCGCAATGTGGGCAGCAGTAACCAGAAAATCGTAATGTGGGCAGCAGTGACCAGAAAATCGTAATGTGGGCAGCAGACACCAGAAAATCGCAATGTGGGCAGCAGTGACCAGAAAATCGTAATGTGGGCAGCAGACACCTGAAAATTGTAATGTGGGCAGCAGTGACCAGAAAATCGTAATGTGGGCAGCAGACACCTGAAAATCGTAATGTGGGCAGCAGTCACCAGAAAATCATAATGTGTGCAGCAGACACTAGAAAATCACAATGTAGGCAGCAGACACTAGAAAAAAAAATGCACCTGTGAAAAAAACCCAATTCACTTACCTGACAGAAGTCTTCTCCTCTCCCGGCATCTGGCTCGCAGCTCCCCGAGTCCTCCTGCAGCACATCTCCCGCGCTGACAGGCAGAGTGCAGGGCTACGACAAGATGGCTGCCGAAGCCCTGTACTAGAGACACAAATAGTCTCCAGTGTAGGGCTTCTTCGGCGGCCATCTTGCCGTAGCCCTGCTCTGCCTGCCGGAGACTATGCAGGCTGCTGGAGCGAGGCAGCGGGGAATGAACTGGCGCAGCGTCTATTAGACGCTGCGGCCAGTTGAGCACCTTGCTGGGGGGTCCAGAGCAGCGCTCCCCCCACGCACAGTGAGCGGGCCCCAGAGCAGCCCCGGGCCCCCCTGCGGCTGAGGGGGTCGCATCCCCGGTAGGTACGCCGGTGGGTGTGGGGGTTGTCAGGTGTGCCCCTTGGTAGATAGAACTGCATCCTTTAGTGATTCCCTTGGCCAGAAAACATATAGGATAGAATCCTTTGTCAATTGCGCCACTGAGGGAGTTGTATATATGCTCACCTGTCCCTGCGGTTTACATTACATCGGTAAGACGACGCGCCCTTTGCGGGCGAGGATAGCTGAGCATATGCGTAATGCAAGAGGTGAAGACTATACAACCCCTCTGGCGCAACATTATAAAGATTATCATGAGGGTGACCTTGTTGGTTCAAAGGTCAAGGGAATCTACAAGCTTAATATCTCTTCTCGCAGGGGCGATTTTGACAGGATTCTCAAGCAGGAGTGCAGCTGGATCTTTAAGCTTCGTACTTTGGTCCCTTCTGGACATAATGTAGATTTTGGTCTGCAATGCTTTTTATAAGGTTTCATTCGACTGGCTGCACTCCTTCTTGTTTGGGACCCTCTTTGGTCCTTAATTTGTGTAGATGGGGACTCATGTGTAGGGCTGTTTAGCTATCTCAACGTTTGGTTTGCTCTTGGGAGCTCTGCCTTCCCTGTGATGGGACTCTACGAGAATTATGTGGTTTTAATGAAACCATTATTATACATTTTGCATTTTCTCATATGGTGGATACCTTACTGTAAACCATCCTTCTCTTGCTGTTTGTATCGGCGCTCTGCACTTTTGCTTATGCTTAACCAATCCCAGTCCGCCCTGTGGGTGGAACTGAAATAATTAGAGTATATAATGTACTTCATGGCCATGACCCTAACTCCCAGCCCTGGCGCACTACCCATACTCGCAACCTCCAGAGGAAAACACGCGCCACTGAACGGAAATGGAGAAAAACTAGACTTAACCAGGACTTCCTACAGTACAAGACCAACCTGCTGCAGTTCCACACTGCCCTTGCTCATGCGAAGCAGGAATACTTTACCAAGCTCATCGGAGCACAAGCTTCCAATCCCCGGCGTCTTTTTGCCACTTTCAACTCCCTGCTTAAACCCACCCCCCCACCCTCAGTTTCCTCCCTCTCTGCCACAGATTTAGCCACCCACTTCACCAACAAAATTGTCTCCATCCGCCAAGAAATATCCAATCTCCAATCTTCACCTCCCACCCCCTCGAAACCAGCTCCTCCTCCACCCTATCCTCCCCTCACATCCTTCACTCCTACTACCACCGAGGAAGTCAACCACCTACTGCAGACTTCCCATACCACTACTTCGCCCCTTGACCCCATCCCTTCTGATTTACTCCAGCCTCACTTCACGGAATTGGCCCCAGTCCTCACTACCATGTTCAACCTCTCCCTATCCACAGGCACCTTCCCCTCAGACTTCAAGCAGGCCACTGTACTACCCCTGCTCAAGAAACCCTCCCTCGACCCCTCGCTACCCTCCAACTACCGTCCTATCTCCCTCCTCCCCTTTGCCTCAAAACTCCTGGAGCGTCTGGTTCACAAACGCCTAACCCAGTACCTCAATGCCAACTCACTCCTAGACCCACTGCAATCTGGATTTCGGCCTGCCCACTCAACCGAAACTGCTCTCACCAAAGTGGTCAATGACCTTGCCTTAGCTAAAGCTGAAGGTAAATACTCCATTCTCCTCCTCCTTGACCTTTCAGCAGCTTTTGACACAGTAGATCATCCCCTACTCCTCCAGTCCTTGGGCATTCACGATCTCGCCCTGTCCTGGCTTTCATCCTACCTCTCCAACCGCTCCTTCATGACCGCCTTCAATGAGTCCTCGTCCACCCCCAACCACCTCTCGGTGGGAGTCCCCCAAGGTTCGGTCCTTGGCCCCCTACTGTTCACCCTATACACATCCTCCATTGGCAAGGTTATCTCCTCCATGGGTTTTAACTATCATCTGTATGCAGATGACACCCAGATCTACCTCCACACCCCTGACATATCCACCACTACCATGGACAAGGTCTCCTCCTGCCTATCAGCCATCTCCTCCTGGATGTCTGCTAGGTTCCTGAAACTAAATCTAGACAAAACGGAATTTATGATCTTCCCACCCCGGCCATCCACGAACCTCCCAGATGTGCATGTCACTGTTAACCACACTACCATTCGCCCTACCTCTCAAGCCCGTTGTCTGGGTGTCACCCTGGACTCCGCACTCTCCTTCACTTCCCACATCCAAATCCTCACAAAGTCCTGCAACTTCCACCTTCGTAACATCTGTAAGATTCGCCCTTTCCTGACCTCTGCCACCACCAAACTCCTCATCCATGCCCTCATAATTTCCCGCCTTGACTACTGCAATGCCCTGCTGTCTGGTCTCCCTATGACCCGAACAGCCCCACTGCAGTCCATCATGAATGCGGCAGCCAGAATTATCCACTGCTCCCATCGCTCCACCACGGCAGATCCCCTCCTAGAATCCCTCCACTGGCTTCCTATCCAGTCCAGAATCAAATTCAAGATACTGTGTCTGACCTACAAATCTGTCCACAAAACCTGTCCAACCTACATTTCCGATCTTACTCAGAGGTACACACCTAGCCGCTCACTCCGCTCTTCCAATGAACTTCGCCTAACCGCCCCCCGCATCACCCAGTCCCATGCACGCCTCCAGGACTTCTCAAGAGCTGCTCCAACACTATGGAACTCCCTACCTCCACCCATTAGGGCAGCCCCCTCCTTCAACATCTTCAAGAAAGCCCTCAAAACTCACCTTTTCACTCTTGCCTACTACCCCTCACAAGTGCTCTAAACATACAGCTGAACTCTGGTCCCCTACCGTTCGTGTCCTTACCTCTCCCTCTAGATTGTAAGCCTTTGGGCAGGGTCCTCCTCCTTTTGTGTCCTACCTGATCATGCACCTCCATTACTGTGAACCCATGCTATGCATCTGAGTGAACCTAACTTGCCTAATTTCCATGCTCAATCCAGTGACTGACTAAGCATTACCTTGTACTCATACTGTGCTGTGTGATCTGGTTTTCTATTATTCCTGTATTGTCATATTGCTGTATGTCACCCCTAAATATTGTCTGTAACCTAAATTAATGTTCAGCGCTGCGTAATATGTTGGCGCTTTATAAATACAATAAATAATAATAATAATAATGACGTAACCACACCCTGAGGAAGCGCGGTGGCGCGAAATCGGTCAGTGGGCGGAGCTGGAGGACTCGAAATCCACGTGAACTATGTTTGCATACTGTCCTCAACGCGGAAGTGTCCGCGTGGAAAAAGATCCTTACATACGGAGGATACGTGCATCACTAGCGGGCTGGCGTCCCGCAACTATCAGTACAACAGGCTGCTCAGCTTTGTTCAGCATGGACATGATACCGCTGACATGAGGAGAGGAAGACACGGGCAGGCCAGGGAACTGTGAGTTTAATGCAATAAGGACTGACTGCACTGCATGGCTGATAAGGCTAATTCCGTCTGTCTCCCATGATATACTTGCTGGACATCTGCAGCCTTAGCTGCTTCATTGCCGCTGCTTGCTATCACAATTCTAGCCTTTACCTCTGCTATCCATTACTTTGTATATGCCTGACTTATGAGTGAGTCTGCGAGTGGGATTTGCTCTATGGTTGGAAATTGTTTACACATTTGAATAGGACTGTCCTGCAACACTCCAAGCTGTATGGAATTGATCCTTCCTGTTAAAGTGGACTGTCCTCCGTTACTTAGAGTTGGATCCAGATATTCTTAATATACTAGACACAGTATCAGGAAAAGGGTTCTCGCTCTTTGGACTTTTGGGTTTTTATTGATGGGTGGGTGTAATTTTTTGTGGCATGTCTGACATCCAGTTTCTCATACTGTTTTATATATTTTGATAAAGTGAAGATTTTTTGTACCTACTACATAACTTAATTAGTTTTGGTCATATCTCGCTTGTTTGCACAATCCTCTTTTTTTATTTAATATGACGCCAGAGATTGGTCACACAGCTGCTGGCAATGTGACGTATGCACAGTCACCCTCCAATTCCTGTTCCCTTTGCCGCAGTTTACCATTCAGCTTCAGACCCTGAGGGAATCCTGAAGGCAGTCAGCACTGCAGGCAAAATAACCTTTTGGATTGGTTGGTGAGTCCACACACAGTCCAATTTCGATTATATATACAATCGATATAATCTGTGATCTCATATAGCGACCAGGTCACTGCCACCATTCTGCAATCAAGCGTGCAAATACGCCAAGTCTAACTCTAGCTAAATCCTGTAGGAAAAAGGGTTAATTCGATAATCTTTCTAGAGATAGCAAAATAAAAACGTTAATAAAACTGTTATGGTAATGTCTCTCTTAGGAGATGTGAACTATTTGCAGAGATTTCAGAAAAGACAAACGATTTTTAATCATGTATTTAAAGAAATTATGCAGTACTAAATATAGCAATTGAAACAAATTGATAAAATAAAAATAAGGATTACCGGTAAAAGTGAAAATAACTGAAGATGATGTCATGAGCAGTCTATCAAGTTACCATATGTCCTTTTTGATAATAAATCCAAACGAAAGATATAATACTCCAATTATGTTAAGTTCTGTGGATAGAAGTCCATGGATAACACAGCCAATCTGTGATGGTGTATGTATGGCTGAAGAAGCACTCTTTCTAGCCTGTGTCCAGCAGGTTTTAACCCTTTCTCTGCTGAAGGGTGGAGATAGTAAGAGGAGATGGGCTGTGTCTGCCACATGACCCTTTCTCTCCACCCCTTTGTCATGACAGGCAGAAAATAATATGATATACCTGAAATGGTCATATCTCAGCAACCGTTGATCAGAACTTGCAGAGAACGATACAGGCGTATCACTGGGATTCTCTGCTGTAATTAGAATCCAAACTCAGGTATATTACATTGTTTAATTTTTAGATAAAATCTTATTGTAGCCATAGAAGGTGGTAGACCGATGCTTGGTGGTCCAAATACCTCCAGCTCGGGTTTAAGGCATATCTAACAATTTTAACATGCCTGGCATCTATGGAACATTGATTAATTTAGTAAATTGTCTAAATGACTATTCTTTCATCCCAAGGTGAATTAAAAAGGTCATTTCTGTAACTCTGGTCAGGCTACGTGCAGTATAGGCCTGCATCGTTGGGTTCGGGTACCTGTTTTGATTTAATCGGGTTGTGGGTCGAGTGTGGGTAGCGGGTCTGTGGGTGCGGGTCAGGTGCAGGTCTACAAAATTAGCAGGCCTCTAACGTGCAGGAATGTGGTCAATTAATGAATTTATGACCGGGTCTGGTTTTTCCATGCATCCCCTTATCTTTAAACTACAATGGGGAATCTTCTAGGAGGAGCTTTATTGCCCCCCCCCCCCCCCCCCCCCCCCCCCAGTTATGATATCACACAGCGGCTACAGAGATAAAGCAGAGAAAATTGGTGGACAGTAATAATAATCACACACACACACAAACACACTGTACACACAAACACAAACTGTACACACACACACACACACACACACAAACTGTACAAACACACACACACTGTACACACACACACAAACTGTATGCACACACACACACACACACACACATACACACTGTACACACTCACACACATACACACACACAAACTGTATAGATACACACACACACACACACACACACACACACACACTGTACACACACACAGACACACACACACTGTACACACACTCACTGTACACACTCACACACATACACATACACACACACAAACACACACTCTGTACACACACACACAAACTGTACACACACACACACACACACACACACACACACACACACACACACACACACACACACACACACACACACACACACTGTACACACACACAGACACACACACACTGTACACACACTCACTGTACACACTCACACACATACACATACACACACACAAACACACACTCTGTACACACACACACAAACTGTACACACACACACACACACACACACACACACACACACACACACACACACACACACACACACACACAAACTGTACACACACACACACAAACTTTACACACACACACACACACACACAAACTGTACACACACACACAAACACACACACACACACACACACTGTACACACACACACAAAATGTACACACACACACACACACACACAAACTGTACACACACACACACAAACTGTACACACACACACACACACAAACTGTACACACACACACACTATCAATTGTCAAATGAGCTCTTTTATAAGTTGACCCCTTGGGCTGTATAAATGATATCTGAAAAATAATTATACATTTCTCTTTAGCAAAAGATACAATGTAATTGGCCAGTGTGTTCCTCACCTGTGACTGATAAATACGTTCCTTTCCCCATGTATATGAGGAGGTTCCAGTCCCGTACGGAACAGATGTATTTTCCGGTATCATTATATGTGGCAGAGGAGATGATCAGAGAGTCCTGTGTGACCATCACTCTTGTAGAATTCTTCAGATATTCATCAGATCCATTCACATTCCAGAAATAACGCATTATCTGTATATTCTCCATGTCAGTGACACTGCAGTACATCTTGGCCGTGCCCCCCACAGACACATGGAGGATCGGGGGATACTGGTTCACCAACACACCTCCCACACCTGCAATACAACAAAGTCAAGTCACTGGCCTGAAAGATAAAGTATTTTTTTGTTTACAATTTCTTTGGAAAGACTTTTCATTCACCAATGCAGATTTATGGATAAAGGTAGCTATTAACGGTGAACAATTTAGTGAACTGCCTAATTTTCAATAAGATCATTCACTTTCCCTGTTTTCATACAATATTATTTAAATAATCAGATCGAAAATACAATCATTCACTAAACGTATTATTAATTGGCACCTTAAGTTACTTGTCCTGACTCTGAGATAAAGTACAGTGACCAGATTTTTCAGTGCCCATCTGGACGAGGCGGTACGGCAATGCGGTGCGCAAATGGGCATGGCCACAACATGGGTGTGGCCATGACGCAGGCAGAGCTAACTAATGTAACTGTTTAACTCTGAGGCAGTGGGCCAGAATTACCTCCCAAAACAAAGTTAGGCAAAGTGACCCTAAAGGCAGGGCTGTATTTAGGGTTTGGGCTCCCCTAGGCACCCCAAACCTATGGCGCCCCCCCCCCCCCTCTGCAGGAGAATGTTGGCGGCGCGCGAAGCGCGCCGCGGCGAAAAGTGGGCGTGGCCACATAATGCAGTGGGCGTGTCCATAACGCAGTGGGTGTGGCCAATTAAAATTTCCTAGTAAGAGTGCAGCCCAAAGTCGGTGGGGCCATGTTTTCTCCCCGGGTATGAGTAAAGTGACCCTAAAAAAAGCAAGTAGGAAATGCGCCCCCCCCCAAACACACATTAGCCAGTGTTCTCTCGCACAAAATAGTGGTAGGTATTAGATTGTGAGCTCCCCTGAGAAAAGTCTGTAACATGACTATGTTCTCTGCAAAGTGCTGCAGAAGATGCCGTGCTATATAAATACATAAGAATATGGTAGGGCATTCGACTATGGCAGGATTAGATTGTAAGCTCCTCAGAGGATAGTCAGTGACATGACTATGTACTCTGTGAAGTACTGCTGAAGATGGCAGTACAATATAGTACAGTAGTATGGCAGCATGGTGCAATAGTGGTTAGCGCTCTCGCCTTGCAGCGCTGGGTTCCCGGTTCAAATCCCAGCCAGGTCAACATCTGCAAGGAGTTTGTATGTGCTCCCTGTGTCTGTGTGGGTTTCCTTAAGACACTCTGGTTTCCTCCCACATCCCAATAACATACGATACAGATAAGTTAATTGGCTTCCCCCTAAAAATTGGCCCTAGACTACGATACTTACATACACATATGACTATGGTAGGGATTAGATTGTGAGCTCCTCTGTGGGACAGTTAGTGACAAAACAATACATACTCTGTACAGCGCTGCATAATATGTTGGCGCTATATAAATAATTAGTATAAGTACAGTATAAAGTAGCCAGGTCTATAGGTGTCCAAATGTAGACATACTATAGGTGTCCCCAGTATAGATAGCCAGGTCTATAGGTATTCCCAGTTTAGGTAGTAGTCAGGGGCATAACTAGAAATCACTAAGCCCCCTTGTGAAAATTTGGATGCCCCCCCCATAGGTGCCAAATAATCATAATGGGGCAGCGTTTCCCCATAAAATAATCATAAATGCAGCAATGTTTCACCATAAAATAGTCGCAATGTGAGCAGCATTTCACCATAAAATAATCGCAATGAGTGCAACATTTCAGCAGAGAATTATCGCAATGTGGGCAACATTTCACCAGAAAATAATCGCAATGAGTGCAACATTTCCGCAGAGAATAATCGCAATGAGTGCAACATTTCAGCAGAGAATAATCGCAATGTGGGCAACATTTCACCAGAAAATAATCGCAATGTGGGCAACATTTCACCAGAAAATAATCGCAATGAGTGCAACATTTCAGGAGAAAATAATCGCAATGAGTGCAACATTTCAGCAGAGAATAATCGCAATGAGTGCAACATTTCAGCAAAAAATAAACACAATGTGGGCAGCATTTCAGCAGTAAATCACACAGTGGGCAGCATAACACCAGTGGGCTGGCTGAGTACCTGGCTGGGCGAGCGGGCAGTGGGCTGGCTGGGTACTTGGCTGGGCGAGCGGGCAGTGGGTCAGGTACCTGGCTGGGCGAGCGTGCAGGCTGGGTGAGCAGGCAGTGGGATGGCTGGGTGCCTGGCTGGGCGAGCGGGCAGGCTGGGTACCTGGCTGGGCGTGTGGGCAGGCTGGGTGGCTGGGCAAGCGGGCAGTGGGCTGGCTGGGTACCTGGCTGAGCATGCGGGCTGGCTGGGTACCTGGCTGAGCATGCGGGCTGGCTGGGTGCCTGGCTGGGCATGCGGGCTGGCTGGGTACCTGGCTGGGCATGCGGGCTGTGGGCTGGCTGGGTACCTGGCTGGGCATGCGGGCTGGCTGGGTACCTGGCTGAGCATGCGGGCTGGCTGGGTACCTGGCTGAGCATGCGGGCTGGCTGGGTACCTGGCTGGGCATGCGGGCTGGCTGGGTACCTGGCTGAGCATGCGGGCTGGCTGGGTACCTGGCTGGGCATGCGGGCTGGCTGGGTACCTGGCTGGGCATGCGGGCTGGCTGGGTACCTGGCTGGGCATGCGGGCTGTGGGCTGGCTGGGTACCTGGCTGGGCATGCGGGCTGGCTGGGTACCTGGCTGAGCATGCGGGCTGGCTGGGTACCTGGCTGAGCATGCGGGCTGGCTGGGTACCTGGCTGGGCATGCGGGCTGGCTGGGTACCTGGCTGGGCATGCGGGCTGGCTGGGTACCTGGCTGAGCATGCGGGCTGGCTGGGTACCTGGCTGAGCATGCGGGCTGGCTGGGTACCTGGCTGGGCATGCGGGCTGGCTGGGTACCTGGCTGGGCATGCGGGCTGTGGGCTGGCTGGGTACCTGGCTGGGCATGCGGGCTGGCTGGGTACCTGGCTGAGCATGCGGGCTGGCTGGGTACCTGGCTGAGCATGCGGGCTGGCTGGGTACCTGGCTGGGCATGCGGGCTTGCTGGGTACCTGGCTGGGCATGCGGGCTGGCTGGTTGGGCATGCGGGCTGGCTACCTGGCTGGGCATGCGGGCTGGCTACCTGGCTGGGCATGCGGGCTGGCTACCTGGCTGGGCATGCGGGCTGGCTACCTGGCTGGGCATGCGGGCTGGCTACCTGGCTGGGCATGTGGGCAGCAGGCTGGCTGGGCATGTGGTGGGCAGGGGGCTCAGGGCTGGCTACCTGGCTGGGCATGCGGGCTGGCTACCTGGCTGGGCATGCGGGCTGGCTACCTGGCTGGGCATGCGGGCTGTGGGCTGGCTGGGTACCTGGCTGGGCATGCGGGCTGGCTGGGTACCTGGCTGAGCATGCGGGCTGGCTGGGTACCTGGCTGAGCATGCGGGCTGGCTGGGTACCTGGCTGAGCATGCGGGCTGGCTGGGTACCTGGCTGGGCATGCGGGCTGGCTGGGTACCTGGCTGGGCATGCGGGCTGGCTGGTTGGGCATGCGGGCTGGCTACCTGGCTGGGCATGCGGGCTGGCTACCTGGCTGGGCATGCGGGCTGGCTACCTGGCTGGGCATGCGGGCTGGCTACCTGGCTGGGCATGCGGGCTGGCTACCTGGCTGGGCATGCGGGCTGGCTACCTGGCTGGGCATGTGGGCAGCAGGCTGGCTGGGCATGTGGTGGGCAGGGGGCTCAGGGCTGGCTACCTGGCTGGGCATGCGGGCTGGCTACCTGGCTGGGCATGCGGGCTGGCTGCCTGGCTGGGCATGTGGGCTGGCTACCTGGCTGGGCATGCGGGCTGGCTACCTGGCTGGGCATGCGGGCTGGCTACCTGGCTGGGCATGTGGGCAGCAGGCTGGCTGGGCATGTGGTGGGCAGGGGGCTCAGGGCTGGCTACCTGGCTGGGCATGCGGGCTGGCTACCTGGCTGGGCATGCGGGCTGGCTGCCTGGCTGGGCATGTGGGCTGGCTACCTGGCTGGGCATGCGGGCTGGCTACCTGGCTGGGCATGCGGGCTGGCTACCTGGCTGGGCATGTGGGCAGCAGGCTGGCTGGGCATGTGGTGGGCAGGGGGCTCAGGGCTGGCTACCTGGCTGGGCATGCGGGCTGGCTACCTGGCTGGGCATGCGGGCTGGCTACCTGGCTGGGCATGTGGGCTGGCTACCTGGCTGGGCATGTGGGCAGCAGGCTGGCTGGGCATGTGGTGGGCAGGGGGCTCAGGGCTGGCTACCTGGCTGGGCATGCGGGCTGGCTACCTGGCTGGGCATGTGGGCAGCAGGCTGGCTGGGCATGTGGTGGGCAGGGGGCTCAGGGCTGGCTACCTGGCTGGGCATGCGGGCTGGCTACCTGGCTGGGCATGTGGGCAGCAGGCTGGCTGGGCATGTGGTGGGCAGGGGGCTCAGGGCTGGCTACCTGGCTGGGCATGCGGGCTGGCTACCTGGCTGGGCATGTGGGCAGCAGGCTGGCTGGGCATGTGGTGGGCAGGGGGCTCAGGGCTGGCTACCTGGCTGGGCATGCGGGCTGGCTACCTGGCTGGGCATGCGGGCTGGCTGCCTGGCTGGGCATGTGGGCTGGCTACCTGGCTGGGCATGCGGGCTGGCTACCTGGCTGGGCATGCGGGCTGGCTACCTGGCTGGGCATGTGGGCAGCAGGCTGGCTGGGCATGTGGTGGGCAGGGGGCTCAGGGCTGGCTACCTGGCTGGGCATGCGGGCTGGCTACCTGGCTGGGCATGCGGGCTGGCTGCCTGGCTGGGCATGTGGGCTGGCTACCTGGCTGGGCATGCGGGCTGGCTACCTGGCTGGGCATGCGGGCTGGCTACCTGGCTGGGCATGTGGGCAGCAGGCTGGCTGGGCATGTGGTGGGCAGGGGGCTCAGGGCTGGCTACCTGGCTGGGCATGCGGGCTGGCTACCTGGCTGGGCATGTGGGCAGCAGGCTGGCTGGGCATGTGGTGGGCAGGGGGCTCAGGGCTGGCTGGGTACCTGGCAGGGCTGGGTAGCTGGGCTCCAGCGGCTCCTTCGCGTTTGTCCCGACTCCCGGGCTTTTCATGACTCGCCCCCGCCCTCCGGCCTCCAGCAGAGTGAGTGACTGTGGCAGCGGTTGGTCAGGATGTGATCCTGAACTCTGCACTCCGCCGCCTGGTCTGGTGACGTCACTAGAGCAGGCGGCGGCATGCAGAGTTCAGGATCACGTCCTGGCCGGCCGCTACCACGCTGCTGGAGGGCGGGGGGTGAGCGAGTTCCCCTCCATCTTCTGTCGGTGCGCTCTCCGCCGCTCCCCCCCCCCCCCAAAAAAAAAAGGTAAAAAAAAAATAAATAAAAAAATAAGAAATTTAAAATGGAAAAAAAAAAAAAAAGAAGAATAAATGAACTACAGGTGGCCGCCCCCCCCCGAGGACCCGCCCATGGCACCGGCCCACGGGTGCCTATTAATAGATACGTCCATGCCTAAAGGTAATTTGACAATGTTTCCCAAACACATAAGAAAGCATTTTTTCCCCCATGGTGCGGTGAAACGGGAGGTTTGCAACATGGATGTGCAAACAAATCTACAGAAACTGTGTGATGCTATTTATTAGCATACCATTTGGCAATCGTGAGCCGCCAATAGAGATGGCCCGAACGGTCCGCACGTGAACTTATTCGTGCGAACTTCGGTGGTTCGCGGTGAACCGCAAACTAAATGAGAGTTCGACCTGCCCCCTATACTACATCATTAGGGTCAACTTTGACCCTTTACATCACAGTCAGCAGACACAGGGTAGCCAATCAGGCTACACTCCCTCCTGGAGCTCCCCCCTTATAAAACGCAGGCAGCGTCAGCCATTTCACTCACTTGTCTGGCTGCAGTAATTAGAGAAGGGAGAGAACCTGCTGACATAGGGAAAGCTTAGTTAGGCTCTTGACTTAGGCTTGTTAGGTTGCTCCTTCTTGCTGATCTTATTGCTTAAAACCACTCCTCATCCTCAACAGCTCTTTTGAGAGCTAATGTTGTTCTTGTGATCTTTTTTTTTTGTGTGTGTGTGTCCCTCAGACACTTGTGTTGCATATACAGCCCTGTCAGTCAGTCGCAGCTGCTGGTGGGACCTTGGCCCCTTGCTAATTCCTACTGTGCCACTGCCAGGCCCGGCACATTCAGGGACTACCTGTGTGTGGGACAGCTGCACATTTGTAATACCAATCACTGCATACCCACCTGTTCAGTGCACCTACCTACCTACATGAGCGCACGCAGTGTCACTGCACCTGTTCACAGTACCTGTGTGTGTGACAGCTGCACATTTGTAATACCAATCACTGCATACCCACCGGTTCAGTGCACCTACCTACTAGTGTTTATCGAACACTCAGTTATTCGGGCTCGGGTCGGCTCGGTCGAACATGGTCCAGATGTTCGGGATATTCAGCCGAACACCGAGCCTAATTGAAGTCAATGGGGGGGGGGGGGGGGCATTTACACATAGATCTTAGGCTCAGAATAAAATCAGGGACTCATGTTTGCAGAACAGTGCGCCAATTATACTTGACTGCCAATAAAACAAATAAAACTCCCAAAAAAAGGCATACGTGTATGGGGAAAAACTGCACGCTTAAGGCCAATGCAGTTTATCACCATGCATTTATACATTTTATACAAATGAGATCCTGAAAAGCTGTCCTAGTACAAATGGGACCGGCAAAGCTAACCCAGCACACAGGATGGAAGAGGAGGTACGGGAGAACAAGGCCACGCTTTGTGACACAGCCCAGGCCTTGCATGGGGACAAAATGCATGCTTAAAGCAATGCAATTTGTCACCATGCATTGATAAATATAATAGAAATGAGATATTCCTGAAAAGCAGTCCTACCAATGGGACCGGCAACGCTAACCCAGCACACAGGATGGAAGAGGAAGTACAGGAGAACAAGGCCACGCTTTGTGACACAACCCAGGCCTTGCATGAGGACAAAATGCAGGCTTAAAGCAATGCATTTTGTTGCCATGCATTGATACATATAATAGAAATGAGATATTCCTGAAAAAAAAGCAGTCCTATTCCTATCTGGGACCGGCAACGCTAACCCAGCACAGATGTTCATGGTGCTTGGTCGGGAGGTGTTGCGAAGTCGGTTCCAATCCATGATTTATTCATTTGTATTTGTGTCAGACGGTCTGCATTTGCTGTGGAGAGGCGGATACGCCTATCTGTAACGATGCCTCCGGCAGCACTGAAACAACGTTCGGACATAACGCTGGTGGCAGGGCAAGCCAGCAACTCTATTGCGTACAGTGCCAGTTCGTGCCAGGTGTCTAGCTTAGAGACCCAATAATTAAAGGAGACTGATGGATTGTTGAACACGGCTACGTCATCTGACATGTAGTCCTTGACCATCCTCTGCAGGCGAACGGTGTTAGAGGTGGAACTGCGCGAATGCTGTATTGTGGCTGCTGCCTGGGTGTCAGAAAACTTTGCCACACCTGCGACACTGCCGATACCATTCCCTTGTGGCCACCACTAGCTGCAGCTTGTGTTGTTCTTTGCTCCCCTCCTAGTCCTGGGTTACCGGAAGTCAGTCTGTCGGCGTGGCTGGAGGAGGATGCAAATCTCCTCACCAATTTCTCCACAAGGGCCTTCTGGTACTCTTGCATTTTTACCTGTCTGACACTTTCTTCAATCAATGTTGGAAAATTTTGTTTGTACCATGGATCCAGAAGGGTATAAACCCAGTACTCCATGTCCGCCAGAATTCGGACAATGCGCTGGTCCCGTTCAATGCAGCCTAACATGAACTGAGCCATGTGTGCCAGAGTCCCAACGGGTTGCTCGTCATCATCATCATGTTGTGTGCTTGCCTGTGATGCACCATCACCAGCATCATGCCCACCTTCTTCCTCGTCTTCTCATGCCCATTCCCGATGAATTGTGGAAGTCAAACGTGCACGGCCATGTCCCTCGGCAGTGGAGGAATCCATGTCCAGCTGTTCCTCGTCCTCTTCATCATACAAGGGACCAGCAGTTCCTGAGGCAGATTGCCTGATGTTGATAATATCACGCTGTGCAGTGTCCTCTCTGAATTCCTCCTCTTCCATCCTGATTGCGTCTTCCTTGATCTTCAACATTGATTTCTTCAGTAAAAATAGCAGTGGTATTGTAATGCTGACTAATGAGTTATCACCGCTCACAAGCAACGTGGATTGCTCAAAATTTTGGAGGACTTCGCAGAGGTCCAACATGGTGGCCCATTCTGAACCACAGAAGTTTGGCAGTTGACTGGATAAGCCTCGGTACTGCTCCATCTGGTACTGGACTACTGCACTCTTCTACACGCAAAGGCGTGCTAACATGTTCAGCGTCGAATTCCAGCGTGTGGGGACATCGCACACCAAGCGATGGTTGGGTAGACTGAATCGCTGCTGCAACTTGGTGAGTGTGGCCAAAGCGGTACTGGATTTGCGAAAATGTTTTGCCACTCGTCGCACCTTCTGCAGAAGGTCCGCCACGTCTGGGTATGTCCTCAGGAACCGCTGAACCACTAGGTTCAGAACATGGGCCAGGCAAGGGATGTGTCTCAGCTTTGCCAACTGTAACGCGCTAATGAGATTGCTCCCATTATCACACACAACCAGGCCTGGTTCCAGGTCCAGTGGTGCCAGCCACAACTGGGTCTGTTCCTGTATTCCCTTCCAAATTTCAGCACCTGTGTGCTGCTTATCTCCAAGGCAGATCAGCTTTAATAAGGCCTGCTAACGCATGGCAACAGCTGTGCTGCACCGCTTCCACGCACCTATTGCTGAGTTCATGCTGCCGGATGAGGTAGAGATTGAAGAGGCGGTGGAGGAGGAGGAGGAGCCAGAGAGGTAGGTGCTGTCATCAACTCATAGGGACGCAGGTCCGGCTATTTGAGGTGTTGGCAAAACCTGTGTCATAGCGGGTGAGGTGTCGCTCCCAGGCTCCACAAGGTTCACCCAGTGCGCCGTAAGGGAGATGTACCGACCTTGGCCAAACGCACTTGTCCACGTTTCAATGGTGAGGTGAACCTTGCAGGCAACTGCATTTTTCAGGCTTCGGGTGATGTTTGCGACCATGTGCTCCTGTAATGCTGGCACGGCACAGCACGCAAAGTAGTGGCGGCTGGGAACCATGTAACGTGGTATGGCCATCGACATCATGGATTTGAAGCTCTCTGTCTCCACCACTCTTAATGGCAGCATTTCACAGGCCAGGAATTTGGCAATGCTGGCTGTTAGTGCCATGGCCCGGGGGTCGTTTGCTGTCAAATTTCTCCTGCGCTCTAATATCTCCGGGACAGACAACTGAACAGTAGGCTCGCACACTGAAGGGCAGTTGGTTGTTGTCATCAATGACTGGGAACAGTCAAGAGCACTACTGCTGCGACTGACATTGGGTACTGATGGTTGGCCAACACGTAATGGCTGGGCTGCTGAGGAGGGTCTGGTGTCCAAAACGGAGGCAGTGTTGCTGGGGGCTGGAAGCGAGCCGGTACCCTGGCCTTGTGTGTCTGCCCACAGATTGCGATGTTTGGCTTCCATGTGCCGGCGCATGTTGGTGGTGGTGAGGTTGTTGACATTTTTTCCCCTGCTCATTGTGGTCCTGCACACCTTGCAAACCACCTTGGTCACATCCTCCCTGCTGTCTTCAAAAAAAGACCAGACTTTTGAAGACCTACTGCTTTGCTGGGGAGTTTGGCGCATGCCTCTTTTGCGTCTCACTTGGGCGCTTGTTGTGGTCGAGATTCCCTGAATACTTTGTGGCACAATGCAAACTCTTGCAGCAGTGGGTTCTTCAGATGACTCATCTGTAGTGCTATCCCGACGGCGATGGCCTGCTTCCCATGTTGGGTCTGTGAACTCATCGTCCGTAACCTCCTCTTCCATCTCATGTGTGTGCACTGGAGTAGCGCTCCTCAGAACAACCTCTGCACACCTCAATCCCATCTCATCCTCATCTTGGCAGACCTCCTGCAATTCAAATTCCTGCGCACATTGCGAGATTTGGGTGTCTTCGTCCTCGCTTTGCCTTTCAGTAATTGGTGCATTTTCAGCATCCACTGCTTGTGAATCCAGGCACAGGATTTGTGGCTGTTCCATTGACCTTTCACAGATGCAAGGTTGCACATCTGGGGGGGAGAATAGATCCTGCGAATATCCCATTGTGTCGCGGAACAATTGGTCGGACTCTGTATGTGGCCTTTGTGTGCATGGTGTAGCTGCCGGTTGTGTCTCGTTTGTGCCCACTGGCTCCTTGTAAGTGGCAGAGGACCTCGTGCCTGACAAGGATGGGCTGGTGCTTAACCCGCTGCTGGACGCTTGAGAGGTCAACCAATTCACTACTGCCTGGTCCTGTTCTTGTGGGTTATTGAGGGTTGTTTTT
The DNA here is from genome assembly GCF_040937935.1 of Hyperolius riggenbachi. Lineage (NCBI taxonomy): Eukaryota > Metazoa > Chordata > Amphibia > Anura > Hyperoliidae > Hyperolius > Hyperolius riggenbachi. Next base: position 567,448,570 of record NC_090647.1, read on the forward strand.
TGCCCGTACAAGATGGGCGGTATTGAGTGGGTTTTCTTTGGTGCGCAAGCACGGCCTCTATGTGAACCGTCGGGAAACACCACTTCCCCTGCCCCTCCCTCTTTTACTGGATTTCTTTATAGTAGTTGTTACTTGTCACAAAGAAAAATGAAATAAACTTTTTTTTTTTTTTTTTTTATGGGCACAAGTTTTCCCAGCTAGCCCTGAAAGTACTGCTTTTTTATACAACACTAAGGAAGAGTAAAATGCAATAAAGTGTGTTTATTTTATGCACACAACTGTTTCCAGCTGGCACTGAATGTACTTTTTTTTCCAACAATAAGCAAGAGTAAAATTCAATAAACTGTGTTTTTTATGGGAACAACTTTTCCCAGCTGGCACTGAAAGTACTGTATTTTTTTCCAACAATAAGCAAGAGTAAAATTCAATAAACTGTGTTTTTTTATGGGCACAACTGTTCCCAGCTGACACTGAAAGTAGTGTTTTTTTTCAACAATAAGCAAGAGTAAAATTCAATAAACTGTGTTTTTTTTATGGGCACAACTGTTCCCAGCTGGCACTGAAAGTACTGTTTTTTTTTCCAACAATAAGTAAGAGTAAAATTCAATAAACTGTGTTTTTTATGGGAACAACTTTTCCCAGCTGGCACTGAAAGTACTGTATTTTTTTTCCAACACTAAGCAAGAGTAAAATTCAATAAATGGTGTTTTTTTTATGGGCACAACTTTCCCCAGCTGGAACTGACAGTACTGATTTTTTTATACAACAGTAAGCAACCGTAAAATGCAATAAAAATGTTTTTTTAATTTTCACAGCTGGCACTGAAAGTACTGTTTTTTTTTTACAACACAAAGCAGCCGTTAAAATGCAATAAACTGTGCTTTTTATGATGGGCACAAGTTTTTGCAGCTGGCAGCAGGAAAAAGGCTGAATGGCGAATGGCGGAGCCAGCCGTGCGTTCTGGTATTTATATACCCGAACACGTGACCCGCTCGGCCAATCATAGCTATGGTCACAGCCAGCTAGGCTGTGTGACCAAAGCTGTGGAAAAAGCATCGTCGCCGCTTATTGGCTGCCGGCAAAGGTGCCAATAAGTGAGGGGAGGAGACCGAACAGCGATGCGGAGCACCATGCGGTGCTCAGCTGTGCTCGACCTGAACCCGAACACGCCAATGTTTGGGGAATAATGAACAGTGCCGAGCACTGTTCGATCAACACTACTACCTACCTACGTGAGTGCATGCAGTGTCACTGCACCTGTTCTCGAAACCTGTGTGTGTGACAGCTGCACATTTGTATACTGCATACCCACCTGTTCAGTGCACCTACCTATGTGATCGCACGCAGTTTTATATACCAGTCAGTCGTTGCACCTGTTCACGGTACCTGTGTGTGTGACAGCTGCACATTGAATTGATACCAGTCATTGTATACCTGTTCACTGCACCTGTGTGACTGCACATTGTATTAGTCAAGTAAGTGCATACCTTTCACTTCACCCCCCAATATGGGCAAAACAGGCAGAGGCAGGCCACCCGGCAGGTCTGTTCGAGGTCATTCTGTTGTGATTTAGTGTGGCCCTGGACCGAAGTACAGTGTTCAGAAGGTGCGTGCCATCAATCCCCAAGATTGTCAGGACGTAGTTGACTATTTAACACAGAACACCTCATCTTCCTCAGCTCCTGCTGTGATTCTGGCACCCCACTTAACACTCAGTCGGCCGCCACCACCAAAGTGCCATCACCCCAGGGCTCAGCGGTGTGGACATTTTTTTGTGTGTCTGCCTCAGATGAGAGCAATGCCATCTGTACTCTCTGCCACCAAAAATTGAGCCGTGGAAAGACCAAGACCCGCGTAGGTACAACTTCCTTACGAAGGCACATGATGACAAACTGCAATGGGATGACCACCTGAGGAAAAGCAGCACACAAAAGCAAAGCCACACACCAGTGGAAGATACCAGGCCACAATTATTTCTCAAAAACGGTGATACCCAAACTGTACTATGACGTTTAAAGGCAAGTATTGTCATCTCTGGCACACAGCGTTGGGTCAAGGGTCCAATTTAGAGTTGGGCCGAGCCTCCGATTTTAGGTTCGCGAACCGGGTTCGCGAACTTTCGCGGAAGGTTCGGTTCGCGGTAAAGTTCGCGAACCGCAATAGACTTCAATGGGGATGCGAACTTTGAAAAAAAAAAATTTATGCTGGCCACAAAAGTGATGGAAAAGATGTTTCAAGGGGTCTAACACCTGGAGGGGGGCATGGCGGAGTGGGATAGATGCCAAAAGTCCCCGGGAAAAATCTGGATTTGACGCAAAGCAGCGTTTTAAGGGCAGAAATCACATTGAATGCTAAATAACAGGCCTAAAGTGCTTTAAAACATCTTGCATGTGTATACATCAATCAGGTAGTGTAATTAAGGTACTGCTTCACACTGACACACCAAACTCACCGTGTAACGCACCGCAAACAGCTGTTTGTGTAGTGACGGCCGTGCTGGACTGGTGCGCACCATGGCGAGAGTGCAGGTTTTGGTGGCTTTACAGCCCATATGGTCGCCTGAACAGGTATACAGTGGTGGGTTCACTGAACAGAACAGGTATACAGTGGCGGGTTCACAGAACAGGTATACAGTGGCGGGTCCACTGAACAGAACAGGTATACAGTGGCGGGTTCACAGAACAGGTATACAGTGGCGGGTCCACTGAACAGAACAGGTATACAGTGGCGGGTTCACAGAACAGGTATACAGTGGCGGGTCCACTGAACAGAACAGGTATACAGTGGCGGGTTCACAGAACAGGTATGCAGTGGCAGGTTCACTGAACACAACAGGTATGCAGTGGCGGGGTCACTAAACAGGTATACAGTGGCGGGTCCACTGAACAGAACAGGTATACAGTGGCGGGTTCACAGAACAGGTATGCAGTGGCAGGTTCACTGAACACAACAGGTATGCAGTGGCGGGTTCACTAAACAGGTATACAGTGGCGGGTCCACTGAACAGAACAGGTATACAGTGGCGGGTTCACAGAACAGGTATGCAGTGGCAGGTTCACTGAACACAACAGGTATGCAGTGGCGGGTTCACTAAACAGGTATACAGTGGCGGGTCCACTGAACAGAACAGGTATACAGTGGCGGGTTCACAGAACAGGTATGCAGTGGCAGGTTCACTGAACACAACAGGTATGCAGTGGCGGGTTCACTAAACAGGTATACAGTGGCGGGTCCACTGAACAGAACAGGTATACAGTGGCGGGTTCACAGAACAGGTATGCAGTGGCAGGTTCACTGAACACAACAGGTATGCAGTGGCGGGTTCACTAAACAGGTATACAGTGGCGGGTCCACTGAACAGAACATGTATACAGTGGCGGGTTCACAGAACAGGTATGCAGTGGCAGGATCACTGAACAGGTATGCAGTGGTGGGTTCACAGTACAGGTATGCAGTGGTGGGTTCACAGAACAGGTATGCAGTGGTGGGTTCACAGAACAGGTATGCAGTGGCAGGATCACTGAACAGGTATGCAGTGGCAGGATCACTGAACAGGTATGCAGTGGCAGGATCACTGAACAGGTATGCAGTGGCAGGATCACTGAACAGGTATGCAGTGGGCTCACTGAACAGAACAGGTATGCAGTGGTGGGTTCACAGTACAGGTATGCAGTGGTGGGTTCACAGAACAGGTATGCAGTGGCAGGATCACAGAACAGGTATGCAGTGGCAAGATCACTGAACAGGTATGCAGTGGCAGGATCACTGAACAGGTATGCAGTGGCAGGATCACTGAACAGGTATGCAGTGGCAGGATCACTGAACAGGTATGCAGTGGCAGGATCACTGAACAGGTATGCAGTGACTGGCAGGATCACTGAACAGGTATGCAGTGGCAGGATCACTGAACAGGTATGCAGTGACTGGCAGGATCACTGAACAGGTATGCAGTGGCAGGATCACTGAACAGGTATGCAGTGGCAGGATCGCTGAACAGGTATGCAGTGGCAGGATCACTGAACAGGTATGCAGTGGCAGGATCACTGAACAGGTATGCAGCCAGGAAAAGCTAAGCCTAACTAATCTTTCCCTATGAGAGACAGACAGCAGCTCGCCCTACTCTCTCTAATGCAGGCACACGAGTGGCCGTAATGGCCGCCGCTGCCTGCCTTATATAAGGGGGGTGGGGCTCCAGGGGCTAGTGTAGCCTAATTGGCTACACTGGGCCTGCTGACTGTGATGTAGAGGGTCAAAGTTGACCCTCAGGTGCATTATGGGGCGAACCGAACTTCCGCAAACGTTCGCGTGCGGCACCCGCACGCGAACCCCGTTCGCCGGCGAACCGTTCGGCCCAACTCTAGGGTCCATCTGACCACGTGGTCTGCAAAGCACGATCAGTCCTTACACATAGCATCTGTGACTGCACGCTATGTGACTGCCTGCCCCAAGACTAAGTCGCTCCCCACACAGCATCTCTGCCTGCAGGCCGCTTGACTGCCTTCTCCGCCACTGCCAACAGGGTCCAGGACTCCAGGCGGATTCCTGAATTTTTAAGGCCGCTGCTGGCAGCGGCCGCTATAATAATTTTTCTGGTGCATGTACATGCCTAATTTTCCTGGCTGCACTGCAGCTGCACCAACAAAACAAAAGGCATGCACATGTGTCAATTCCCCTTCGTGATCGTTACCTTGCTGCGGTGAAAGGGCTTGCAAATCACAATGAAGCAATGACTGACAGGGGGGGGGGGGGGTTGTTGCCACCATCACCTGCACTCTCATCATGGTGCGCACCTACACAAACAGCTGTTTGCAGTCACTGCATACCTTTCACTGCATCTGTGACTGCCCATTGTATTATACCTGGCAGTCAGTGCATACCTTTCACTTGAATTGATGGCAGACATGCCCTCCATAACAGATTCTCGTTGAAGGATTTAAAGTTGATTTGTCTCATATAGAGCAGGGCCTCGAAAGTCCTACTGTATTGTTATTTTTCATCAATACCTCCCTGAGTCGAGACTTGCATGCCATGTCTGCTGCCTTCCTTGGATTTGTGGTGGTAGCCATTCCTGCTCCTTTGCCCACAGCGTGCCTGCTGCCTTTCTTGGATGTGTGGTGGTAGCCGTTTCTCAGGCTCCCAGTCCGGACCGGAATCAAACCATGATTCCCCGGCCATTACCAGTGGTCACCATGGTACTGAGAAAGTAATATGGAAACTTTTTTTTATCAGTCACACAGTTGAATGAATGGCATACTTGCCCTCCATAACAGATTCTCGTTGCAGGCACTGAACAGCAAGCAGAACAAGTATTTAAAAAATAGATGTAAGCTTTAACAATGGTAGAGAAAGAACCATCAAAAGTTGTTAAGGCAGTCAGACATTACCTGACATCACTAAGTGAGGAAGAGCAATCTCGCCATGAAGCGCACCAGTCCAGCAGGGCCGTCACTACGCAAACAGCTGCATTACACAGTAAGTTTGGTATGTCAGTGTAACGATTGGGTGCTGCAACTCAGACGTCTGATTATTTGTGATCTGCAGTATCACCAATAATACCAGTATAGCAGAGCGTAAAGTGTGGTGTTTAGTGCAACAGTATAGACCTCTCCAGAGGAGCTGGAGGGTCTACCAACACAATATAAACAAGACGTTTACCAGAGGAGCTGGTAAAGTACTAACAATAAGAGAATAAAGGAAGTTTGGCTAAACCTTACCAGAGGAGCTGGTAAGGTACTATTAGCACAAATGACTGAATAGTTTAACTGGACCTTGCCAGAGGAGCTGACAAGGTACTATCAGTCACTGGAGCTATAACTAAATCTGAACCTCACCAGAGGAGCTGGTAGGTTCTAATAGCAAAGGCACCTCACCAGTGGCTAGGGCCCACTGGTGAGTAGAGTGGTCAGACAGGCTAGGTTCGATAACAGGCAGGCAGAGATAGTACAAAATCGGCAGGCAAGAGAGTAGTGAATATCAGGCAGAGGTTCAGCAACTAAGTCAGAAAGGCAGAGGTACAGAATCGTTAAACAATAGCAAGGTCAGAGAGTAGCCAGAATCATACACAGGTAATCAAATAATACAATAACAATATTCCTAGTCTTTTGTGTGAAGTCCTTGGTTTCAACACAATGGATACTAGTCTAAGGTCTGAGCGCTAACACGAGTGTATTCTCAACAGCAGACGAGTTGCCAATGATCTGTGGAGGCTTAAGAAGCCGAGGAGAGCCCAGCGCCACGCCCCCTAGCAATCAGCCAATCCGAGCGGCGCGAGTCACTCCTGACGTCAGCCGACTGGCAGGTCAGCTGACGCACCTTCTTCCAGCATAAAGGTCCTGTCTCCGCCCCCGCCCGCGCCCGCACGATACAGAGCCCTTTTGAGCAAGAGACAATGCCGTTCCCAGCGTGCTACACGCCACCGGAACGGATAAGGCCTGTGAACAAGGAACAAAGGCAGCTGCGGGTATAGCATGCGTATCCGCAGCCGCCAAGTTTGCGGATGTTACAGTCAGTGTGAAGCAGTACTCTAATTACACTCCCTGATTGATGTATACACATGCAAGATGTTTTAAAGCACTTTAGGCCTCCAATTTAGCATGCAATGTGATTTCTGCCCTTAAAACGCTGCTGTGCGTCAAATCCAGATTTTTCCCCGGGACTTTTGTCGTCTATCACACTCCCCCATGCAAAAATGCAGATGTTAGACCCCTTGAAACATCTTTTCCATCACTTTTGTGGCCAGCATCAATGTTTGTAATTTTCGAAGTTCGCCTCCAGTCCCCATTGAAGTCTATTGCGGTTCACGGAAGTTCGCGCGAACCAAACTTTTTGCGGAGGTTCGCGTTCGAGGTTCGCAAACTGAAAATCGGAGGTTTCTAAATGCCAATTCCTGCAACAATAACCCTAAAGTAGCAAACACAGCAACTATGACCATCAAATAATAAAACGTAGCAACTACTTCCTCCAACAATTGAAATCAGGGGCGCCTGAGGGCACAAGCACTACAAGCAGCCGCCTGGTGCGCTATGGCTGTCATAAGGCGCCGCCTGCCACTACATTAACATTACTTTTTGAATTGTTCTTCTCGTTGCCTACGAACGGAGCTGGCAGCTGCGCTTGCAGGCTCCTGTTTCCTCTCTGCAGGCCAACTCCGCCCCCTAATAGAAAAGGAGCAAGCATGCAGTGTCCCACCTCTAACCAACCCTTCCTAAACAGCCACAGCCACAGTACATGTACATACAATGAACTGCTCGTGACTCTGTAACTTTGCCCCCAGCCGGACATTCGGGTCATCTCGCCAGGCTGGAGTGTCAACTGCCTGAGCTATTCCTGTCCCGCCGCTGCTGGCCAAGACAGGATACATGTTCTAATTAATGGCCTCTTACCTCCATGCAGCACTGCCTAAGTCCCCCTGCCATTGCAGCATCATTAATTCTAGCAAGTGGAGGCGATCAAAGAATCCATGAAGCTCCACCCCAAATGTAAGCCCCACCTCCAATCAATGGAAAAGGACCCAGGTTCTGGCCCAGGCTCCGTCCCAAACATATTAAGCCCCGCCCATACGAATAGCGAAGGAAGCAAAGCGGGAGATTAAAGGTGAGCTATGGTATCTCTCAGTTCTCCCTCTTGCAACCTACTGTATATGTATTCTTGCCCCCCTCCCGCACCCTTAGCAGCCCACACAGCCTCTGTCTCTAACCCCTCCCCCTTTCCAGCCCACTAACCTTTGACTTTATCCCCTCCCCCTTACCAGCTCACTAGCCTCTGTCTCTGCCCCTTTATCAGCCCACTACCCTCTGTCTCTACCCCCCTGCCCCATACCTTCTCAACTGGCCCACTAGCCTCTGTCTCCACCCCCTGCCTCATCACCAGCTCACTAGCCTCTGTCTCCACCCCCTGCTTCCTCACCAGCCCACTAGCCTCTGTCTCTACCCCGCTGCCCCCTTACCAGCTCACTAGCCTCTGTCTCTACCACCTTGCCCCCCCTCCCCACCCACCAGCCCACTAGCCTCTGTATCCACCCCCTGCCTCCTCACCAACCCACTAGCCTCTGTCTCCACCCCCTGCCTTCTCACCAGACCACTAGCCTCTGTCTCTACCCCCCTGCCCCCTTACCAGCCCACTAGCCTCTGTCTCTACCCCTGCCTCCTCTCCAGCCAACTAGCCTCTGTCTCTACCCCCCTGCCCCCTTACCAGATCTCTAGCCACTGTCTCTACCTCACTGCCCCCTTACCAGCCCACTAGCCTCTGTCTCCACCCCCTGCCTCATCACCAGCCCACTAGCTTTTGTCTCTACCCCCCTGCCACCTTACCATCTCACTAGCCTCTGTCTCCACCCCCTGCTTCCTCACAAGCCCACTAGCCTCTGTCTCTACCCCACTGCCCCCTTACCAGCTCACTAGCCTCTGTCTCTACCAACTTGCTCCCCCCCCTCCCCACCTACCAGACCACTAGCCTCTGTCTTCACCCCCTGCCTCCTCACCAACCCACTAGCTTCTGTCTCCAACCACTACCTCCTAACCAGCCCACTAGCCTCTGTCTCTACCCGACCTGCCCCGTTACCAGCTCACTAGCCTCTGTCTCTACCTCACTGCCCCCTTACCAGCCCACTAGCCTCTGTCTCCACTCCCTGCCTCCTCACCAGATCACTAGCCTCTGTCTCTACCCCCCTGCCCCCTTACCAGATCACTAGCCTCTGTCTCTACCTCACTGCCCCCTTACCAGATCACTAGCCTCTGTCTCTACCCCCCTGCCCCCTTACCAGATCACTAGCCTCTGACTCTACCTCACTGCCCCCTTACCAGATCACTAGCCTCTGTCTCTACCTCACTGCCTCCTCACCAGCCCAATAGCCTCTGTCTCTACCCCCTTACCAGCCCACTAGCCTCTGTCTCTACCCCCTGCCTCCTCTTTAGCCAATTAGCCTCTGTCTCTACCTCACTGCCCCCTTATCAGCCCACTAGCTTCTGTCTCCACCCCCTGCCTCCTCACCAGCCCACTAGCCTCTGTCTCTACCCCCCTTACCAGCCCACTAGCCTCTGTCTCTACCCCCTTGCCCCACTACCAGCCCACTAGCCTCTGTCTCTACCTCCTGCCTCCTTTCCAGACAACTAGCCTGTCTCTACCCCCTGCCTCCTTACCAGCTCACTAGCCTCTGTCTATACCCCCTTGCCCCATTACCAGCTCACTAGCCTCTGTCTCTACCCCCTTGCCCCATTACCAGCTCACTAGCCTCTGTCTCTACCCCCTTGCCCCATTACCAGCTCACTAGCCTCTGTCTCTACCCCCTTGCCCCACTACCAGCTCACTAGCCTCTGTCTCTACCCCCTTGCCCCATTACCAGCTCACTAGCCTCTGTCTCTACCCCCTTGCCCCACTACCAGCTCACTAGCCTCTGTCTTTACCCCCCTGCCCCTTTCCAGCACTGGTGCTGGCATCCCTTTCCATGGTTATACTGCATGTGTACAGTGAGTGTTTGTTAAAGATTTGCTGCTTTTCACATGTCGAGTTAACATTGGCTCCATGTTTTATGTGGGGTAAAGACTGCTGCATTTATTATTTGATGGTCTTAGTGGTTTCATTTGATATTTGGAGTTATTGTTGCAGCATTTGGAATTTTGTGGGCTGATGAATACTAAATACCATGCTAATACATGAACCAAAAGAAACGTGTGGGTTACTTTCTAGGGGAGGGGCGTATGTTGTCTAATTACTTTTCTAATTACTTTAAGGGTCACTTTGCCTAACTAACTCTGTTATAGGAGAAAACTCAGGCTCACACCCTGTCATTATCACATGCCACTTTTTTTTGGGGGGGGGGGGGGCGCTACAGGTTTTCTTGCCTGGAGTGACGAAAGGGCTAGAAGCGCCCCAGCTTGAAATGCAACCGCCATTACCTCCAACACTTGAAATGCAACCACCGTTACCTCCAACACTTGAAATGCAACCACCGTTACCTCCAACACTTGAAATGCAACCACCGTTACCTCCAACATTTGAAATGCAACCACCGTTACCTCCGACACTTGAAATGCAACCACCGTTACCTCCAACACTTGAAATGCAACCACCATTACCTCCAACATTTGAAATGCAACCACCATTACCTCCGACACTTGAAATGCAACCACCGTTACCTCCAACATTTGAAATGCAACCACCATTACCTCCGACACTTGAAATGCAACCACCGTTACTTCCGACACTTGAAATGCAACCACCATTACCTCCGACACTTGAAATGCAACCACCGTTACCTCCAACATTTGAAATGCAACCACCGTTACTTCCGACACTTGAAATGCAACCACCATTACCTCCGACACTTGAAATGCAACCACCATTACCTCTGACACGAGAAATGCAACCACTGTTACCTCCAACACTTGAAATGCAACCACCGTTACTTCCGACACTTGAAATGCAACCACCATTACCTCCGACACTTGAAATGCAACCACCGTTACCTCCAACATTTGAAATGCAACCACCATTACCTCCGACACTTGAAATGCAACCACCGTTACTTCCGACACTTGAAATGCAACCACCATTACCTCCGACACTTGAAATGCAACCACCGTTACCTCCAACATTTGAAATGCAACCACTGTTACCTCCAACACTTGAAATGCAACCACCGTTACCTCCAACATTTGGAATGCAACCACCGTTACCTCCGACACTAGAAATGCAACCACCATTATCTCCAACACTTGAAATGCAACCACCATTACCTCCGACATTTGAAATGCAACCACCGTTACTTCCGACACTTGAAATGCAACCACCGTTACCTCCGGCACTTGAAATGCAACCACCGTTACCTCCGACACTTGAAATGCAACCACCGTTACTTCCGACACTTGAAATGCAACCACCGTTACTTCCGACACTTGAAATGCAACCACAGTTACCTCCAACATTTGAAATGCAAGGTCTCAGAGGTGCCAGAAGTATAAAACCAGGTAAAAGATTTAAAAATAGGGAGGCAGCAGGTGGACTCACCTCCCCCAAAGCAACCCCCTTTCTCCAGCTGGTCATCTTCTTCAACTCCTCTTCACTTCCTGTCCTGTCCTGTAACCAGCAGAAGTTCAAACAGTAAAGCACCCTCTTAACTGTTTGAACTTCCACTTGGTACAGGAAGTGAACAGAAGATGATGAAGGCCAGCCATAGAAAGGGACAGCATGGACTCGGGTACTGGCGCCGGTGGCCAGGTAATATTATTGCAGCTGGCCAGGGGAGGCAAGGCAGGCAGAGGCAGTTTCAGCTCCACAGGTTGGGGTAATTATGTGTATTTCACGTGTCAGAGGTACAGTTTGCCACATTTCATGTTTTCTGCATTTTAACGTGTGTCAGGTAACGTTTACAGCATTTTAACGTGTGGGAGGTAATGTTTATGGCCTGTACCATTTGCTGTGTCTGCGGTAACAGTGGTTGCATTTCAAGTGTCGGAGGTAACATTGGTTGCATTTTAAGTGTTGGAGGTAACTGTGGTTGCATTTTAAGTGTTGGAGGTAACGGTGGTTGCATTTCAAGTTTCAGAGGTAGCGGTGGTTGCATTTCATTTGTCGGAGGTAATGGTGGTTGCATTTCAAGTGTCGGAGGTAGCGGTGGTTGCATTACAAGTGTTGGAGGTAACGTTGTTGCATTTCAAGAGTCGGTGGTAACCATGATTGCATTTCTAATGTCGGAGGTAACAGTGGTTGCATTTCAAGTGTCAGAGGTAATGGTGGTTGCATTTCAAGTGTCGGAGTTAGAGGTGGTTGCATTTCAAATGTTGGAGGTAACGGTGGTTGCATTTCAAATGTTTGAGGTAACGGTGGTTGCATTTCAAATGTCGGAGGTAACGGTGGTTGCATTTCAAATGTCGGAGGTAATGGTGGTTGCATTTCAAGTGTTGGAGGTAACGGTGGTTGCATTTTAAATGTTAAGTAAGGGGGGGGGGGGGGGGAAGACACAGAGAGCCCGATATAGTGCAGTATGTATTGTAAGTATGGATAAAGGTAGTTTAATGAGATTTATACTCACAAAGGTGGGTTACCCTCCAGGTAACCACTGTATAGGCAGGTGGGGAGATTAAACCTGTCCCCACTCAGGATTAAGAAGTCGCTCTCTGTAGTTCGGAAAGAAAGGGGCCAAATCCCCTCCACCAGGGGTGGACAATTGTATAGCAAGGTCTCAGAGGCACCAGAAGTATAAAACCAGGTAAAAGATTTAAAAATAGGGAGGCAGCAGGTGGACTCACCTCCCCCAAAGCAACCACAAGAAAATGTCGATTTTTCAACACAAAAACAATTTGTAATCATATACTCCAATAGTTTGCAACGCGTTTCGCGGGTTCAACCCACTTCATCAGGCTATGGACCGGAGTACAACACTATGAAAAACAAAAAAAGAGTAGAACCAGTAAGCATCCCAATACAGTATTGAATTGACAAGAATAACAGTCAGAAATTCATCAAAAAAATCTCAAGATACTTGATCCGCTGAGCACCGCAATGCTCAGGGTGTTACGGACAGAAGTTAACTCACAAAACGATATATAAGTTGCAGTTTTATGGGAACAAGAGGTTAGTTATTACTATCAGTATTGGTATTATAACATTAGTTATGAGTCCATAAACATAGTGGGGCCTATTGTCATAATGATTTGTATATACATTTTTGCCATATTGGATAGAGTAAAAAGAATTGAACTGAAAGAGTTAAATTGGAAATAGTACACGAGGGTGTTCTCGCCTTGTATGCAGGATTCGTCAGCTTAGCGCCTCTGTGCCGAGCCGACATTTCCTGCACTTGATATAGTATCATTAATTGATTAATTGTCATCAATTACCCTATCGGAGCTTCTGCTCCGTCTGATGTCACTGTATGGCGCCGGGTGCGAGCCGCGCACTCATTGACGTGGCTCTACTGCGTATTTCATTGGCCATCTTATGAATAGGAAGGGGCGGTATTGTTTGGGCGGATGCGCCCGTTGGAACGCATCCGAGTGAGCTATTTCATATGGACAGATGCATCCATTCGTACGCATGCGCGTGTCTGCCGGAAGTGTCAGAGACGCCATTTTAATTTGGGGACGGTGCGTCTTTTCATTCATTACCCTACACATGTGCTACCCACATATGTGAAGTGCAAACTGTATTGTGCTTGGCTGCCTATATATGTATATGTGTTTTTGATGAAGCAGGCAAGCAGGGTTAAAATTCACAGTGGTCTGGATGGCTGAGGGTTAACTTCCTTCTGGGGGGAGGGGACATGCCTGGGAGCCACTGGCTGTGCTCTCAGAGCATGTCTGTGTCTATTTTGTTTTAGGACAATAAAGTTAGAAAAGCAGAAAGGGGAGTTGTCCTTTTGGGAGAGGAGAAGAGAGAAGGCTGATAAGGTGGGTCGAGAGGAAACTGGAAAGAGAGTCTGCAAGGGTAGGAGAGAGATACTTCAGGAGAGGACAGGACAAGCTGGATTCAGGAGAACAGTGAGCCAGACACCCCAGCAGCACCTCAGACAGGACTCCAGTCTAAGCTGCATGTGGCTGCAGCACTCCAGAGAAGTGTCACACCTAAAGGAGAGATCATCCCTGGGCCTTGTTAGCTCCCCACTCACTCATCTGTCCCTGCAACTCTAATGCATCATTGCTGCTGCAGTGTGACCCAAAGACTTCGTATTCTGTAGCTACACCTTGCCCTGGAAGTTGCATGCCAGGATTACTGAAGGGAGATATTGGACAACTGGTAGTGTCAGTAGCCATTATTAGAGGAGAGGAAGGAAGGAATAACCCACCAATACCACATTCTTAAAGGACTTACGAGGTGAAAAATCGTAATTTTGGTCTTTACCTGTTTACTATGTGAATCCATAGGTGTGTTACAATGCGTCCTCCGTTGCATTCCGCCTCAAAAGTATATTTTACATTCCCCCCAGGCTACGACCCGACCCCACAGCACGGGTCGTCTCCTATGCCACATTCAAGATGGCCGCCGCAAAGATCCACGGCTGCGCAGTATGCATGGCGGAGAGTGCGGCTGCGCAGCTCTCCACCCTTGCCCAGCCGCGTACTCGCTGTTAGCGTCATCCTACTGTGACAGCGGGCGCGCTCACAGCGAGGGCGGAGAGCTGCGCAGCCGCAGTCTCCGCCATGCGTACTGCGCAGCCGCGGATCTTTGCGGCGGCCATCTTGAATGTGGCATAGGAGACGACCCGTGCTGTGGGGTCGGGTCGTAGCCTGGGGGGAATATAAAAGATACTTTTGAGGCGGAATGCAACGGAGGACGCATTGTAACACACCTATGGATTCACATAGTAAACAGGTAAAGACCAAAATTACGTTTTTTCGCCTCGTAAGTCCTTTAAGAAGTGTGTCTCAAGCCATCCGGACTACCTGTGCTGTGTAGCTCCAGAGAGAGATCTTACATATCACCAACACAAAGTATTTCTACTGTTCATCATTACTTGGTTGCAAACAAAAAAAAACCTAATCTGTGCATGTTATGTTCATAAAGAAATCCTTAAAGCTACAGTGTTATATTGCAACGTGAAGATATCCTACTGTTGTAACAAGAATTGCCTCACCTGTAAATGTTATGTGCATAAAGGAATCCTTAAAGGGACAGTGTTCTTTTGCAAAGTGAAAAATATCCTACATTGTTCAGTCACAGGAAGAAGTTCACTGGTGGATATTGTAGTTATCAGAGATAAAGAGGAATATCCTGCATTGCTTGCTATGCCATGGAAGGCAGATTGTTTCATGATTAAATAACCCTGTTAGAGACATTGCAGTATAGTGAAGGAAGAACTGTTTTCTCTGAAGTTGGTGTTACTGTAGGACGAGATCTTCCTGCGAGAAGAATATTACCTACTAGCCGACCCGCGGCGTATCATACGCCGCATAAGAGGGTAGAGGGCAGGAAGGGGGTATTGGGCACAGCGGCAGGGAGGGGGGTTGGACCCCCCCTCAACTGGGTCCCCCATGTGTGCTCTACCTCCAGCCTAAGCTCAGCAGGAACCCCCCCCCCCCTCACCTGGGTCCCCCATGTGCACTCCCCCCCCCCCTCACCTGGGTCCCCCATGTGCACTCCCCCTCCTGCTTAAAGGGAACCTTAACTGAACGGGGGGTAAAGAGTTTCACTTACCTGGGGCTATTACCAGCCCCCTGCAGCAGTCCTGTGCCCTCGGCGCCGCTCTGGAATCCTCTGGTCCCCCGCTGTCACTTAGTTTCGTTTTTGACGACTCACCAGTCGCCAGCCGCCATGCGTATTATTGGACGCATTCACCAATGCAATTAGCGCTATTGCGGACCGCAATGCGTACAAAAATATGCGTTGCCGCATATCTACGCGTGCGGAATGCGGCAACGCGTATTTTTGTACGCGCTGCGGTCCGCAATAGCGCTAATTGCATTGGTGAATGCGTCCAATAATACGCATGGCGGCCGGCGACTGGTGAGTCGTCAAAAACGAAACTGAGTGACAGCAGGGGACCAGAGGATTCCAGAGCGGCGCCGAGGACACAGGACTGCTGCAGGGGGCTGGTAATAGCCCCAGGTAAGTGAAACTCTTTACCTCCCGTTCAGTTAAGATTCCCTTTAAGCACAGTAGCAGCCGCCACTATTAGTAAGAGGCAGCGGGCGGGGATGACTCACCTCTTCCGTGTTCCATCGTGCGTTCCACTGTCGTCACTTCCTGCAATGCCGCACACTGTATTGGTGTAATTTGCCTTTTTAAAACAGAAGGAAATCTGCAATAATTCAGCTTTAAGTGAACATTTGTGGTTACCCACAATGCACTGCTACTAAATATGCAAATTACCCCTTTTCCCCCTTGGTAAGCCAAGCAAGCATCCAGAGCCGCTGGTGTATAGCAAGCATATAGCTTTAAATTTTATACAGTCATATCAAACCCACATGTAGACAGCCTGTTTCAGACTTTTGGTCCTCATCAGTACATGGCAGGGATTGATACGGCTGTATGAGATAGGGCTTGGACCAGTACAACAGAGTAACCAAGCAGCTCAGGGTGACCCAAACCACTCGGAATGTATAGGGGGATAAAAGGGACCAAAAAGACCTTCTACTAAAAAAAGCAAAGCTTGATGTAATTTGCCTTCCTAAAACAGAAGGAAATGTGCAATAATTCAGCTATAAGTGAACATTTGTGGTTACCCACAATGCACTGCTACTAAATTTGCAAATAATTCTTTTTCACCCTTGATAAGTCAAGCAAGCCTATAGCTTTAAGTTTTACACAGTCATATCAAACCCACATGTGACAGCCTGTTTCAGACTTTTGGTCCTCATCAGTACATTGCTTGGTAAGCCAAGCAAGCATCCAGAGCCACTGGTGTATAGCAAGAATATAGCTTTAAATTTTACACAGTCATATCAAACCCACATGTCGACAGCCTGTTTCAGACTTTTGGTCCTCATCAGTACATGGCAGGGATTGATACGGCTGTATGAGATAGGGCTTGGACCAGTACAACAGAGTAACCAAGCAGCTCAGGGTGACCCAAACTACTAAGAATGTATAGGATGATAAAAGAGACCAAAAAGCCCTCCTACTAAAAAAAAGCAAAGCTTGGTGTAATTTTCCTTCTTAAAACAGAAGCAAATCTGCAATAATTCAGCTATAAGTGAACATTTGTGGTTACCCACAATGCACTGCTACTGAATATGCAAATTATCCCTCTTTGCCCTTGGTTTGATATGACACTACTTCTTGCTTGGACCAGCCCCTTCTTCTTGCTTTGACCGGCCCTGGGGGCAGGGCGCTACTTCTTCTTCTTGTTTGAAGGTTGAGACACTTACTCTATTATATAATTACTACTATTCCCCCTCCAGGCCGCCATGGATAGTGGGGGAATGATATAATTCGGTTTCCAGCGATTGCTGGAGGTCGAATTATTGTGTTTTTTAAGCAACTTCGGCTCCGTCTTCTGACGGCGCCGACGTTACTCACTGAGCGCCACTATAGACTGATTCCCATTACAGTCTATGGCGGCACTCGCTGCGCCCAAATCTAGCAGTGCTGAAAAGCACTGCTCCACGACCGCTTTGCAGTATTGGTTTTTTGACCCTGCATAGTTTGACATGCAAAAGCAAATGCATATTTGCATGAGCATTGCCTCATGAATAGTCAATTAGGCCAGATTTGCAAAACCAGACTTGCTAGGGTTAAGCCTCCTTTCCACAGACTGTTGATAGGCAGTGAAATGCCTCTCAAACTCTCTCAACTGCTCACTGCTGCCTAGTAACTGCTTGTTGCTGCCTGATAACTGCTTGTTGCTGCCTGATAACTTCTTAATTGTGCCTGGTAACTGCTTGCTGAGCACACAGCTCAACAGTCCGTGGAAAGGAGGCATCAAACTTGGTCTTTGAGCACGCATACATTTTCTCATGCAAAGTACTTCTTCTTCTTGCTGGAAGGTTGAGGCCCTTATTCAATTATGAATAGCCAATTAGGCCAGATTTGCAAACCCAGACTTGCTAGGGTTAGGCCTCCTTTCCACGGACTGTTAATAGGCAGTGAAATGCCTCTCAAACTCTCTCAACTGCTCACTGCTGCCTGGTAACTGCTCACTGCTGCCTGGTAACTGCTCACTGCTGCCTGGTAACTGCTCACTGCTGCCTGGTAACTGCTCACTGCTGCCTGGTAACTGCTTGTTGCTGCCTGATAACTTCTTACCTGTGCCTGGTAACTGCTTGCTGAGCACACAGCTCAACAGTCCGTGGAAAAGAGGCATCAAACTTGGTCTTTGAGCACGCATAAATTTTCTCATGCAAAGTACTTCTTCTTCTTGCTGGACGGTTGAGGCACTTACTGAATTATATATATAGATAAGGTGCTACTTGATTAAACTTGTTATACATTTATTCAGCATAAAACGAGTTCATACTGTGACATCTGGACTTTTTCTTTATTGTGGCTTTTATAAAAAGTAAAGTGACTTAAAAGTAAAGAAGAACACCACTCAGGGTTACATTTGGTGCCTGCGAGCAGGGTCAGATCTAAGTGCCTTTGAAAAAATGGAGTCAGAAACTAATCCATCCACCTCCAGCCAGGCCACTGTTCCTCAAGCCACTGGAGAGCAACCACCAGAACTTTCAGCTGCACTGGCTATGACGCCACTGGGAATGTTGGCGGCATACCTACCCAAATTCAACGGACACAACATGATGCTCAGGGACTGGACTGAGAGAGTGCAGAGTGCGGTGAAGGCATATAAGGTTCCTAAGGAAATGCATCGGGAGATCGCAGTGATTGCTCTTGAAGGTGATGCTCATCGGACTGTGATCAATGCCAACCTAGCTTCACCTGCATCGGTGGACCAGATAGTTGAAGTCTTGGAAGAAATCTATGGGGATCAAGCTGATCTCCATCTAGTGAGAAAGAGATTTCTGGACAGGGTGCAGAAGGAAGAAGAAAGCATCCCTCAGTTTGCTAATGCCCTACAAGAAATCTTAAGTGAACTCAAAAGGAAAGAAGAGAATGAAAGGGGCCATGCGACTATAGAATCTGATGTGTGGTTGAGGGACCAATTCCTCCTGGGCTTAAGAAGCAGTTTCATTAAGAGGTCTTAGAAGCTGAAATTAGAACTAGAACCTGGCCTGAATTTCCAGAAACTGCAAAGACTTGCTATTAAACTCAGACAGGAAGAAGACACCAGCTTTCTGACTGCCCTACAACAGAATACTTCTGCTACCACTATGAAGAGTTCATCTGCAGAAAAGATGCCTGGAGCAGCAAATGCAGAGTTGAGAGAGATCAAGACCACTCTCAGGGAATTGAGTGAAGGACTAGCCAAGATGAAGCTGACTATGGACCAATATGGACGTGAACAAAGACTTCAAAGTGGGAGACGAAGGGGGTCTACCGAAGTGGAGTGCTGGCGTTGTCACAAGAACGGCCACTATGCCAGAGACTGCCCCAGGAATGGGAGCAGTTACCAAAGGGAGCGGTTAAACTAAAGAACCCCACTGTGAGAGGCCACACAGTGGAGTCCAAAGGGGAGGCCTCAGAGAAACGGTTTGCCGGTGATTTGATTGGTGACTGCCCTATCATACAGGCAAAATTTGATGGACAGACAACTAGGTGCCTTCTGGATACTGGCTCTCAAGTCACCACCATGACGCAAGAGTTCTTCTTAGCTAA
The DNA here is from genome assembly GCF_040937935.1 of Hyperolius riggenbachi. Lineage (NCBI taxonomy): Eukaryota > Metazoa > Chordata > Amphibia > Anura > Hyperoliidae > Hyperolius > Hyperolius riggenbachi. The sequence goes on from NC_090647.1 coordinate 567,467,716, forward strand.
CTTCCCGGGGCGACAAACTTCGTCTGAGGCTCCTTGGATCACTCTTACTGTGGCCAATCACCTTCCCATTGCGGTAGTAGGTGTTGTCTGGATGAACATAGAAGTGGGGGATGAAGTCTTACGGGATAAAGGGGTGGTAATAGTGAAAACCCGTGGAATGTCAGACACCCCCGACATCCTGGGCATGAACATTTTACAAGAATTCAATGGAAGGTGGTTCCAGGTTCATGGGAATCAATACTGGAAAGAATTGACAGGTCATCCGGTGGAGAGACAAATCTTCCAGAAATTGATCAAGACCTGCCGCATTATGAAGGCTGCAGAAAACTGTCAGGGTAGCCTTGGGGTTGTAAAAGTCCCCCAGAAAGTCACTGTGGACATTGACGCCATGACAGAGACCCTGATGTGTTTTTCAGTTGGGACTCACCGACCCTTGAATGGACTTACCGTATTGGCTGAACCAGTCTTGAAGCATGGAGACATCATGGTGGCCCGAACTCTAGCAGTGGTGAAACACGGGAAGATACCCATTAGGCTCATTAATATGCAGAGCAAGCCTATCTCGCTGAGGTCTGGAGTCCTGCTGGCCAGGGTATACCCCATACAAGAAGTGAAACAGCTTTTCTCTAACCACATAGCAAACTCCACCCTGAAGAAAGTTGTGACAGAAGAAGAGGTTTTTGACCGTTTGCAGATCAATAAAGAAGAGCTGACCCCAGTTCAACAAATGAAACTAGTTGAAACACTCAAGAAGAATCTGGAAGTTTTCTCCTTGCATGATGCCGACTTCGGCTGTACTGATGTCATTAGACATGAAATTCAGACTGGACAGAATCCTCCTATTCGAGAGAGATATCGTTACCTTACACCGCATCGATACCAAGAGGTGAAGAAACTGATTAAGCAGATGCTGGATGCAGAAGTCGTGGTGGAGAGCAAGAGCCCCTGGGCTGCTCCCATAGTGTTAGTGCAGAAGAAGGATGGCTCAATCAGGTTCTGTGTGGACTATCGCAAATTGAATGCTATAACCACCAAGGACGCTTATCCATTGCCTCGCATCGAAGAGACTTTGACTGCCATGGGAGAGGCCAAGTATTACTCCACCCTGGACCTGGCTAGCGGATACTGGCAGGTGGCCATGTCTGAGGAAGATCAGAAGAAGACAGCTTTCATCACTCCAATGGGGCTGTTTGAATTTAAAAGGATGCCTTTTGGATTATCTAATGCCCCCGCCACATTCCAAAGGCTCATGGAGTATTGTCTGGGTGACTATAACTTTGAATGTCTACTCATCTACTTGGATGACATAATCGTGTTTTCAAGGACATTTGAGGAACATCTGCAACATCTGCATTTGGTATTCCAGAGACTCATCCAGCATAGTCTTAAGCTGAAACCCAACAAGTGCCATCTTTTTAAACCAGAATTGACATTTCTGGGCCACCTGATCTCCAGAGATGGAGTTAAACCCAACCCAGACAAGGTGACAGCGATACAGGAGTGGCAAGTTCCCTGCACCATCACTGAAGTAAGAGCCTTCCTTGGAGTAGTCAGCTACTACCGCAGGTTTATCAAGGGCTTTGCACAACTTGCCAGGCCATTGCATGCCCTACTTAAGGGAGCCAATCTCCGATCGGGAAGGTCCCAGATAGAGTGGAGCACAGAAGCACAGGAGGCTTTTGACAACCTGAAGAACATGATATCCACCTCCCCTGTTCTGGCGTTCGCCAACTTTGACTTGCCATTCCAGCTGTGTACAGATGCCAGTCAGCAAGGACTAGGAGCAAATCTAACCCAGAACCAGGATGGTAGAGAAAGGGTAATAGCATATGCCAGTCGGAGCCTGAGAGAAACAGAGAAGAATCCAAGCAATTACAGCTCTTTCCGTCTGGAATTACTCGCAGTAGTCTGGGCTGTTACCGAAAAGTTCAGTGAATATTTGGCTGGAGCCAAGTTTGTGGTGATCACTGACAACAATCCAGTGGCTTACTTGAATAGTGCTAAGTTGGGAGCCATGGAGCAGAGATGGTGCGCCAGACTGTCTAAGTATGACTTCACCCTCAAGTACAGGCCTGGTAAGAACAACCAGTGCGCCGATGGGCTCTCTCGATTCCCGACCCAGACTCCATGCGGAGACCCAGATGAGGCACTTGAAGAAGTGGAAATCCCAAATTGGGGGGCCAAAGAAGTTAAGAGAAGAACAAGACCACTGAAGGGGGTTGTGCAGTACACGGAAGTGATGGGACAAAACAGAGACTTCCGAGCAATTCAGGAAAGCGATGCCACACTGCAAAAACTCAAACGGTCCTTAGGCAAGTCTCTCCGTCCCAGGAGGTCAGAGCAGGCTGATTGGTCAGAGGAAGGAAAGAAACTGCTGAAACAGTGGGACCGGCTTGAGGTCCGAAGTGGTATCTTGCTTCGAAGGGTGCTCCTGAAAAGTCAGCGCCAACTGATGTTCCAAACTGTACTTCCCAAACGAGAAATGAGAGAGATTGTACACCAAGCCCATGAGAAAATGGGGCATTGTGGACCTGATAAAATATATCAAATGCTACAAGTCAAGTTCTTCTGCCCAAATCTGAATGATGTAGTCCGCCAAACCTGTCAAGCATGCAAGGTCTGTGAAGTGGTAAAGGGGTCTGAACCACATATTCCCCCAATGCAATGGCGAACCAACAGGCCACTGGAGGAGGTAGTAGCCGTGGACTATCTGACATTGGATTCATCTTCAGATGGCTATAGTCACGTTTTAGTAATAATTGATCATTTCACGAGGTTTGCCGTGGCTACCCCCACCAGGGACCAGACAGCTGAGACAGCAGCCAGAGTTCTGTGGCGAGACTTCATCCAAGTGTATGGGGTTCCTGAAAGAATCCATTCCGATCAGGGAGCTTGCTTTGAGGGCCATCTTATTAGAGAACTCTGTGGACTCTATGGAATAGAAAAATCCCGAACCACGCCCTATCACCCACAAGGTAACGGAGTCTGTGAACGGTTTAATAGGACGATCATCCAATTGCTGCGCACCCTAGAGCAGGAAAAGAGATATCGTTGGCCTACTTATTTGAAGGAGTTAGTATGGTCCTACAACCACACTATACACGACAGCACCGGCTTCAGTCCCTACTTCATGTTATTTGGACTACAGGGTAATGGGCCCTTAGACCTGCTTACTACCAGAAATGAAAAACACCGGGCAAACACCCCAGACTCTTGGGTCCAGGGGCACCGAACCCGACTCCAGGAGATGAAAGAGATGATGGGATACCAGAATAGGGCACCGGACTCCATTTCTGATGCTAAGTGGACACTGGAAGTGGGAGACGTGGTGTTAGTACGGCACAAAGGCCGACATGAACAAAGAAAGTTAGCGCCAAGGTGGAGTGATGTTCCTTGGAAAATAGTGGATCGTTCTTGCATTTCCCATCCAGTATATGAGATCCAGAGACTAGATGGAAGTGGGCCACCAAAACGTATCCACAGGTCCTTGCTTAAATTATGCCGTTCTCAACTCCATCCCACTGCTGCCCCTACAATGCCCTTGGAAACAAGTGCACCTTCTTCGAGTGCAAACTTTAGTCAGGCAATGCCTAAGGAAGGGGAAAACATTGTTTTACCATTGAGGCCACATACACATTCTTGCGAAGAGGAGGGGGCCCATCCCATTGTGGGCCCCCACACCCATTCTTGCGAAGAGGAGGGGGTCCATCCCATTGTGGGCCCCCACACACATTCTTGCGAAGAGGAGGGGGTCCATCCCATTGTGGGCCCCCACACACATTCTTGCGAAGAGGAGGGGGTCCATCCCATTGTGGGCCCCCACACACATTCTTGCGAAGAGGAGGGGGTTCATCCCATTGTGGACCCCCACACACATTCTTGTGAAGAGGAGGGGGTTCATCCCACTGAAGTAGTGGATGCAGCCCCTGCAGAACATTGGCTAGCATTACCCCAGAGAGCAGGTTATGGACAAATCCCGAATGGGCCTATGAGAAGGTCCACTCGGGAGAACATTGGAAGACCTCCTGTACGATTCCAAGAAGTTGAGTTTTTGTGGTCATAGACTGTAGGGACTACAGTCTAAAAAAAATGGGGAAAGAATGTTACCCACATATGTGAAGTGCAAACTGTATTGTGCTTGGCTGCCTATATATGTATATGTGTTTTTGATGAAGCAGGCAAGCAGGGTTAAAATTCACAGTGGTCTGGATGGCTGAGGGTTAACTTCCTTCTGGGGGGAGGGGACATGCCTGGGAACCACTGGCTGTGCTCTCAGAGCATGTCTGTGTCTATTTTGTTTTAGGACAATAAAGTTAGAAAAGCAGAAAGGGGAGTTGTCCTTTTGGGAGAGGAGAAGAGAGAAGGCTGATAAGGTGGGTCGAGAGGAAACTGGAAAGAGAGTCTGCAAGGGTAGGAGAGAGATACTTCAGGAGAGGACAGGACAAGCTGGATTCAGGAGAACAGTGAGCCAGACACCCCAGCAGCACCTCAGACAGGACTCCAGTCTAAGCTGCATGTGGCTGCAGCACTCCAGAGAAGTGTCACACCTAAAGGAGAGATCATCCCTGGGCCTTGTTAGCTCCCCACTCACTCATCTGTCCCTGCAACTCTAATGCATCATTGCTGCTGCCAGTGGCGTAAGCTAAGGTGCTGTGGGCCCCGATGCAAGTTTTACAATGGGGCCCCCCAAGCACTCTATACATAACAATTGATACAGCGCACCAAAACCTGCCAATGGCAACTACAGTGTCAGAGGTGCAATAGGGGGATGGGGAACAGTTTGTTAATAATTACCACTATTCAAAGTATCTATAGAAGTGATTATTATGAGCACAGGACCAATAGAAAGCTTATTCTGTAGTTGAGGGAGGGCCCTTCGGGGCCCCTCTGGCCCAAGGGCCCCGATGCGGTCGCTACCTCTGCACCCCCTATTGCTACGCCCCTGGCTGCTGCAGTGTGACCCAAAGACTTCCTGTTCTGTAACTACACCTTGCCCTGGAAGTTGCATGCCAGGATTACTGAAGGGAGATATTGGACAACTGGTAGTGTCAGTAGCCATTATTAGAGGAGAGGAAGGAAGGAATAACCCACCAATACCACATTCTTAAGAAGTGTGTCTCAAGCCATCCGGACTACCTGTGCTGTGTAGCTCCAGAGAGAGATCTTACATATCACCAACACAAAGTATTTCTACTGTTCATCATTACTTGGTTGCAAACAAAAAAAAACCTAATCTGTGCATGTTATGTTCATAAAGAAATCCTTAAAGCTACAGTGTTATATTGCAACGTGAAGATATCCTACTGTTGTAACCTTGTTCAGTTGCAAGAATTGCCTCACCTGTAAATGTTATGTGCATAAAGGAATCCTTAAAGGGACAGTGTTCTTTTGCAAAGTGAAAAATATCCTACATTGTTCAGTCACAGGAAGAAGTTCACTGGTGGATATTGTAGTTATCAGAGATAAAGAGGAATATCCTGCATTGCTTGCTATGCCATGGAAGGCAGATTGTTTCATGATTAAATAACCCTGTTAGAGACATTGCAGTATAGTGAAGGAAGAACTGTTTTCTCTGAAGTTGGTGTTACTGTAGGACGAGATCTTCCTGCGAGAAGAATATTACCTATAAGGTGCTACTTGATTAAACTTGTTATACATTTATTCAGCATAAAACGAGTTCATACTGTGACATCTGGACTTTTTCTTTATTGTGGCTTTTATATAAAGTAAAGTGACTTAAAAGTAAAGAAGAACACCACTCAGGGTTACACATGTCCGCCGGAAGTGGTCTTTCGGCCATCTTGACTAAGGGCCAGTGTGCCCCTTGTTAGCGCTTTGCGCTTGTGGCAAGATTATATATTTATAATGGCCAAATTGGTACAAGATTCAATTCGTATATACAAGGGGAGGTCTAACCAATAGATAATCATATGTTCCGTAGAGGGGTTGAGGGATACAAATGAATGAGTACATACCTATATATATATATATATAAATACATACATGTACATGTACACATATATATATATGATGTCCTCAGGCATGGATTCAGTGGCTACCATGGTGATCTAAATTTCTATCAATGCGTTTTTGCAAAAGATTGACTACCTATAAGGACAAAAAACCTTCATATACATAAAAAATATGATAAATAATAACTTACATGAAATAGAATAGTTATGTTTTCTAAGAATTAATAAAACATATCACAACATAAAGAAACCTGCATCTAAAAAATCCATATACATAGAAAACATATATATAGCAAACAATTAATAAAAAATTAATAAAATATCTGACAAACACGGTCAATATACATGTCTCATAGCTTCTTTCTTTATCATGTAAATTTGCACTGTACACAGGCCAGCCATCGGTATGTGCACCCGTATAGAAATACATAATAAGAACATAATAAGAACATATATCACACAAAAAACACACGACCATTATGTTAAGGATAAAAGAGAGGACCACTAAAAAATATAATAAATACTGTAATGGTTGTTTAATAAATCTTTTCCAGCTGTTCATTTAGTCCAGCAGGGGTTAAGGTTTTTAGAATTTGTATCCAGTACATCTCTCTTTTTTTTTAAAAGATATCTTTTTTTAAAGATATCTCAGCATCTTTTTTTAAAGATATCTCAGCAGTCATTGGGAACTTGTTCAATTAAGGTGATAGTGAACAGATCAGGATTGCTATGGTGATGAGAGGTGAAGTGTCGTGATAAGCTGTGTAGTGGATAGTTTTTCATAATATTTATTTTGTGCTGTCCGAACCTCTCGCGCACAAGTTGGGTGGTTCGGCCCACATATTGGGATCCACAGGGGCAGGAAATAACATAGATCACGTTTCTCGATGCACAGTTGATATGACTATTGATGGGGTATGTTAACTTGGTTGAATTGGAGGTGAATTCGTCTGTGGTGTTAATGAATTGGCAAGCTTGGCACTTTTTGCCCTTGCAGGGGTGGGATCCTGGTGATTTAGATTGATTGGGTGTGGGCTCTATTATTGCTTTGGTACGTAAGCGACTAGGGGCTATCATATTTTTCAGATTTGGTGCTCGTCGGAACGTTAGCGCCGGACTTTTGGGTAAGAGTGATTGTAGAAAGGGATCTTGTAATAGAATTTCCCATCCATTATTGAGAATCTGTCTGATTTGTTTATGTTGGGCACTGAATTGAGTGATGAATCTGGGAGTACTGTCTGGAAGTGTGGTTTTATTCATTGTTGGTGGGATGGAAGGATTGGTAGCTTTAATCCTGGCATTTTTGATCAGTTTGCAAGGATATTTCCGTGTTTTAAATTTATTGGTTAATGTCTGAGATGGGATTTTATAATCATCGAGATCTGTGCAGTTATTATATATTCTCTTGTATTTACTGTATGCAGTGTTGCCAACCGTCCGTGAATTTACGGACTTTCCGTAAATAAACACCTGAAATGAAGTGCCCGTAAATACCGTAAATGAATTGGCAGCGTCCGTAAAAAGGCTATAAATTACTTTCCTCGCATGCGCAGTTGCGCCTTTAATAGGAGCTGGCCGGGAAATGTGGTTCGGAAATTAACCCCGCCCCTCTCGCATCACTGACTTCACCTCAGCCAGTGGCATGCCAGGCGGCTACATTCCTCCTCCCCCTTTTTTTTCCCCACAGAAGTTTGAGTTCTACGGTATCTCTTGCTCCAGCTCCTCCTCGCAGACCTGTCCTGCTGGCCTGGAATCAGTGACAGACTTTCACAGGCAACACATGCAGCCAGCGCCACAGCTAGAGTGGAGAGGACACTAGGACAGGCCAGCAGAGCGGATGGGGGATGCTGAAAGTCGGGACAGTCACAGAGAGAGGTAGAGACCAGACACATGGGGAAAGCCCACTCAGCCCATCACAGGGCACAGCACACAGTCCATCTGGCTGCAGGAGGAAAATTGAAGCTTTGTTTAGTGTTTTGAAGAGGGAGGAGGGAGGGGGAGCTTCCAACACAGAGAGTCACGCTGGCTGCTTGTTTATTTCTCTGCCCCGCTGATTGCATCTGGGAGAGGAGAGGGGGTTCTGCTTGTCCCAAGGGAGGAACTGGTTACAGGAGTGTGGTAGGGAAGGGGTGGCAGGAGTGTGGCAGGGAAGGGGTGAAAGGGTGGCAGGAGTGTGGCAGGGAAGGGGTGGCAGAGGTCTGGCAGGGAAGGGGTGACAGAGGTCTGGCAGGGAAGGGGTGGCAGGAGTGTGGCAGGGAAGGGGTGGCAGGGAAGGGGTGACAGAGGTCTGGCAGGGAAGGGGTGGCAGGAGTGTGGCAGGGAAGGGGTGGCAGGAGTGTGGCAGGGAAGGGGTGACAGAGGTCTGGCAGGGAAGGGTGGCAGGGAAGGGGTGGCAGGAGTGTGGCAGGGAAGGGGTGACAGAGGTCTGGCAGGGAAGGGGTGGCAGAGGTCTGGCAGGGAAGGGGTGGCAGAGGTCTGGCAGGGAAGGGGTGACAGAGGTCTGGCAGGGAAGGGTGGCAGGAGTGTGGCAGGGAAGGGGTGACAGAGGTCTGGCAGGGAAGGGGTGGCAGGAGTGTGGCAGGGAAGGCGTGGCAGAGGTCTGGCAGGGAAGGGGTGACAGAGGTGTGGCAGGGAAGGGTGGCAGGAGTGTGGCAGGGAAGGGGTGGCAGGAGTGTGGCAGGGAAGGGGTGACAGAGGTCTGGCAGGGAAGGGGTGGCAGGAGTGTGGCAGGGAAGGGGTGGCAGAGGTCTGGCAAGGAAGGGGTGACAGAGGTGTGGCAGGGAAGGGGTGGCAGAGGTCTGGCAGGGAAGGGGTGGCAGGAGTGTGGCAGGGAAGGGGTGGCAGGAGTGTGGCAGGGAAGGGGTGGCAGAGGTCTGGCAGGGAAGGGGTGACAGAGGTCTGGCAGGGAAGGGATGGCAGGAGTGTGGCAGGGAAGGGGTGGCAGAGGTCTGGCAGGGAAGGGTGACAGGAGTGTTGGCAGGAGTGTGGCAGGGAAGGGGTGACAGAGGTCTGGCAGGGAAGGGGTGACAGAGGTCTGGCAGGGAAGGGGTGGCAGGAGTGTGGCAGGGAAGGGGTGCCAGGAGTGTGGCAGGGAAGGGGTGGCAGGAGTGTGGCAGGGAAGGGGTGGCAGAGATCTGGCAAGGAAGGGGTGACAGGGAAGGGGTGACAGGAGTGTGGCAGGGAAGGGGTGACAGGAGTGTGGCAGGGAAGGGGTGACAGGAGTGTGGCAGGGAAGGGGTGACAGGAATCTGGCAGGGAAGGGGTCAAAGGGATGGCCATCAGACTAAAGCCAGAAAATATGCCAGATCATATGTATTTTTGGTGAAGTGCTTTCAGATTATGTGTATTTTGGGGTCGAAACAATATGGTGAACAGGTGCTCAAACCCACTTACATCACTGCTAAAGTCATATATATTTGGCCCCACCCATGACCACACCCATGTTGTGTGACCACACCCCTTTTTATTTTGCATGCCGCGCTTCGCGCGGCACAGGAAATTTGTCAGTAAAAAATTTCCTCTGTCAGTAAATTTTTCAAGTTTTGTCAGTAAAAAAATTTATGAAAGGTTGGCAACACTGACTGTATGGTGTATTGCGTATCCATGGTTTATGATGAAAACTGTCGAAATGAATATAATTGGCATCAACCGGTTTAAAAAAAGTTTTAGTTTTGATATTATTGTGTTCTATGAATATGGTAAGGTCCAGGTAGTCTATAGTGATAGGGTGCTGATTGAAAGTAAATTGAAGGCCTGCTGAATTTGAGTTAAGGAATTGAATGAAATTGGGAATTAATTGTATGTCACCTTTCCATATAAAAAACAAATCGTCAATATAACGTTTGTATAGAATAATATTATTACTGAAAGGATTGGTGGAGCCTAGTTTTTGTTGTTCAATGAATCCCATTGCCAAGTTTGCATAGGACGGGGCAAAAGAACTGCCCATGGCGGTGCCACTGGTCTGCTGGTAAACTGTACCATTAAATGTGAAAATATTGTGGTTGAGAATGAATTCAGTACATTGATTAATGAATTGTTGTTGAGCTATTGGCATGTTAGTATCTAGGGAGAGAAAATGCTGTAAGGCTGTGAGACCAAAGTTATGTGGGATATTGGTGTAAAGGGAAGTTATGTCACATGTGAGCCAGCAGTAATCATTCTGCCATGTAATGTCCTTGAGTAATTGTATGAGGTGTTGGAAATGTTTGAGATATGATGGAAGGTTATGGACCAGGGGTTGTAAATGAGCATCGACAAAACGGGACAGGTTGCTGGTGATGGATTCTATTCCTGAGATGATTGGTCTTCCTGGTGGTTTGGTAAGATTTTTGTGAATTTTTGGGAGATAGTAAAAAAAATGGGGTTCTGGGATGTTGATTTATGATGAAATTTCTTTCATTTTTGGTCAATATATTATCTAGGAAAGCTGTATTGATAAAAGATTTGAGTGTGGAATTGTGTTCGGTGGTGGGATCTTGTTCTAGTTTTTTGTAATATTTTGGGTCTTCTAAGAGTCTGTAAGCTTTTTCTAGATAGTCCTTTTTATCGAGTATAACTATTCCCCCTCCTTTATCTGCTGATTTGATTATGAGATCTGGGTTCTTTCTGAGGGTATTCCGAGCTGTTCATAATACAGAATTTACAGAGGTGCCAAGCCTTATCTGGACCTAGAGCTGTGTGATACTCCTGTTGTTTAATGCCTGAAGAAGCGGGATTTTGGCCGTGAAACGCGTCGCAGTTTGTTCTCGGAGTATGTGAATAAATTATTTTTTACTTTGATTGACAGCATCGTGTCTGTTTTTAGGTTGGCTGGTCCACCACCACCACCTGAACATTTTAAACTTTTTATTGTGTTTTATACTACTGGCGCCTCTGTACATCGACATATCCAGTTTTCCACCCTTGGTGGAAGGGTGTTATACCCTCCTTTCTTCTTTCACAGAGAGCGACATCTTAATCCTGAGTGGGGACAGGTCTAATCTCCCCACCGGCTTATACAGTGGTTGCCTGTGCGGTAACCCATGTTTGTAAGTATAATACTTACTTGTCATTTTTTCCTCTTGTTCAAAATTTACTACATCATATCGGGCTCTCGGTTTGTTTATTTATCCGAGCTGTTCGTTCTAGTTTTGTTAGATTAGGTTTGGAGGATTGGTCTGAGTATTGTATTTTCTGCAGATCCTCCAACACCAATGAGTAAAAGGTTTCTATTAAATTTCCTTTGGAAGCTGTGGGATAAAAACGTGATCTACCCTTGAGATTGGTGGTGATGTATTTCTCTAAAGCAATGGCATCTGGTTGTATTAGGACAGTAGGAAGGTCATCATTCACTGTAGTAATTATGGAAGAATTGGACTGGGTTTGGAGTAGTTTATTATTTCGTTTTATGGCAAAATGGCGTTTGAGTGTTAGTTTCCGGATGTATGTATTTAGGTCTGTGAACAATTCAAACATATCGGAGGAGTTGGTCGGGCAATAAGAAAGCCCTTTTTCTAATAATGTAGTTTCGTGTTTGGTGAGTATGTGCTGGGATAGATTAAAGATACACCTTTTGGGGGATGTTTGATCAGAGGGATTTATGGTGTGGGGGTGTTTGTTCTGTTTCCTTTTTCTTTATTTGTATGTATTACAAATAATTATGTATTTCTTTATTTATATATATATAGGTATGTACTCATTTATTTATATTTATATATATATAGGTATGTACTCATTCATTTGTATCCCTCAACCCCTCTACGGAACATATGATTATCTATTGGTTAGACCTCCCCTTGTATATACGAATTGAATCTTGTACCAATTTGGCCATTATAAATATATAATCTTGCCACAAGGGGCACACTGGCCCTTAGTCAAGATGGCCCAAAAGACCACTTCCGGCGGACATGTGTAGGGTAATGAATGAAAAGACGCACCGTCCCCAAATTAAAATGGCGTCTCTGACACTTCCGGCAGACACGCGCATGCGTACGAATGGATGCATCTGTCCATATGAAATAGCTCACTCGGATGCGTTCCAACGGGCGCATCCGCCCAAACAATACCGCCCCTTCCTATTCATAAGATGGCCAATGAAATACGCAGTAGAGCCACGTCAATGAGTGCGCGGCTCGCACCCGGCGCCATACAGTGACATCAGACGGAGCAGAAGCTCCGATAGGGTAATTGATGACAATTAATCAATTAATGATACTATATCAAGTGCAGGAAATGTCGGCTCGGCACAGAGGCGCTAAGCTGACGAATCCTGCATACAAGGCGAGAACACCCTCGTGTACTATTTCCAATTTAACTCTTTCAGTTCAATTCTTTTTACTCTATCCAATATGGCAAAAATGTATATACAAATCATTATGACAATAGGCCCCACTATGTTTATTGACTCATAACTAATGTTATAATACCAATACTGATAGTAATAACTAACCTCTTGTTCCCATAAAACTGCAACTTGTATATCGTTTTGTGAGTTAACTTCTGTCCGTAACACCCTGAGCATTGCGGTGCTCAGCGGATCAAGTATCTTGAGATTTTTTTTGATGAATTTCTGACTGTTATTCTTGTCAATTCAATACTGTATTGGGATGCTTAGTGGTTCTACTCTTTTTTTTGTTTTTCATAGTGTTGTACTCCGGTCCATAGCCTGATGAAGTGGGTTGAACCCGCGAAACGCGTTGCAAACTATTGGAGTATATGATTACAAATTGTTTTTGTGTTGAAAAATCGACATTTTCTTGTGGTTGCTTTGGGGGAGGTGAGTCCACCTGCTGCCTCCCTATTTTTAAATCTTTTACCTGGTTTTATACTTCTGTTGCCTCTGAGACCTTGCATTTCAAATGTTGGAGGTAACGGTGGTTGCATTTCAAGTGTCGGAGGTAATGGTGGTTGCATTTCAAGTGTCGGAAGTAACGGTGGTTGTATTTCAAGTGTCGGAAGTAATGGTGGTTGCATTTCTAGTGTCGGAGGTAATGGTGGTTGCATTTCAAGTGTCGGAAGTAACGGTGGTTGTATTTCAAGTGTCGGAGGTAATGGTGGTTGCATTTCAAGTGTTGGAGGTAACGGTGGTTTCATTTCAAGTGTTGGAGGTAACGGTGGTTGCATTTCAAATGTTGAAGGTAACGGTGGTTGCATTTCAAGTGTGCTCTCGGTGTCTCTCCCCCCCTTACTTAACATTTGAAATGCAACCACCGTTACCTCTGACACGAGAAATGCAACCACTGTTACCTCCAACATTTGAAATGCAACCACCGTTACCTCCGACATTTGAAATGCAACCACCATTAACTCCGACATTTGAAATGCAACCACCGTTACCTCTGACATTTGAAATGCAACCACTGTTACTTCCCAGTCTTGAAATGCAACCACCGTTACCTCCAACATTTGAAATGCAACCACCTCTAACTCCGACACTTGAAATGCAACCACCTCTAACTCCGACACTTGAAATGCAACCACCATTACCTCCGACACTTGAAATGCAACCACTGTTACCTCCGACATTAGAAATGCAATCATGGTTACCACCGACTCTTGAAATGCAACAACGTTACCTCCAACACTTGAAATGCAACCACCGCTACCTCCGACACTTGAAATGCAACCACCATTACCTCCGACAAATGAAATGCAACCACCGCTACCTCCAACACTTGAAATGCAACCACCATTACCTCCGACAAATGAAATGCAACCACCGCTACCTCCAACACTTGAAATGCAACCACCTTTACCTTTGAAACTTGAAATGCAACCACCGTTACCTCCAACACTTAAAATGCAACCAATGTTACCTCCGACACTTGAAATGCAACCACTGTTACCGCAGACACAGCAAATGGTACAGGCCATAAACATTACCTCCCACACGTTAAAATGCTGTAAACGTTACCTCACACACGTTAAAATGCAGAAAACATGAAATGTGGCAAACTGTACCTCTGACACGTGAAATACACATAATTACCCCAACCTGTGGAGCTGAAACTGCCTCTGCCTGCCTTGCCTCCACTGGCCAGCTGCAATAATATTACCTGGCCACCGGCGCCAGTACCCGAGTCCATGCTGTCCCTTTCTATGGCTGGCCTTCATCATCGTCTGTTCACTTCCTGTACCAAGTGGAAGTTCAAACAGTAAAGAGGGTGCTTTACTGTTTGAACTTCTGCTGGTTACCGGACAGGACAGGAAGTGAAGAGGAGTTGAAGAAGATGACCAGCTGGAGAAAGGGACAACAGGGACCCGGGGACTCGCGCTGGCAGACGGTGATAGTATTGCTGCGTTGGCTGTCACTCAATCAAACGCCGCTAACGACACGCTCCTGACATGCTGGATTTCAAGCAAAATTTTCCACCTGGATAGATCAACTGAATCGATCGATTTTGGGTGGAAATTGGTCGATCGGTCAACATTTGTGTTAACAATTTCACAGCAGATTTGATCATAGTGATTGAATCTGCTGTATATTGGTGGGAAATTGACATAGTGTATGGGTACCTTTATTCACCAAGGCACTGCATGAAGGTTCTGACTCAGAATATACAGCAGTGATGGAAGGTAAAAACTAATTTGAGATTTAAACTGAAGACCCAGTGTTGCAAGCAAGAGATGCTACCGTATATACTCGAGTATAAGCCGAGATTTTTGGTCTAAAAAAGTGGGTTTAAAGTGGGGGTCTCGGCTTATACTCGAGTCGTGTGTTTTAAGTGCATGATAGCTGTGTCCCCGAGTGCCTCCGAGTCATATTAATGGTCCGGCTACCATTTATGTGAGCGCCACGTGCTCCCCCGAGTCTCTCCCCCAAGCCAGTGCAGAGCGGTATGGTCCCAGCAATATGCAGAGCGTATCGGTGCCTCCTCGTCCCCCGCCATATGCTTGCAGAATAATGCATATTAATGTTTGGGCTACCTTATGTGAGCGCCGCATTCTCCCCGAGTCTCTCTTCCAAACCAGTGCATGGAGATATGTCCTGGTACCGGCAATATGCAGAGCGCATAGGTGCACAGCGTTCACGCACCGGACCGCGCTGGATGTTTGGTGACTATAGCAACGCCTTTATTTTAATTTTGTGCGCCGCTGCAGGACGTCATAGACATGAGACTCCCACATCCAGCGTGGTCCGGTGCGTGAATGCGGTGCACCTATGCGCTCTGCATATTGCCGATACCAGGACATATCTCCATGCACTAGTTTGGAAGAGAGACTCGGGGAGAATGCGGCGCTCACATAAGGTAGCCCAAACATTAATATGCATTATTCTGCAAGCATATGGCGGGGGACGAGGAGGCACCGATACGCTCTGCATATTGTCGGGACCAGACCTTACCGCTCTGCACTGGCTTGGGGGAGAGACTCGGGGGAGCACTCGGTGCTCACATAAATGGTAGCCGGGCCATTATTCCATGCTGGCATATTGCTGTGAAGGCACTCGGGGTGCACAGATGTAATGGACTCGGGGGCACTAAGGGGATGTATATGTCACACATGTGGAGGTGAGGAGGAGGGATTCATGGGACACAAGCAAAATTAGTATACCAGTAATCTCAGAGTAATCTCAGAGGAGTTTTAACACTTTCACTAATTGTATGACAGAGTGTAAATGGGAAGGTTAAGACCAGGATTCTTACAAAAAAACAACAACAATTTACCAACCCAATATTCCAGCCATTGTTATTCTAATGTAAGATGAAAACAGGGGCCCACTACTGAATTCTATAATAAACACTCATAACACTGTTTAGCTGGCATAAAATACATGAATACACTGGTAACCTGTATCTTCTGCTGAAGAAGCTGGGGTAAGACTCCCGGGTTAGGGATCAGAGGGCCTCCTAGGGTGTTGCATTTCCTACCCCCAGCTTATACTTGGGTCGTTCATTTTTTCCAGTTTTTTTAGGTATAAGTTGGGGGGTCGGCTTATACTCGAGTATATACGGTATCCATTTCACCACATGCTGCCCATGTATATGGGGACACTGTAAATACCAATATTAATGGCCAACACAAAAATAAAAAGGCCCCTTTACTGTATAGGTAAAACTTACACTTCAGGTTAGCAAAATGAAGTGCACAGTAACTTTTTTCTTTTTTTTTTTCTCAATAATTTGTATTGAAGTTTTAAAATGCAAGTACAATAATCAACTTATGTTGCAATAACATTTAAAATGTTAACACTTAATAGAGACAAATAGTGATAAAGGATGTATTTTGTTTACTCTTGCAGTACATCTTGTGTGTGGCCATTCTACTGGACATACATCTAATTGACTCCGCAACTATAAATTGTTACTGCAACCATCCATAAATATCTATAAAACAATTAGATACTTCTATGTATCTTTTGAAGTTTACCAGATAACTGACACTCATAACTGAGCCATACAACTTGAACATAAAACATAAAGCTTAAAACACATATTGAGCAAGTTGATTCAAATGAGTGAGTAACCTCATGAGAAATTGACCAGAGGGAGATTTAGGAACACTTTTTAACCCTAGAGCTCTGGTCCTATAGATTAGTTTGTAATATATGAATTAGTTGTGAGATATACGGTCTCTCCTCCTGTTGTCAGTTAGAAATAATTAGTGATCGGGCAATACAGCCCTTGTGTATGATTATTAGAGATGTCGCGAACCTCCGATTTTCGGCTCGCGAACCGGGTTCGCGAACTTCCGCGGAAGGTTCGGTTCGCGGAAAAGTTCGCGAACCGCAATAGACTTCAATGGGGAGGCGAACTTTGAAAAATAGAAAAAATTATGCTGGCCACAAAAGTGATGGAAAAGATGTTTCATGGGGTCTAACACCTGGAGGGGGGCATGGCGGAGTGGGATACATGCCAAAGGTCCCGGGGAAAAATCTGGATGTGACGCAAAACAGCGTTTTAAGGGCAGAAATCACATTAAATGCTAAATTGCAGGCCTAACGTGCTTTCAAACATCTTGCATGTGTATACATCAATCAGGGAGTGTAATTAGAGGTCTGCTTCACACTGACACACCAAACTCACTGTGTAACGCACCGCAAACAGCTGTTTGTGTAGTGACGGCCATGCTGGACTACTGCGCAACATGGCGAGATTGCTCTTCCTCACTCAGTGATGTCAGGTAATGTGTGACTTCCTTCTCAACTTTCCATGGCATTGTTAAAAAGCTTACGTTTTGTTTTTAAATTACATTTTCTACTTGCTGTGTACTTGTTCAGTACCGCTACAATGAGAATCCTGTGGAGGCGGGCAAGTCTGCCATTGTGACCCCGGGTAATGGCCGGGGAATGAGGGGTTTGAATCCGGTGTGGAGCCTGAGCAACGGCTACCACTACACATCCAAGGAGGGCAGCGGGCAGGCATGCACGCCCGCCCGCCCTGAGGTAGTGACCAAAAATAACAATACAGGAGGAGGACTTTCGAGGCCCTGCTGTGTATTTGAAATGAATGTACTTTAAATCCTTGAACGAGAACCAGTTATGGCGGGCAAAGATGACACCACATTCCTTTCACGAGAATCATATGGAGGCGGGCAAGTCTGCCATTTGTGACCCCGGGTAATGGCAGGGGAATGATGGATGGAATCCGTTGTGGAGCCTGAGAAACGGCTACCACTACACATCCAAGGAGGGCAGCAGGCAGGCATGCACGCCCGCCCCGAGGTAGTGACCAAAAATAACAATACAGGAGGCGGACTTTCGAGGTCCTGCTGTGTATTTGAAATGAATTAACTTTAAATCCTTTAACGGGAATCCGTTATGGAGGGCAGGTCTGCCATTGTCACCGCGGGGAATGAAGGTTGGATTCCGGCCCAAAGTGGGAGCCTGCTGAGACCCATGCTGTAGCTGCCCTGACCGTGCTTTGCAGACCAGGCATCTGTGGTCAGATGGACCCTTAAGCCAGCGGAAGACAAACCAAGTCGAAAGCATTTGCCAAGAATGTTTTACGGAGGGCAAGTTTTTTTGCCCTTTTTTTTAAATTTTTTGAAAATGATAGATGATTGTATTTTTAAATTGTTTGAAAGTTTAGATGGTTGTATTTTTAAATTGTTTGAAAGTTTAGATGGTTGTATTTTTAAATTGTTTGAAAGTTTAGATGGTTGTATTTTTAAATTGGTTGAAAGTTTAGATGGTTGTTTTTTTAAATTGTTTAAAAGTGTAGCCATTCTTCCTCCCCCCAGCCACGAACAATACCATGATAACGTGGAGCAGTAGAAGCCCCCTGTGACGGCTGCCGCGGTTGTTCTCCGCGGCGTGTCTTTTGAGGAGTGCTGCTTTTCCTCAGGTGTTCTTGCCATAGCTGTTTGTGCCTTCTCTCCAGGTGCCTTCGTAAAGCACTTGTCCCTACGTGACAGTTGGCCTTTCCACGGCTCAATTTTTGCTGGCAGAGACACTAGATGGCTTTGCTCCGATCTGAGACACACACGTGAAAAAATTTCCAAACCGCTGAGCCCCCCCTGGGCTGATGGCGCTACGGTGGCATCAGCAGCTGACGTTGAAGGGCATGTTGGCTGTCTGGCCATAGCGGGCGATACATGGCGCCGGACACTGCCCCCAGCTGTTTCTGAGGACGAGCTCCCTCTTGTATTGCGTTCCAGAGTTGGAGCCTGATCAACGGCTACCACCACACATCCAGGCAAGGAGGGAGGCAGGCAGGCATGCACGCCCGCCCCGAGGTAGTGACCAAAAATAACAATACAGGACTCAGGAGGACCTTTTGCGGCCCTAATTTAAATGAATTAACTTTAAATCCTTTAACGGGAATCCGTTATGGAGGGCAATTCTGCCATTGTCACCGTGGGGAATGAAGACCGTGCTTTGCAGACCAGGCATCTGTGGTCAGATGGACCCATGAGCCAGCGGAAGACAAACCAAGTCGAAAGCATTTGCCAAGAATGTTTGACGGAGGGCACGTTTTTTTTTGCCCTTTTTTTACATTGTTTGAAAATGATAGATGGTTATATTTTTAAATTGTTTGAAAGTTTAGATGGTTGTATTTTTAAATTGTTTGAAAGTTTAGATGGTTGTATTTTTAAATTGTTTAAAAGTGTATCCATTCAAGTGCAAGTTATGCACTGACTGCCAGGTATAATGTGCAGTCACAGATGCAGTGAAAGGTATGCAGTGACTGCAAACAGCCGTTTGTGTAGTGACGGCCGTGCTGGACTGGTGCGCACCATGACGAGAGTGCAGGTGATGGTGGTTTTTCAGCCCATATGCTCGCCTGGCTGATGTAGCTGAATGACAGAAGAGTGACTGTCCAGCTGATCAAATTTGGTCTGACCACAATGAAGCAACCACCTTATTATCTTTTGTGTGCCACCCCCACCCGAGACACTCAAATAGCCGGCGGTCATTGCTTCATTGTGATGCGCAAGCCCCTTCACCGCGGTAAGGTAATGATCACGAAGGGGGATGGGCACATGTACACGCACCAGAAAAATTAGTATAGCGGCCGCTGCTAGCAGCGGCCTTAAAAATTCAGGAATCCGCCTAGAGTCCTGGACCCTGTTGGTGGTGGCGGAGAAGGCAGTCAAGCGGCCTGCAGGCAGAGATGCTGTGTGTGGGGACTGACTTAGTCTTCGGTCGTGCAGTAGCCCTCCGTGATCCATTCCTCATTCATTTTGATAAAGGTCAGGTACTGAACACTGTCGTGACGTGGTAATAGCTGGCGAGCTAATAGTTCCGCCACGCCAGCTGTCAGACGCCGGGCAAGAGGGTGACTGGCAGACATTTGCTTCTTCCGCTCAAATACTTCCTTCACGGACAGCTGGGTACTGCTGTGGGCAGAGGAGAAGGAACCGCTGAAGGGAAGAGGCGGTGTGGAGGAGGGTGGCTGTGAAGGTGCAAGGGAGAAAGTGGATGAAGACGATGCACCTGAAGGAGGAAGAGGAGAAGGAGGGTGGCTTGTCTTTTGAGGGGTGCTGCTTTTCCTCAGGTGTTCTTGCCATAGCTGTTTGTGCCTTCTCTCCAGGTGCCTTCGTAAAGCACTTGTCCCTACGTGACAGTTGGCCTTTCCACGGCTCAATTTTTGCTGGCAGAGACAACAGATGGCTTTGCTCCGATCTGAGACACACAAGTGAAAAAATTTCCAAACCGCTGAGCCCCCCTGGGGTGATGGCGCTACGGTGGCATCAGCAGCTGACGTTGAAGGGCATGTTGGCTGTCTGGCCATAGCGGGCGATACATGGCGCCGGACACTGCCCCCAGCTGTTTCTGAGGATGAGCTCCCTCTGCTTCTATCATGGAGTCGTCTCCTCCTAGTCCTCTCTGACTCCTCCTCTGAACTGTCCCCCTGGTCATCTCCTCTACCGGGAACATATGTGGTATCCGTATAATCGTCATCATAATCCTCCTGGTCAGCTGCACTTTCCTCAGACACCTCCTCACGATTTTGGGAAGTGATAGCACGTACCTTCTTCTGAGCACTGTATTTTGGGCCAGGTCCGCACGAAATCACAGCAACACCACCTCGCACAGACCTGCCGGTGCCTGGTGGCCTTCCTCTGGGTCTGCCTCTACCTCTTCTTCTACCTGGTTTGTCCATTTTGTCCATCTCGGGGGGATGCTAGGTATATGCAGTGAGCTGGGTTCACTAAACAGTAAAGGTACTAGGATGCAGTGAGGTGGGTTCACTCAACACAACAGGTAGTAGGATGCAGTGAGCTGGGTTCACTGAACAGTAAAGGTACTAGGATGCGGTGAGGTGGGTTCACTCAACACAACAGGTAGTAGGTATATGCAGTGAGCTTGGTTCACTCAACACAAAGCTAGGTGTATGCAGTGATGAGGTGGGTTAAGTAAACACAACAGGTAGTAGGTGTATGCAGTGAGCTGGGTTCACTCAACACAACAGGTAGTAGGTATATGCAGTGAGCTGGGTTCACTCAACACTACAGGTAGTTGTGTGCAGTGATGAGGTGGGTTAAGTAAACACAACAGGTAGTAGGTGTATGCAGTAAGCTGGGTTCACTCAACACAACAGGTAGTAGGTATATGCAGTGAGCTGGGTTCACTCAACACTACAGGTAGTTATGTGCAGTGATGAGGTGGTTTAAGTAAACACAACAGGTAGTAGGTGTATGCAGTGAGCTGGGTTCACTCAACACAAAAGGTAGTAGGTATATGCAGTGAGCTGGGTTCACTCAACACTACAGGTAGTTGTGTGCAGTGATGAGGTGGTTTAAGTAAACACAACAGGTAGTAGGTGTATGCAGTGAGCTGGGTTCACTCAACACAACAGGTAGTAGGTATATGCAGTGAGCTAGGTTCACTCAACACTACAGGTAGTTATGTGCAGTGATGAGGTGGTTTAAGTAAACACAACAGGTAGTAGTAGGATGCAGTGAGCTGGGTTCACTCAACACAAAGCTAGGTATATGCAGTGATGAGGTGGGTTAAGTAAACACAACAGGTACTGGGTATATGCAGTACTGGGTAGTACAATGTGTAGCTCCCTGTCACACACACAGGTAGTCAGTCACTGAATGTACTGGGCTGCTGGCAGTGGCACACACACACTATCAATTAGCAAGGCTGTGCATGCAACAAAAGTGTCAGTTTGACACACAGTAAAAAAAAAAAAAGTACAGGATGAGCTCTGACAAAAGCTAGGGTGCTATAAAGCAATAACAATCAGCCAGGAGCAAACTAAGCAGCCAAGAACCTAACTAATCTGTCCCTAGAAGAACAAGTCTGCAGCAGCTGTCCCTTTCCTCTCACTAGCAGGCACACGAGTGAGTGTAATGGCCGTCGGAGCTTGCCTTATATAAGGGGGGGGGGGGGGGGTGGGGCTCCAGGGCTTACTGTAGCCTGAATGGCTAAATGTGCCTGGTGACTGTGATGCAGAGGGTCAAAGTTGACCCTCATAGTGCATTATGGGGCGAATCGAACTTCCGGAAAAGTTCGCCTGGCGCAGGCGAACCCCCAATGTTCGCCTGGAACCGTTCGCCGGCGAACCGTTCGCTACACCTCTAATGATTATTAATCTATATTGAGTTGTGAATTGATCTAGGCCAATGGAGAAGAGAGCTAATTTGGGAGATAGATCAAATCTATGTTCTATTATTTTTATTATTAGCTGTTTAACCTCCACCCAAAAGAGTTTTATTGTGTCACATTCCCATAGAAGATGAAGTAGGCTGCCAGTTTGTGAGCATTTTCTCCAACATTCTTTTGAAGTGTTGGGAGAGAATCTGGAGAGTTTGAGAGGGCTAAAGTACCATTTAGATAAGATTTTCTGGATTAGTTCTACATGGTTGGCACATTTGGAGTATTTTTTGATGTCTTGAAGAGCTTTTTCTATCTTTGTTTCAGAGAAAGAGGTATTTAAATCATATTCCCATACCCTTATATATTTACTTAACAGAGGGCCTTCTATTTCTGACAGAAGGTTATAGCAAAAGGAGATACCCCCTTTTCTTTGTTTTGGTTTGAATAGGAAGTTCCATATAGAGGAGGGTATTTGTGGCAAACCTATAGGGTTTTTCTTAATTAGATGAGCTAGTTGTTGGTATCTATAACTATCTGTATCAAGGAGTTTGTACTTCCATTTCAAAAATTCAGAAGTATGTAATTGATTTCCTTCAAATACCTAATTTAACCATACAATATTGGAAGAAGACCAGTTAGTATTATGTCAGTGCGGTATAGCTTGTCTTAAGGCGTTAATGGGAATATGCAATGTGGTTAGATCTATGTTTGTGGGATTAAATTTGGTGATATGGTTCCAAGCCATGTGGGTGGCGGAAGCTATGGGATGAATAGGAGAGTGTATAGGAAGCTTCAAAATATTGAGATACAAAATATTACTAGGTGGATACCCAATAAGATCTCTTTCTAGTTGGGCCCATTGTTTACAAGGAGAGTTATCCATCCAATATTGTGACATATCTAACAGAGAAGCTCTATGATAATTTTGCGGGTTTGGTAACCCAAATCCTCCTAATTTGCTTGGGGTGAAAAGCGTCTTGAGGGAAATTCTATGTTTTTTTCTTTTTCCAGATATATTGTGATATTAATGAGTTAAGGTCAGTAAAAAATCTTTGAGGTAGTGTTATTGGGATGGTTCTAAAATAATATAACATTTTAGGGAAAACAGACATCTTATATGCAGTAATTTTACCAGAAATTGAAAAGTCATAAGGACTAATTTTTGCAAGGTCCGCTTTTACTGATTGTAATGGTTTAGGAAAGTTGGCAAAGTATATTTTGCTGATTGAAGGCGGAACAGTTGTCCCCATATAGTCAATAACCGTTTTAGACCATGGAAATGGATATTCTTTAGAAATTTGTGTTTTTTATGATTCAGAGATGTAGATTCCCATTAGTGTGGATTTGTGTTCGTTTATTTTGTACAGGGAAACTTTTTAAAAATCAGAAAGCGCTGAGTAAGCAGCCGACAGAGATCTAGCTGGGTTCGAGATTGTAAGCAATACATCGTCCGCAAAAAGATTAATTTTTGAAGTATGTTTTTTGTAGGTAATCCATTCAATAAGAGGATTGCTGCGTAATATACTCTGCCAACGTTTCCATAATCAGAACGAAAATGAGTGGTGAGCGGGGACACCCTTGTCTCATTGCATTAGATATATTGAATGTTTTTGAAATAAAACCTGAGACATTAACACATGCGGATGGAAATTGGTACAAGGCTAAGACTGCTTGAGAAAAGTGGCCATTTATTCCAAATGTATATAATACCGCCTCTAAGAACCCCCAGTGTACCATTTCGAATGGCCTTCTCTGCATCCAAGGCAAGGAGCAGAGAAGGCCTTCGAGTGGTCTCTATTATGTGAAGTAGGTTAAGAACTCTGCGTGTTCCATCTGCCGCCTGCCTACCCTTAGTAAAGCCTACCTGGTCTAAAGCGATCAGGTTAGGTAAGATATCAAATAACCTGTTTGCCAGAATTTCCGAGAATAGTTTAATATCACAATTAAGTAATGATATTGGACGAAAGTTGGAGGGACTCATGGTTTCTATGCCAGGCTTGGGTAGTACTGTAATTATAGCTTTTGTAAGTTCTTGAGGAATGTTTCCAGTAGTCATAAATGAGTTGAAAACTTTAACCAATTTTGGGGCTAGAATTGGGGCAAATATTTTGTAATACTCATTACTAAAGCCATCCAGTCCAGGAGCTTTATTTGTTTTAGATTTCTGGATGGTATGTAAAACTTCCGAGACCAATATGGGGGTGTTCAACTGGCTAAACTGTTCATCTGAGATACATGGGAGTTTGAGTTTAGCTAAGAATGAGGAAATTAGTGCCGGGGTGGATTGAAAAGTATTTGGGTCCTCCCTCAAATTGTATAGGGCACTATAGAAATCGCTAAATGCATCAGCGATATTTTCAGGGTTAGTTAATAATGTCTTTTTGAAGGGATGAGTTAATTTTAATATTTTAGATTTAGCTTGTCTAGTTTGTATAATTTTCGCTAAAAGAGGACTCGGTCTATTATTCTGATAGTAATGCTATAATTTAAGTTTGGAAATGCGAAATTCATGCTCCGAAGTTAATGCGATTCTGAGTTTTTGACGTAATTCAAATAGAGTTATCTGATTAGATAGGGATGGAGATAATTTATGGGTAGATTCTGCTAGCTGGATTTTAGAGAGTATAGAGTCAATTTCAGCTGTTTTTGCTTTCTTGGTTTGGGCTCCTAGTTTTATGAGGTAACCTCTTATTACTGCTTTATGTGTTAACCACACCGTAGTTTCTGCAGTGTCTTTAGCAGGGTTAAGTTAAAAAAATTCTAATATTTATTCTTTAACGGATTGTTTATTTTTTTTCAGGGAGTAATAGGGAATTATTTAGCCGCCACATAGGTCTACTGCGAAATTGGGGATGGTCCTGGATTAGAAGACTAGTGGGTGCATGGTCTGACCATGTGATTGAATGTATTTGTGAATCCCTTATTTTTTATAGTGTGTGTCTGTCTACTAGAAAAAAATCTAATCGGGAGTAGGTACCATGAACAGAAGAAAAATATGTAAAAACTTTTTCACCACCATGAGTCGCTCTCCAAGGATCGTACAAATCGAATTTGGTTAATAGATTTGATAATTGTTTGGAGGACTTTGCTCTGGGGTTGGAAGAATCAAGACGGCTATCATATATGATGTTAAAATCACCTCCAATTATTAAGTTAGAAGGAGATAAGTTTTTCACTTTAGATAAGAGTTTTTTCAGGAACTTAAGTTGGCCACTGTTTGGAGCATATACATTGAGGAGGGTATAGGTTGAGTTATTGATCGTACACTGAACTATAATGTAATGACCATAAGGATCTTTTTCAATTGCATGAATTATAACATCTAAATCCTTGTGTAAGGCAATTAACACGCCCCTTTTTTTTTTTTTTTTTCAAAATTATTGAACAGGATATGGGGATAACACGGATGATCACATTTGGGTGTATAACCTTCTTTAAAGTGCTTTTCTTGAGCAAATAAAATGTCCGTCTGCAGACAAAGTGCTTCTTTCCACATAGCGTGCCTTTTAACTGGAATGTTTAGTCTCTTCACATTAATAGAGGTAAATTTAAGCATTGTAATCCCAGGGAATGATTAGGAGAGCATATCTAGAATTCGCCATTAATAGAAAAAGTCTCAAGATCTTGTCTTCAAAAAAGGGGAAGGGAAGGACGAAGTGCCAAATACTGATATATGGGTGTACTTTTAACCTCAATGGGGTTGATTTGTAAGCTTGGGTGAAAAAGGTAACTATCAAAGACACAACAACTAAAAAATAATACAACTGAGATCTGTTGTAGTTATTCTTTTCACCTTTCATGGGGGGTAAACCATGGTTCCAGAACATGGGCCATAGATAAGCTAACATATGTATGATGAGAGAGTTGGTGCAAGGATCTCCATTGCTCCTATTAGGAAGCTAAGTGCCAGTCCTGGTTAACTTTAGAGGCTTGCGGAGGACGAGGGCGGTTGGCTGGTAACGGCGAGATTTGTAGGCCCCAGGTTGTCAGTAGCTTGAATCCATCCTCTGCAGCTGAGATCAAGAAGGTCTTTCCCTCTTTAGAAAAAATCACTTTTGTAGGAAAGCCCCATTTATAGGGGATCTTGTGGTCGCACAGGGTTTTAGTTATAGGCCATAAAGATTTCCGTTTGGCCAGGGTGGCTTGCGACAGATCTGAGTATAGTGTCACCTCTTTGTACAGATCAGGGAGAGAGCCATGTTGTTTTGTATAATTAATTAATTCTTCTTTCACATGGAAGAATTGAAAGTTACAAATAACATCCCTTGGGATAGAGTTAGAGAGATGAGAAGGCTTTGGGAGCCTGTGGGCTCGTTCTATGCTAAGCTCAATCTCAGAGAGGTGGGGGAGGGTTGTATGCACCAGCTTTTTTATGAACTCTTTTAACTGTGATGTTGTGACAGTTTCTGCAACTCCCCTTAGTTTTAAATTGGATCTGTGATTCCTGTCTTCTAAATCTGCAGCTTTTTGAGCCAGTTAATGTCAGTGTGGTTTTCTTCCACACAGTCCACAGTTTTATTAAATTCTGTTGTTAAGGCAGCCACATTAGATTCTACAGAGGCAACTCTGTCCCCTAGGAGGCTCACAGATTGTTGTAAATGATTAGTGATCTGTAAGATATCAATGGTAAGAGATGTCTTTAGGGACATCATAAGTTCTTTCATATAGGATTGGGTAATACTTTGATCGGTAGCAGGGAATTGCTCTAAGGAAATTTGTTCCCCCAGCATTGTAGGAGTTAAATTGGCCGCTTGGCCTACCTGATCTTCTGTGTCTCCGAGTCTCTGCCTAGATTTAGCTGGGCTTCTTGATGCCGGAGAGCTGCTGTCCAAGGATGCCTCTTCAGATGTAGGCTTGTGGGAGAGAGCCTGCTGACCTGGGAGGTTAAATGTATCTGTCAGCTCATTCGTCTTCCTCCCTCCGCCGGTGCCATCTTTGTCTCTGCTGCTTGCTTGTATCCCGGCAAACATCTCTGGCAGTTTCTGAGGACGGAGCTGTCTTTTTGTCTCCTTCTTTGTTGCCTCAATCTCCATACCCTCCTCCGACATGCCTGCCAATGGTGATGGGAAACAGAGCACCACTTTTATTACTTTTTAAGCCGCTTTATGGGAGATTCTGCACAGAGTTTTAAATCAGGCGTCCAGCGTGCTCGCGCGGTGGACACGCCCCCCCCCCCCAACTTTTCTCTTTTTGCTGGCGTAACAAACCGGCATATGTAACGGTTATAAACAAAACCCTCTTTGTAATTTCATTTTATTAAAATGACTCTTCCAGCACAGTCTGCAGCGCTGCGTAAGATGTTGGCGCTATATAAATACTAAATAATAATAATTGCAGGTGGCGAAGAAAAACCACTTCACAACACAACAGCCAACCAAGTGAACAACACTCTCATGGGGGTTGCATATCCATATCCAAGTCTACCATAAAGAGAAGACTGCCTGAAAGTAAATACAGAGGGTGCTCTGCAAGGTGCAAGCCACTCATAAGCCTCAAGAATATAAAGGCTAGATTGGAATTTGCTAAAGAACATCTAAAAAGCCAGCACAGTTCTGGAAAAAAAAATTCTTTGAACAGATGAAACCAAGATCAGCCTCAATCAGAATGATGGCAAGAGACAAGTATGGAGAAGGCGTGGGACAGCTCATTACCCAAAGCATAGCACATCATCTCTAAAACATGGTGGAGGCAGTGTGATGGCTTGGGTGTGCATGACTGCCAGTGGCACTGGGGCACTAGTGTTTGTTGGCTGCCAGCGGCACTGGGACACTAATGTTTATTGGCTGTGAGTGGCACTGGGACACAAATGTTTATTGGCTGCCAGTGGCACTGGGACACTAGTGTTTATTGGCTGTGTTAATGTCCTAGCTGTATGTTAATCCAAGTATCATATATATGCACTTAATAGATATAGGGTGACACCAATGTTTAATAAGGCCAATGTAGCACAGATGATTCAGATGAATAGAGTTACCCTTTAAAGTTAGTCTTAGATTCTTTCATTACAGACATGCTCTAGCCAAGATCTGGTACTGTGTGAGTTTTTGTCTTCTCAGGAATTTCTAAACCGATATGGCGTTCCTGGTACTGCAACCTCCCATCGGGGGATGATTCGAGTCACACAAGTAAAAGACCTTGGAAATAACTATGTGAACAGGATGCCGAAGAGATTGTGTACTGGAGTCGAGACCAGGTGCAAGGCTGTGAGAATTCTCCACCCTCTTGGAGTGAAAGAAGAAAGACTCTCAGAGATATACATTATCATTGGACAAGTAAATTACATCATGACCACGTAATTTGGGGTATAAGAACTGATGCACAGCGGAAGTTAAAGCAGAAACCTTAAACTGCCTTAACCCTTTTGTTAGGCTTACCTGGGTTTCCCTCATGTATACATGTGCCATTTTTGAATAAAGCCATAAGTTGTTTTTCTTTTCATCTCCTGACTTATTTTTGAAATCTTGGTGTATTGGTAAGTAAGTGACTTCCACATTATGGTCCTTCGAAGCGGGATCGATTCTGTTTCGCCTGGGGTACATCTCTGAAAACTGGGGGTGATGATCCCAGTCATCCCAACAAAATAAGTCCTCCAGGGTGAAAATTCCCTGTAAAAAGGGGCAAATTCTCAGAGTGGGATACCCAGACGGGACGGAGCTCGAATCCAAGAACCAGGATTTCAGGAGATGCTTTGAAGAGCAGCGGGCTTTACCTTTTTTTGGTGTGTTTGTGTGTGAATGTGTGGCCGGCCACGGATTGAGCGGATTAAATTGATTGTCAACGCTGAGAGCTATCAAGGTGCATCAAAAAAGTAAGTAGATATTTGATTTTATTCGAGTACTGCATGACAATTGAGTTAGCCGGGGTATACCTGTGATCTGTAAAAAAGCTGACAATTTTACCAATTGTCAGTCGTGGTATCTGCGAGGTGGAATAGATCCTCATTGACCGGATGAGGAGAAACAGCGGATACCACGCAATAGCCACAGGGCAAAAATAATCCAGGGCTCAAGTGCAAGCCGGACTGAATCCAGGGCTGCAACAGCCGGGTTGAGTTCAGGGCTCAAGTGCAGCCGGATAATAGCCGTGGTTATCATCACTGATTTGCTAGGCTGGGTAGTAATTCTCGCAAAGCGCGCCCGAGTTACAGCGGCATTCAGTGAAGCGTACTATTCAGCAAGTCGGCCCCAGCACAATATCGGTCCACTGGGGGGCAGCGGCGGCTGAGCAGTCATATCATAGGAAACAGGTCACAGGTACCCCGGAATAGAGTTGTCAGGCAGGATGGGGCAGAATGCAACTAAAGCTCAACTTCTCCGTGCAACGGATGATGAACTTCTCATGCACCGTAAAGACCCCCGCTTGACGGAGAAATGCGAGGTCTGGCATGAGATGTTCAAATTCCCGGGCCACTTACACCCAAAACAATGCAGGGCATTGATAAAGGCTATAGAGGAGAGAAGTAAAGGGAAATTGATTTTGCAGAATAAATATGGTTTGCAATTGGCGAGAGAATGGCGAGATGAAGCTGATAAGCGTAAGAGGGAACTGTGCTCCTTTTATTTTGGGAAGAAAGCGAGTGAGTTGGAGGGTGAATATGGTCACAGTGTGACTGTGCAGGATGTTGAGAGCGAGAGTGAAAGTGAAAGTGGAGATGTGCTTGGAGCTGAGGCTGGAGAAGCACAAAGGCTGAGGCAGAGATCCCAATCCCCTCAGCGGGGTCCAGACCATAAGTCAGGCCATCCAGCCCGCTCCTCAAGTACAGGAAACATCAGTGAGCCCACTAAGTCCAAACCTGTTAATAGACAAACTGAGGTGACAATGTCTGATAGACAGTTGCGGGGGCGAAGAACCTCAGGAACCCGAGGCAGAGCACCCTCAGCCTCGGGCATCAAACAGGAGGTTGATCAGTTAGCTGTGACAACGGGAGATCTGAGAGTAAGTGCAAATAGTGAAGAACAGCCATCTCAGACCCCGCCGAAATATACTAACATTTACCCACCGCTTCCACACCCTCAACTTCCTTCCTATAATCCAGGCGCCATCTTTATGCACCCGATGGCAGCCATGTCACAGCTCCCGGGTTCCGCCATGTTACCATACCCATCTTCCACCACATTGCGACAGCCGGCGGCGGCCACTTCAATGCCTACTGAAAAGTGCAACCCTGAACCCACAATGCAAATGCCTATGATAGAGCTCCCAAACGGACCAGGGCAAACCATACATGTTTACAGACCCTGGACAGAGGACGACACGTTGAATGCAATTAAGACTATACCAAGCCCGAGAGAGGATGTGGTTGAATGTGTTAAACAACTGACTGAGTTGAGACGGAGTTTTAAGCTGACTGCCACTGAATGTGAGAGAGTTGTGAGAAGAGTCTGTGGAACTGGATGGGTGAATGTTGAGGGTAATTGGAGTGCATGGGGGCCTGGACGACTTGTGACTGACCCGCCAGTGGAGTTGGGGTGGGATAGCACAACCTTAACCACCAGGTGGGATGAATTGATCCAACAAATGATAACATTTTATAAGATCACCCCAGATTTTACCAAGCTTTCTACGATTTCCCAGAAAGCAAACGAAAGCGTGGATGATCTGGTAGCATGGGTCATGGATGCTTTTGAAAAATACAGTGGGTTGCAGAAACCTGCAGTGCTTGATGGCACTACACCATGGGAACAACAGCTCAAGGCACAGATTGATAGGGCTTTAAAGGAAGAACTACAGTGGACAATCCATAAACATTTGATTACATGGAGTACGTGCAGTACGTGCAGTGTGACAGAGTTTTTGGAGTATGCCAGGCATGCGGAGAAAATTCTGATAGAAAAAAAGAAGCGGGGACAGAAGAGACATCCTGCTGTGGCAGCCTCCTATTCCTTGTCCACCTGCAACCAGGGCGCAGGTGAGGAGGGTGCATACAGCGGAGATGTCTCGCGTCCCCGTCCCCGTCCACGTAGATTTGTGCGTGACTATGCTGGAAAACGAGAAAGAGGGGAATGTTTCATTTGTGGAAAGCGGGATCACATTGCACGAGACTGCCCAGAGAATACGGCCAATCAAACCAAGCAACAAACCCATTCTGCATGACTACTAGGCAGGGAAGAGTTGAGCCGTGACACTATTGTGATTGAGATTGATTATGCTGACACAAAAAAGCCTGAAATCCTCTTGTCTGTATCGAGTGTTAGAATCAAGTTTTTGGTTGACACTGGTGCATGTAGATCTGTCCTTGGGACTGGTTTAAATATCCCGTGGGAAAAGTTGGGTACAGTTGTTACACGCAATGCCGGTGGTGGGTTTGAAGTGTCCCCAACCACTAAACCGTTGCAGGTTTTAGATGAAAAGTCAGGCAGAGCTGTGTTTTGCAGTTTCATAATCTCTGCAAGGTGCCCAATTAATCTGTGTGGCAGAGACTTGATTGGTGATTTGAAGTTGACTATTGCTCCCAGTCCAGAGTCACTGCAGATCCACCGTGCTCCTATGGCAGAAGCACCTGACGTGCATTGGTACGGTATTATTCTGCCAAATTCACTCCTGAACTGGATGCAGCAGGATGCCGGTCCGGCTGATACATTTCATGAGGTAGTATGTGTGGCACACGTCACCACACATTACATAGCAAATGGATGCAGGGATTTGGACTATGAGCAAAAGTACCCGATGAGGAGAAAAGTCTGTGTAGAGATTACCGGACTATGGGAAAATGCAGAAGGTTATGTTCTGTATGAGGTTTCAATCCCAGGCTGGGACAGTGTTGAGACAGACGGCATCCTGCAGGATGAGCTGTTTGCTGTCCCGAACTCCGCCCCTCATGCTTCACTGTACAAACCGCAGTGGGGACGTTGGGACACGGCCGGGATTCTATTGAACAAGTGGAAAGAAGGAAGTGGTGAGGGCATTTACTGCACACTCCACCTTCAGACCACGGGAATGCTGATACACCTGACTAAACGACCTGAAGAAGCTGACAATGTTGACTTTGCAGATGCATCCTGACATGAGTTGTCCGGTGTCCCAGACAAGCTGTGGGCACAATCTGACACTGACGTGGGCCTGATAAATAACTCAGAGGAGGTCATTGTAGTTGCTAAAGGTGCGTACCGGCCTTATAAAAAACAGTATCCACTCAAACCTGACATGGTTGCCGGCATTGAGCCCATCATACTTGGTTTCCTAGAGAAGGGTGTGCTCATACCTTGTGACTCCTCCCCCTGTAACACGCCCATTTTCCCCCTGGCCAAACCTAACTCTAAAGAGTACCGCCTAGTTCATGACCTTAAAGCGGTAAATGAAGCAATTGTGCCGCGAGCTCCAGTGGTTCCCGATCCCAACACAATTCTAAATGAGATCACCCCAAGCTGTCAAGTTTTCAGCATAATCGATTTAAAAAATGCTTTTTTTTCTATCAAACTTCATCCTGACAGCAGATTTTGGTTTTACTTTTACCTTTAAAGGGAAAAGGTACACGTACTCGAGACTCCCGCAAGGGTACTGTGAAAGTCCGGCGATCTTTTCACAAGAGATAAATAGGTCTCTAGAATCTTTCCCTGTCCCTGATGATTGCAGACTCCTCATTTATGTCGATGATTTATGTATAGGTGCTCCAGATGAGAAGAGGTGTCTGCAACTCACAGTGCAACTGCTCTGTTTCTTAGCAGAACAGGGCCACAAGGCCTCACGTAAAAAACTACAGTTCTGTCAGCCCACTGTTAAATATTTAGGACAACTCATTTCAGGTGCAGGCCGTACTATTGAGGATACGCGGGTACGAGCTATCCAAGATATACCAAAACCTGTGACAAAGAAAGACATGATGACGTTCCTTGGGACCCTTAACTACTGCAGGGCCTGGATTATCCATTGCTCAGCACTGGTTAAGCCTTTGTTCAATGCCATTCACACTGACCCAATGGCAATGACTGACAAAGTCACCTGGACAGATAACTTGGCTATGGCATTTGAGAGGTGTAAGTCTGTGCTGCAAGATCCCCTGGTTTTAGCCTTCCCTGATTACACTAAAGTTTTTAAACTGTATGTTGATTGCAAAGATATATGCATGACAGCTGTGATGACACAAACTTGGGGAGACAAACAGAGGCCGCCAGGTTTTTATTCTAAGCCTTTGGATCAGGTTGCATGTGCCTTGCCGTCTTGTGTACAAGCTATTATTGCTGCTGCGATGGCTGTTGACATAACGGCCACCCTGGTCCTCTACCATCCACTAGAGGTTCTTGTTCCCCACGCAGTGCATGCTCTTTTGTTGCAGGATAAAATGACGTTACTTACTCCTGCCCGTCACTTGTATTGCACTGCCACTTTGCTGGGTCAGCCTCACCTTACAGTGAAACGCTGTACCACACTCAACCCAGCAACTTTACTCCCGACCCCGCTGCAGAGGGTGTTGAGCCTCAGCATGATTGTGTCACAGAGTCACAAAAGGTCTTTCTACCCAGAGAAGACCTGAAGTCCGAACCAATACCCGGAAGTACACTCGTCTTTATCGATGGCTCTGCCTCCAAAGATGCCTTAGGAGTGAACAGAGTGGGATATGCTGTTGTTACCCTGGATGCTGTTTTGGAGTCTGGTCCTTTACCAATCTCCTACTCCGCACAAGCTGCAGAGATTCATGCACTCACTCGAGCCTGTGCGTTGCACGAGGGTGAAGTTCTCACTGTTTACACTGACAGCCAGTATGCGTTCTCTGCTTGTCATACCTACGCTGCACAGTGGCGGAACCGTGGCATGTTAACTGCGGCTGGGAAACCAGTCCGTCATAAAGACTTATTGCAACAGCTCCTTGATAGTGTACTGCTGCCCTCGCAGGTAGCTGTGGTAAAATGCATGGCACACATGCGTGATGACTCTGACGTTACCCGTGGCAACAATCTTGCAGATGCTGAGGCGAAATTGGCGGCGCTGCGCCCTCTCCCAACTTCTGAGCCATCCCATCCCATCCCTTCTGCCCACCACAGCTGCCGCCTCCCCTTCACTCCCTGACACTGATCCCCCTCTGCCATCAGCCCCCTCCCCTCTCATCATTCCATCCTCTGCAGCGATCACTACTGATCTCTTAGTGGAATTCCAGAACAATGCACCAGCAGCTGAAAAGGCTCAGTGGGGAAGGGCACATGCAACAGTTAATGATAGCGGCCTCCTCTGTGTCAATGATGCCTTATGCCTTCCCAGACTTTTGTACAGATTATTGGCTCTTGTGTTACATGGGGTCACCCATGTCTCAACGGGTGGTATGATGGCTATAGCCACCAAATATTTTTACTGTCCGGGCATAAGCACCTTTTTTAAGAAGTTTGTCTCACAATGCACTGTATGTGCCCAGCACAACACAGGAAAGGGATTAAAGCCACCTATTGGTAAAACACCTACACCACATTACCCCTTTCATACCATTGCACTGGATTACATTGAACTCACCCCTGCAGAGGGAAAGAAATATGCTCTAGTGGTGCTAGATATATTCTCGGGGTGGGTGGAAGTCTTTCCCACTGCAAAAGCTGATGCACTCACAGTTGCAAAAGCGCTGACAAGAGATATTATTCCGAGATGGGGCATACCAGAAAAAATCATCAGTGACAATGGTAGCCATTTTGTGAATGATATCATTAAACAGTTGACAGTTACTTTGTGCATAAACGTTAGACACCATTGTAGTTATCACCCACAGTCAGCAGGAGCTGTGGAAAGAACAAATGGTACAATTAAAAACAAGCTTACTAAAGCTATGGCGGAAACAGGGAAGAGTTGGATATGGTGTTTACCCTT
Organism: Hyperolius riggenbachi; assembly: GCF_040937935.1. Lineage (NCBI taxonomy): Eukaryota > Metazoa > Chordata > Amphibia > Anura > Hyperoliidae > Hyperolius > Hyperolius riggenbachi. Next base: position 567,502,450 of record NC_090647.1, read on the forward strand.
GGTATTGTTAAAGAGAACCTGTACTGAGTAAAATTATTTAAAATAAACACTCGAGGTAACTTCAAATGAACATTACATAGTTACCTTGCCATTAGTTCCTCTCAGAAGCTCACCATTTTCTTCTGACAATGATCCCTTCCAGTTCTGACAACATTTTGTCAGAACTGAAATATATCAGTTGCTCTCAGTTATATATCAGTTGCTGTCAGTTACAGCTGAGAGGAGAACTGATGTGTCCATGTTTCCCTATGGCTCAACTGGGCGATGTTACAGTTTAACTGTGTGCTGACCAGAAAGCTGTTATGGTGTAATGGCCATTTTCAAAATGGAGGACAGAGAATTCCATTGATCACAGCGGACAAACAGAACGCAGGAGAGGAAAAAGAGATTGAGGAGTAGACTACACAGGAGGTAAGTATGACTTGTGTATGCTTATTTTGACTTTTAATTTTCAGTTCAGGTTTTCTTTAAGTATGAGAACAGTAACAGTGAAAGGCAAGTTATCACCATATAAAATTGTGTTTGGCAGGTCCTACAGAATCCCGGCTTTTGATGTAATCTGGGATCCCCCTGAGGAGTGGGAACTTGCAGACTACTTAAGACGCACCTGTAAACAAAGATCTCATGTACCGGGGAACCCTCCAAAAGAGCCGGATGTAAGTGAGGATCTCCTCGTAAATATAGGAGATTGGATCTGGGTCAAAATTATTAAAAGAAAGCATTGGAACACCCCACGGTGGGAGGGTCCTTACCAGGTGTTGCTAGCCACACCCACAGTGGTCAGAATAGCCGAAAAAAGTTCGTGGATACATTTAACTCACTGCAAAAGGGCACCCATTCCCGGTTCAGGGACAGAATAGACAGCATCCTGTGACGGGAGGTGTTGGCTCCTGGGCCCTGGAGTGTGAGGAACATTTGCCTGAGCTCCAGTCAAGACAACGTCACAGCGGGTGGAGGGAATATTAGAGATTTTCCTCTATTCAAAGCGGGCACAAGCCCTGAACAGGATGATTGAGGAGCTAGATTAGGGAGAGTTGGGGCCCGCTTAATTCCCAGAGTTCTTTAAAAAAAAAAAAAAAGAGAGAGAAGAAATGGGAATCTTGGATACAGGATACTTTAAGACTCCAAGTGGAAAGGGAGTCATTATTTCTATGCTTTTCATCGGGACATTGTGGATAGTGTTAGAAGCCCTAGAGCATTTCCAAACACCTCCTTCAGCCTTTCCACAAACTGATAATTTAACTCACAACCGACCAATGGTTAAACGGGATGCCATAAATATAGGACTGATGCGAAGAAGACAGGTTGCTGTAACAAGAGAACACCAGAGCTTAGTGTTCTGGTATAATTCTTCACAAATACAAGTGGCGACTTACACCTTTGACTACTGCCAGGTTGTGCAACGTTGTAATTGGCACTGCAGCCTTTATGAAAAAGGACAATTTTTCATTTGCGTGACTGATGACCATTGGGGGTATAAATGTAGTTCTTGGGAAGCAGCTGCATGGAACACAGGTACTGACTGGGGATACAGACCTGATCCTGCCATGACTCGAGTGGACAGAAATGGGGTGCCCCTTCGCTCAAGGATGACCTTAACAACAGCTGGGGGAGCCTGTATGCCTGGAAAACAAATAGATAGTTCCCAGCGCCTGACCCTGAATATAGAAAACCCGAGCCCTGGAGATGCAGGAACGTATGTGATAGGCATGCATGTCCCAGGGTATACAGGGGGGCCTCTGGGGAAGTTTTCGCTCAGGGACATGTACAAAAACCCTGAGTTTAAAGTCATGGAGCATGAGGATCAGGAACCATGGGTACAGGCCCTGGCTAACCCTACATTTGAGGAGACCATTGCCATGGAGACAGGATATTCAGATACTAACATGTGGCTTGAATGGATGAGGTACACAGCCAAGCAACACAATATGTCGGATTGTTATGTATGTGCAGGAGCAAGGCCACACCTTGGCACTGTGCCACTTCCCCTTCCAGAAGGGGGTGAGAAATGTTTTCTGTCACTCTATAGGAGTAAGGGTCAAACCCCAACCACAACAGATCCACTCTGTAAAATGTGGATAGATTGATACCCATTGAAGGAAGGTACCCCTGATCAAATTGACCACTCAGCAACTGTGTACAAGGGTAATTATACCTGTCATAACAGTACGAATTCAGGTGGAGTAGATGTGGGTGAATTTCCCCCTGGTTACTGTGCTGTAATGAAGCAAGCAGACCCTTTTCTACTATTTCATCAGACACACTCCCTTGGTGATATCTACTGGTTGTGCGGTGATCTTAAATTACGCCCTAGATTGCCACCAGTGTGGAAAGGTCACTGTGCACTGGCCAAACTCATTATGCCCATACATATGTTTAGAGAGAGTGACCAGGATTTTGAAAAAGAAGCCCACAAGATCTTTAAGAGAGAACTTAAAGGTAACCTGGACCCACATGTCTATTTGGATACAATAGGTGTCCCCAGAGGGGTTCCAGATGAATTTAAGGCCAGAAACCCAGTGTGGGCAGGGTTTGAGTCTTTGATTCCACAGATCACCATTAACAAAAACGTGGAGTGGATAAACTACATATATTACAATCAGCAAAGATTTGTGAATTTCACGCGTGATGCTCTCCAGGGCATAGTTAATGAGTTAGGCCCCAACTCCAAAATGACATTTCAAAACAGAATGAGTCTGGACATGATGCTTGCTGAAAAAGGAGGAGTTTGCACATTTCTGGGACTGGGCGGGGCCTGCTGTACCTAAATTCCCAGTGAAACTGGCCCTGATGGACGGGTGACAGAAGCTTTGAGGAAACTGACTGACCTATCAGACGAGTTAAAAAGAAACTCTGGTGTATCAGATTCCTTTACAAAATGGTTCAATGACTGGTTTGGAAACTGGAAGGGTTTCCTAAAAAATGTTGGTACCATGATACTTATTGTGATACTCATGTTCAGTTTTTTGGCTTGTTGTGTCATACCCCTGGCCAGGAAATACTTGGGCAGTTTCATAAAGCAGAAAACTGATGCAGCCATGTTTTCATTTCAACATGATGAATACAATGACAGTGAGGAGGAGGACAGCTTTATGGGGAAGCATAATTTCCCAAAAATTGACTTCTCAGTTGTGTAGATTGTTTGATATCTGATAAGATAGTACACTAGAAGCAGTAGGCATCAAATAAATACATATATATATTTTGCAATGCTACAAGGCTACGATGAAAGCAACTGCTAGCTTCCATTATTTAAGAAGTGTTTCAAGTCTATGTAGTTGAACCCCTTGCCACCTCATACATATATATGTGCAACAGGGGGGTATGTTAATGTCATAGCTGTATGTTAATCCAAGTATCATATATATGCACTTAATAGATATAGGGTGACACCAATGTTTAATAAGGCCAATGTAGCACAGATGATTCAGATGAATAGAGTTACCCTTTAAAGTTAGTCTTAGATTCTTTCATTACAGACATGCTCTAGCCAAGATCTGGTACTGTGTGAGTTTTTGTCTTCTCAGGAATTTCTAAACAGATATGGCGTTCCTGGTACTGCAACCTCCCATCGGGGGATGATTCGAGTCACACAAGTAAAAGACCTTGGAAATAACTATGTGAACAAGATGCCGAAGAGATTGTGTACTGGAGTCGAGACCAGGTGCAAGGCTGTGAGAATTCTCCACCCTCTTGGAGTGAAAGAAGAAAGACTCTCAGAGATATACATTATTATTGGACAAGTAAATTACATCATGACCACGTAATTTGGGGTATAAGAACTGATGCACAGCGGAAGTTAAAGCAGAAACCTTAAACTGCCTTAACCCTTTTGTTAGGCTTACCTGGGTTTCCCTCATGTATACATGTGCCATTTTTGAATAAAGCCATAAGTTGTTTTTCTTTTCATCTCCTGACTTATTTTTGAAATCTTGGTGTATTGGTAAGTAAGTGACTTCCACAGCTGCCACTGGCACTGGGACACTGTTTATTGGCTGCCAGTGGCACTGGGACACTAGTGTTTATTGGCTGCCAGTGGCACTGGGACACTAGTGTTTATGGCTGCCAGTGGCACGGGGACTCTAGTGTTTATTGGCTGCCAGTGGCACTGGGACACTAGTGTTTATGGCTGCCAGTGGCACTGGGACACTAGTGTTTATGGCTGCCAGTGGCACTGGGACACTAGTGTTTATTGGCTGCCAGTGGCACTGGGACACTAGTGTTTATGGCTGCCAGTGGCACTGGGACACTACTGTTTATTGGCTGCCAGTGGCACTGGGACACTAGTGTTTATTGGCTGCCAGTGGCACTGGGACACTAGTGTTTATTGGCTGCCAGTGGCACTGGGACACTAGTGTTTATTGGCTGCCAGTGGCACTGGGACACTAGTGTTTATTGGCTGCTAGTGGCACTGGGACACTAGTGTTTATTGGTTGCCAGTGGCACTGGGACACTAGTGTTTATTGGCTGCCAGTGGCACTGGGACACTAGTGTTTATTGGCTGCCACTGGCACTGGGACACTAGTGTTTATTGGCTGCCAGTTGCACTGGGACACTAGTGTTTATTGGCTGCCACTGGCACTGGGACACTAATGTTTATTGATGATGTGACACAGGACAGATGCAGCCAAATGAATTCTGAGGTGCTCAAAGACACACTTGCCCATATGCAATTCACTTATTATTGTTTTCTCCTAGGCTAGGACATACATTTCCATCTTCTTTTTAAAATAACTTTTAAGCGCTTTGCAATTGAAAAAGTACCGAAAAGTAGGTGAAAAAGTACTGTCAAAATTATTTTGAGTATTTTCTTTCTTGCTAGTGGTTTAAAGGAACCTGAACTGAGTAAAATTATTTAAAAATAAACACATGATGTAGCTGCAAATGAATATTACATACTTACCTCACCATCAGTTCTTCTCAGAAGCTCACCATTTTCTTCTGACAGTGATCTCTTCCAGTTCTGACAAGATTTTGTCAGAACTGAAATATACCAGTTGCTGTCAGTTATATATCAGCAGCATTAAGTTACAACTGAATGTGCAAGGTAATGTCCATGTTTCCCTATGGCTCAAGTGGGTGATATTACAGTTTAACAGTGTGCTGACCAGGAAGCTGTTAGGGGGTAATGGCCACTTTTAAAATGGAGGACGGAGAATTCCATTGATCACAGTGGACAAATGGGATGCAGGAGAGGAGAAAGAGATTGAGGAGTAGACTACGCAGGAGGTAAGTATGGCCTGTGTATGGTTATTTTGACTTTTTATTTTCAGCTCAGGTTCTCTTTAAAGAGTTTTTTTATTGATAAGTTGTGGAATATCACCTAGAAAATTGCATATGGGCCACTGTCTGCTCAAATCCAGCTAAATGCAGTCAAAATGATTGGGCAATGTGTCATGATACAGATGTACAATGACCCAAAACATACAACCAAAGCAACGTGAACCGCTGCTGTCAATCAAGCCCACGTTGTACGCGGCTTACTGCGCAGGTGCAGAACTACAACCCCCCTCGCAGTAAGCTGCATACAACGTGGGCTTGAGTGACAGCAGTGGTTCATGCAGGCGCAGTGAGGACGAACTCTGGGTCAGCCTCCGCACCGAGTGCGCTGGAGACCGGGACGGCAGCGGGGAGCGGAGCAGTCGGCATGGGGCAGTCGGCTGCAAGGGGCTGGAGAAAGCCCCAGGCGAGTAAAGCTCATTTCTTCATATTTGACTGATAACTCCTTTAAAGCAAAGAAGTGGAAAATCCTTGAATGGCCGAGTCAGTCATCTGATCTGATCTTACCCCAACTGAGCAGCATTTCACTTTTGGACAGAAAAGCCCACAAACAGCAACTGAAAACCATTGCAGTAAAGGCCTGGCAGAGCATTAACCTCCCTGGCATTCAATTTCTCTGGAATTTCTCTGCAAAAAGTGATCCAATTAATTTCCAAAAAATGTCAAGCTTTTTTTTGTACTTACTTTTTAAAATATTGAATGCAATAAAAAAAAAAACAGTTTGCCGCCAGATGTTGATGACGCTGCGTGACACTGGTGTCATTAACACTGATCATGGGGGAACATGTCATCATTGAGGAAGAAGCAAATCTGCCGAGGGACATGGAAGAAGACACTGGGGAAGTTGTTGGGATCAGTACACCAATAGTGAATATAAGCCGACCTGAATATAGGAACCCCCTCTGTCTCCCCGTGTGCATGATGCAGAGTTCACTTTGGAAGCCAAGCTTCCAATCAGGGCAGTTTCTAGGCTAAATTGGACCCAGGGAGAGGGTGTAAAAATTGTGACCCCCCCCCAGGAGCCATGTATAAGTGTCCCCAGTATAGGTTAGCCAACTATAGGTGCCCTAGTATAGGTAGCCAGGTTTAAGTGTCCCCATTATAGGTAGCCAGGTATAGGTGCCCTAGTATAGGTAGCCAGGTATAGGTGCCTCCAGTATAGGTAGCCAGGTATAGGTACTCCCAGTATAGGTAAGCCAGCTATAGGTGCCCCAGTATAGGTAAGCCAGATATAGTTGCCTCCAGTATAGGTAGCCAGGTATAGGTGTCCTAGTATAGATAGTCAGGTATAGGTGCCCCAGTATAGGTAGCCAGGTATAGGTGCCTCCAGTATAGATAGTCAGGTATAGGTGCAACCTGTATAGGTAGCCAGGTATAGGTGCCCCAGTATAGGTAGCCAGGTATAGGTGCCTCCAGTATAGGTAGCCAGCTATAGGTGCCTCCAGTATAGGTAGCCAGCTTTAGGTGCCCCAGTATAGGTTAGCCAGGTATAAGTGTTCCCAGTATAGCTAGCCAGCTATAGGTGCCCCAGTATAGGTAAGCCAGGTATAAGTTTTCCCAGTATAATAGTCAGGTATAAGTGTCCTTGGTATAGTTAAACAGCTATATATGCCCCAGTATAGGTTAGCCAGCTATAGGTGCCCCAGTATAGGATGTGTAGCTTTTGGGCATACTGTACTGTATGTATAAGAGTATGGTAACGTTTTTTTGTGCCCAGTAAGCACTTACAGTGACAAGGTAGCTACTGTGGCTGCAGTTAACCATTGCAGTGGCTTGCAAAAGTATTCGGCCCCCTTGAAGTTTTCCACATTTTGTCACATTACTGCCACAAACATGAATCAATTTTATTGGAATTCCACGTGAAAGACCAATACAAAGTGGTGTACACGTGAGAAGTGGAACGGAATTTATACATGATTCCAAACATTTTTTTTACAAATAAATCACTGCAAAGTGGGGTGTGCTTAATTATTCGGCCCCCTGAGTCAATACTTTGTAGAACCACCTTTTGCTGCAATTACAGCTGCCAGTCTTTTAGGGTATGACTGAAATCCTTGCCCATTCTTCTTTGCAAAACAGCTCCAGCTCAGTCAGATTAGATGGAAAGCGTTTATGAACAGCAGTTTTCAGATCTTGCCACAGATTCTCGATTGGATTTAGATCTGGACTTTGACTGGGCCATTCTAACACATGGATATGTTTTGTTTTAAACCATTCCATTGTTGCCCTGGCTTTATGTTTAGGGTCGTTGTTCTGCTGGAAGGTGAACCTCCGCCCCAGTCTCAAGTCTTTTGCAGACTCCAAGAGGTTTTCTTCCAAGATTGCCCTGTATTTGGCTCCATCCATCTTCCCATCAACTCTGACCAGCTTCCCTGTCCCTGCTGAAGAGAAGCACCCCCAGAGCATGATGCTGCCACCACCAAATTTGACAGTGGGGATGCTGTGTTCTGAGTGATGTGCAGTGTTAGTTTTCTGCCACACATAGCGTTTTGCATTTTGGCCAAAAAGTTCCATTTTGGTCTCATCTGACCAGAGCACCTTCTTCCACATGGTTGCTGTGTCCCCCACATGGCTTGTGGCAAACTGCAAACAGGACTTCTCACGCTTTTCTGATAACAATGGCTTTCTTCTTGCCACTTTTCCATAAAGGCCAACTTTGTGCAGTGCACAACTTATAGTTGTCCTATGGACAGATTCCCCCACCTGAGCTGTAGATCTCTGCAGCTCGTCCAGCGTCACCATGGGCCTCTTGACTGCATTTCTGATCAGTGCTCTCCTTGTTCGGCCTGTGAGTTTAGGTGGACGGCCTTGACTTGGTAGGTTTACAGTTGTGCCATACTTCTTCCATTTCTGAATGATCACTTGAACAGTGCTCCGTGAGATGTTCAAGGCTTTGGAAATCTTTTTGTAGCCTAAGCCTGCTTTAAATTTCTCAATAACTTTATACCTGACCTGTCTGGTGTGTTCTTTGGACTTCATGGTGTTGTTGCTCCCAAGATTCTCTTAGACAACCTCTGAGGTCGTCACAGAGCAGCTGTATTTGTACTGACATTAGATTACACACAGGTTCACTCTATTTAGTCATTAGCACTCATCAGGCAATGTCTATGGGCAACTGACTACACTCAGACAAAAGGGGGCTGAATAATTACGCACACCCCACTTTGCAGTTATTGATTTGTAAAAAATGTTTGGAATCATGTATCATTTTTGTTCCACTTCTCACATGTACAGCACTTTGTATTGGTCTTTCACGTGGAATTTCAATAAAATTGATTCATGTTTGTGGCAGTAATATGACAAAATGTGGAAAACTTCAAGGGGGCCAAATACTTTTGCAAGCCACTGTATGTATCTCCATATGTATCTCCTTAAAGGAAACCTGAAGCAAGTAAAATTATTTAAAATAAATACATGACGTAGCTGTGAATTAATATTACATACTTGCCTCGCCGTCAGTTCCTCTCAGAAGCTCGCCATTTTCTTCTTACAGTGATCCCTTCCAGTACTGACAATATTTAGTCAGACATGAAATATACCAGTTGCTGTCAGTTATATATCAGCAGCTGTCAGTTGCAACTGAATGTGCAAGGCAGTGGCGTAGCTAAGGAGCTGTGGGCCCCGATGCAAGTTTTACAATGGGGCTCCCCCAAGCACTCTATATATAACAATTGGTACAGTGCACCAAAACCTGCCAATGGCAACTACAGTGTCAGAAGAGCAAGAAGGGGATGGGGAACAGTTTGTTAATGATTACCACTATCCAAAGTATCTATAGAAGTGATTATTATGAGCACAGGACCAATAGAGAGCTAATACTGTAGTTGAGGGAGGGCCCTTCAGGGCCCCTCTAGCCCAAGGGTCCGTCTAGCCCAAGGGCCCCGATGCGGTCACTACCTCTGCAACCCCTATTGCTACGCCCCTGGTGCAAGGTAATAATGTTCACGTTTCCCTATGGCTCAAGTGGGTGATATTACAGTTTAGCAGTGTGCTGACCAGGAAGCTGTTATGGGGTAATGGCCATTTTTAAAATAGAGGACGGAGAAATCCATTGATCACAGTGGACACACAGGAAGCACGAGAGGAGAAAGAGATTGAGGAGTGGACTACACGGGAGGTAAGTATGACCTGTGTATGGTAATTTTGACTTTTCAGTTCAGGTTCTCTCTAAGGATAACAGATGATTGCCAAGTGCGACTGGTGGCACTGTAGTATGGCAGCCTCGGCTCTTGGCTTGCAGACATTATCCCCCCACCCCCCATTTGTACTTGGCAAAATAAATGATTCTGACTCTGTAGGACATTTAGTTGCCTGGATTATTATTCAAAGTTCACCTTAAAGCTGGTCACTAACAATACAATCTTTTTCATCCAATCTTACCATTTCTATGTAATATAAGGTAACTGCCGCTGTGCACCAAATATCTTACTCCACACCATCACGCCTAGTGGTTTGATAACTCTATAAAAGAACTGAAAAGACAAGGCCGAAAACTTGAGACTGTGGCGCAAATCTCAGTCCCCAGAAGACAAACATGCCTTAATCCTCCACTTGAAGAACTACCAAAAGGTAATCACTGAGAAAAAGTCATCCTTTCTATCACATGAGATTACAAATACAGTTAACAAACCAGCCCAACTGTTCCGCACAGTGGAAAAACTCTGCAACCCGGCATGTCAAAAACTTAATATCCAGTCTTCAAAGGAACTCTGTGACCAATTTGCCCATTTCTTCTCAGACAAAGTCTCTGCTATTCGGTCCGCCATCCAGCTTACAGCATCTGAACCTAATATAGCGCCGAAGACCATTAGCAGAGACAACGTAACACCTTGGTCAAACTTCAAAGAACTTGATGAAGAAGTCACATCAAGAATCCTCCTTCACCTCCGCCAAACTACCTGTGACCTGGATCCTGGCACAACACAGTTCATGTTGAACTGCCCCGACCTGTTTGTACCAGTATTACTATTCCTCAAAATTGTAAACTGTTCCTTACAATCAGGGATATTTCCTGCTTTACTGAAGGAAGCAATCATCAGGTCTCTCCTCAAAAAACCCTCCCTGGACCCAGATGCAATGACCAACTACAAACCTGTCTCTAACCTTCCCTTTCTGGGTAAGGTAATTGAAAAAGCTGTATACCTCTAGTTAGAAGCCAAAATTCTACAAAACAACAGTTCTGACCCATTCCAGGCTGGCTTCAGGAAACACCACAGCACTGAAACTGCCCTCATCCAAATATGCAACCACCTGCTATGGCAAGAGACAGAAGAGAGTGCTCGATCCTCATACTGCTAGACCTTTCTGCAGCCTTTGATACAGTTGACCATGACATCTTGATAAACAGGCTACAGGAATACTGCAACATTCATGGCATAGTTCTTCAGTGGTTCCAATCCTTCTTGAGTGGCAGAACCCAAAAAGTGTCTATGGGGCCCTTCCTGTCCACCCCTGTACCACTTAAGTATGGGGGGCCCCAGGGCTCAATCCTTTCTCCCCTGCTTTTCACGATTTACATGTTACCGGTTGGAAAACTAATCCAAAAACATGGCCTGACATACCACTGCTATGCAGATGACACCCAACTATATATTTTCTTCAAACCTGGTGCGACAGACCCAACTCCAACTATAAACGCCTGCTTACGTGAACTACAGCAATGGATGAATGACAACTGGCTGAAACTGAATGCAGACAAAACTGAAGTCCTTCTGATCGGAGGGCAGCACATGACAAAAAAACAACTTAACTTGCAGTCTTCACCACTGGGAATAGGAGGCATGGATCTACGCAGCTCTGATCATGTGCATAGCCTGGTGTAACGAAAATTCCACGACGCCGGACGGATTGCGGAAATTTGGTCGCATCTGTCCCGGCAGGCGGACTTTCCAATGCGGAATGCGGAAGTTTGTCCGCATCCGCCGCGCAAGATTCTCCAGGCACCCTGCACCAAACTCACCAGCGTGCTGCACATCAGGGCTCTGCCAGTTTGCCTCTAGGGGGTGCGCGCACGCGTCGGGCGCGCCTTTATAGCTCTAGGAAGCGTGTCAGCTGACCTAGAGGTCAGCTGACGTTTTTAGCCTGCCCTGATTGGTTGCTGCTTGAGGTGGAGACTTCTCTGCCAGGCAGTATATAAGGAAGTATATATAAAATGTCAGTATCGCGCCTGGAGTTTTAGTCAGCAGCTAACCTAAATGGGGTATCCCCAGAACCCCTAATAAGTAGATAGATATATAACAAAATTAGGCAGCGCTAAGTAATAAAGGTATTTATTGATAATGCACTTATTTGTAAAGTTATATGATAAAAAGACTCAAATGTGGGCGTATCCACTCACTCGTAATTGGATATAGCAAATCCCATGTACACATACACGCACCAATCCCCCACACACACCTACTGCAGTAGGGAAAAAATTGGTAAGTGCACTAGTATTATTGCTAAAAATTGCAAAAATATAAAAATGTAAAAATATAAAAAGTAAAAATACTTTTGTAAGGTTCAACAACAGGCCATTTAATTACAATGTCATTAGTTGATAGTCTAATTGATTGGATTGAAAAATCGATTGGAATATCCTCAGTGCATGCACCATATATAATTCATATAGATTTCACCTGAATTGATGCAAATGTCCATAAACGGAATTTCCACACTTCTTAATAATTAGGATGCTGCAGTGTATGATGCAAAAGATGTCCGTGATAGAGGATCTTCACAAAGTAATGAGTGCTATACTCACGATCCCTCGTATGGATAGAATGATGGTAATGGAGCCGCTCAATCCCGTGTGTCCCGGCCGGTGACTACGCGGGAGAGTCTTAGACCCACTGTAGATGGATTTGCAGTGACGTCGGGCTAGGTTGCCCGGCTCCAACGCGGGTAATGCAGCGTCCCTTCGCCTGCTTCAGGAACGGTTCCCCGGATCTCCGTAGTGTGTTAGTGAGACACACCTCCTTCCTCACTGGTCGTGACGTCACTAGAGGATGAGCCAATCGCTTAAGCGATATATGGTGCATGCACTTAGGATATTCCAATCGATTTTTCAATCCAATCAATTAGACTATCAACTAATGACATTGTAATTAAATGGCCTGTTGTTGAATCTTACAAAAGTATTTTTACTTTTTATATTTTTACATTTTTATATTTTTGCAATTTTTAGCAATAATACTAGTGCACTTACCAATTTTTTCCCTACTGCAGTAGGTGTCTGGGGGTGATTGGTGCGTGTATGTGTACATGGGATTTGCTATATCCAATTACGAGTGAGTGGATACGCCCACATTTGAGTCTTTTTATCATATAACTTTACAAATAAGTGCATTATCAATAAATACCTTTATTACTTAGCGCTGCCTAATTTTGTTATATAAGTATATAAGGAAGTGTTTTTCAGTCACACTTTGTCTGTGTTTGCGATACCCTGTGTTAGCGCTCAGACCTAGTCAGTTCCTGTGTGATAATCCGGCAGGACCCCGGCTCTTGTCACATTTAGCCAGTCTTGTATTCGATATTGCGTTATATACTGGTTTATCACCAGTATATATTCATATTGAACTGTTTTGATTTTCTGTGTATGATTCTGTGCGTGTCTTGACCATTCTTCTGCTTTCTGATTCTGTACTTTGCCAGCCCGTACCGTTATCGACTATTGGCTTGGTTTCTGACTATTCTCTCGTCTCAAGTTTCTGTACTGTTGCCGAACCTCTATCTGTCTGACCTTTCTCCCTTCAGTGGAACGTCTCCCACTGTAGGGTTATTATTTGAGGCTTGCCTCTCTGAGACGCCTGCCCTAGCAGACCATTACTGCCAGAGGCCGAGACTCCTCCACTCCTACCTTGGAGGATCTCACACATGGGGTTCCCATTCAGAGGTAACCACACCTCTGAGGAATTACCGTGTGGTGGATATTTCCACAATCTTGTGAACCTATACTGCATTGTTTATTTTCACATTGTTCGTGTGTCCACTACCTGTTGAACAGCCCGCATTATTAGCAATTCCGCAGATTGCTGCATAATCGGGTCAATCCTTGTATCATTGGTGATTATGCGGATCCCCAATAATCAAGGCACTGGGTGTGACACTGATCTTGACATATCGTTACAAACACTGATTGTGTTGGTGAGCCTTCCGCTGATTTACTATCAGGAAGATACTGATTACTTTGCTTAAATATATCTGCATTAGTGGTGATACTGCAGATCACCACGTGATCAGATATTTGTGCTCTTGCTGACACATTATTACACCTGGGAGTTATAATTGATGGGGATTGAAACTTCAGAACTCATATCTCTGCTGTGGTGAAATCATCCTATTTTCTCCTGAAGAACATCGCAAAAATCAAGCACCTCATCCCCCAGCACCTTAGTCCATGTCTTCATTACATCCTGACTGGACTACTGTAATGCTTTCTACACCGGCCTTCCAAACAAGGACTTGTACCGCCTACAGCTGATACAGAATATTGCTGCCAGACTGTTAACCAACCAACCCCGTCATTGCCACATAACGCCAGTCCTGCACTCCCTTCACTGGCTACCTATAAAATGGAGGGTCCTATTCAAGATCGGCCTACTGACATTTAAATAATGTGGGCCCTGGATACATGAAAGAAATGTTACAGCTGCATAGCAATCCCTGCAATCTCAGATCTCACCAGTTTTTTTTCCAATACTGGTGGATCAAGCGGTTCGAATTGTTCTGTGGGCGCCAAGGTGTTAGAACAAAACTTGGGGAGGTTATGTGAAAGAGAAGTGGGAGTTTTTTGGACGGTCACCACTTTAGAGAGATACAAGGGAGAGCAATTGGTGGCCAGAGGGTTCAGAAGATACCAGGAACCATCCGAATACAGGCAGGATCCTAAATTCGTGGAAACCTGGAAACAGGATTTTTTGGAGCACTCAGCTCGGTTACAGGACATTGTACTAAACAGAAGTAAAACTGAATTAGATTTACTTACGAGTGCTATTTCTGAGAATAAATCGGAATACAAGAAATTGGTGACTGAGGAGCAATTTAAAAGCACAGTTGACAAAATTGATAAAAAATTAGCATCTGTTCAAGACAACATCAAAGCACGAAAGTTACATAAATTTCTTCGAGACAAGGAGGACTACAAATTTGGAAGGATTTTCGCTTGGGCACAATATCCAGGTTCACAACCAAGAGGCAGGCCCTCTATACCTAGAAAGCCGAAGGGATATTGGACAACTGATTCCGATTCAAGCGAAGAAGACACTCCAAAATCAAAACCTAAACCACGCCCAAAACGCAACCCTAGAAAGCCAGCCCCTGCTAATCCAACTGGTGCCCCTTTAGGCGGCGCATCAGGCGAGGAAGAAGAAGAAAAAAAGAGACAAAAGAGTCACTTGGGAGGACAAATCGAAAGGGAAGGGCAAAAAGAGGAAAATTCATCAGTAACGATGCCTTCAAATATCAAAACCAGTTTGGTTCTGGATCTGTACAAAGGCATTCGAAAATTAAACATCCAGCATAATTTTGGGAAGATGAAAACAGAAGAAACTCTGTCCCTGTTAGGCCCCCAAAAACGAGATCAATCCTTTGTAGGTACTCTGGGTTTTAGCCCAGAAGGGTCATGGAACGACAAGGAACTTGGAGAAATCACAGCTCTGAATGAGCTTTTGGTGGAATCAGCTTTGGTTGATGTACTACAGCTTGACAACACCAGATTTAAACCATGTAGGTCTACCATGCCATTTCCCACACAAACTGGTACCTGTATTGACCTTTTCGAGAAGCAGATAGACAGTGAAGTTAAAGCTTTAATCTATCCCAAAGAAGTCCCTAATCTTTCCCCTACAGAAAGTAGAGCTTTACAGTGGTTTAAAAATCGCCCAGACCTGGCTGTTCGAAAGGCGGATAAAGGAGGATCCATTGTACTCCTTTCAACTGAAAAATATAAGATGGAAGCCCTCAGACAATTGTCGGACACTACAACCTATAGACCCCTTAGAGGCGACCCCACGGCTAGTTACCATTCTGCCTTGAGGTCCCTTCTTCGTAGAGGGGTAGATAATGGCTTTCTAACATCCACCTTAGCCAACAACCTTTTGCCCTCCTTCCCGGTAAAACCTGTATGGTATTGTTTACCCAAAATCCACAAATCCCTGACCGCCCCCCCAGGCCGGCCCATTGTGTCGGGCCTGGGGTCGGTCACGGAAAGACTCTCCAGATACCTGGACCACATCCTTCGCCCTTTGCTGATACACATTCCGTCACATCTCAGTGACATCATTAATGTTTTAGGGGGCCTTGGGTCCTCATTGTGGTGTAGGGACGATCTGCTGGTGACCATTGATGTTACAAGCCTCTACAGTAGAATTCCACACTTGGATGGCATTAGTGCTGTGAGAATGTTTTTGGACAGGGAGAACAATTACGACTCCTACAATGATTTCATTTGTGAGTGTCTACAATTCGTTCTCACACACAATGCTTTTCTATTTGGAGACACTTGGTACCAGCAGATGTCGGGCACCGCAATGGGGACCCCGGTTGCATGCACTTATGCTAATCTTTTCCTAGGTGCTTGGGAGGAAATTTACATACATTCTGATAATAATCCTTTTCGTTCAGCTCTGAGGATGTGGTCCAGGTATGTGGACGATGTCCTGGCCTTTTGGTCGGGGGGTGTTCCACTCCTTCAGAGCTTCTTAGATTATCTTAATCAGAACGAAGTTAACATGCAGTTTACTATGGAGTGGTCAGAGGAGAAGATCTGCTTCCTTGATCTTGAAATAGCTGTTACACAGGATGGTGTTGTGACGAGGGGTTAACGCAAGCCTACTGCTTCCAACACCATCCTACACTGCAACAGCTATCATCCTAAACATGTCACAGAATCTCTTCCTTTTGGACAGTTTCTGCGTTTACGCAGAAACAACACCAAATTGGAAGATTTTATCAAACAAGCAGAAGAGCGAGAAAAAAGTGAGACTCCTTGTCCGAGGTTATAGTGAAAATAGCCTCAATGCAGCCATCAGAAAAGCAACTGATAGAGATAGGTTGGAGTTGGTGAAAAGAAAGGAACGTAGAAAATCTTCAAAAGGCCCGAAAGTATTCTCGTTTGAATTCTCCCCTATGGCCAATCAAATCAAGTGGACCTTTAGTAAAAACTGGTCCCTCTTGCTGGAAGATCCGATTTTGAAAGATATTTTGCCATCTCAACCACTTTTAGCCTTTAAAAGGGCACCCACTATTGGTGATCTTCTGGTGCATAGCGACTTTCGCGAAACTCCACAGCGCACCTGGCTAAGCGATTTTGCCTCTACAGGGAACCATCGATGCGGCTTTTGCAAAGCCTGTTCCCTAATGAAGACCGGTAAATCTTTTCAACTGGGTCCAATTCAGTGTAACACTTCTTCTTTTTTTGCTACATGTAGGACCAAGTTTGTTGTATACGCCATGTGGTGTCCTTGCCAACATTTCTACATTGGTAAGACGACCAGAATGGTCAAAGAACGTATTTTAGAACACGTTCGCCTCCTTCCCAAAAATAAAGGTTGTCCACAGCTCACAATAGCAACCCTAGCCTTCTTTCTTTTGCTTGTATTGATGTTTGCAATGCCCCACGTAGGGGCGGTGATCGAAAGAAACTTTTACTTAGACAGAAAGCGCATTGGATCTTGCGCACTAATGCTATGGGAGCTCTGGGTCTTAACGACTATGTCGACCTTGCCTGTTTCTTAGATCCTTAATACCCCTGGTGCCTTCGTGTTCATCTCTGAACCACCATTATTGTTGCCCTGACGGTTCCCACCATGGCCATGTTGTTTGGGTCTATACTCAAGGGACTAATATACATATTTTTATATTTTTGTAATGATTTCGATATATTTTTTTGTAGAAAAAACCTTTCTAAAAGATATATCAAAATCATTACAAAAATGTATTTTTTACATTTGGTAGGCTATGTTGCGACCCAATAGTGCCTCAGTTTCGTGGTGTCTGTTCTCCAGTCATCTTTCATCCCACACTTTTTCCTTGATACCATAGTGTTCCATCTCACCCCTTCCCCTCTTTATCCTTCCCCTTTTGTTCCCTTTCTTCACCATCACACCTTCTCACCCCTTTTCCCCTCATTTACATTCCTCACCCCTTCCTGGGACACTTTGTTATCCTGCTTCCTTTTTGCGCTTTATCTTATTTGTGCCCTTTTCCAGGCTTAAGTGGTAGTCAATGTGCTAATAAGCACGGACACGTGAGACTTGCTCCGTTTCCTATTTTCTGACCTGAGGATCAACACGGGCATGTGCATTGGATGCCTCCATTTGGCATCTCTTATCACATGCCCACTTGCACGCTTTTTTACACACTTTTTTCATGTTCTATGCTTATTTTGCAGGTGTATAGGCGCAGCGTGGCCCGTTGTCTAGCCACACAGCTTTGTTTACTGTGGGCGGGACTTCTTAGTAGCCTTAGCAACCATCCTCAACATCCACTACTCTCTGGTGGACGCGATGCCGCGGGTACTTCATGCCGTACGTCTGCACGCAGCTTTCATGCGACCATGCGTTCCACCAAGCGTTTCCTTGTTCCTGGACTTGGGCGCCTCTGGTTTAGCGCATACATGTAGGCGGGTCTTCTATGGCGGACCGGATGTGCGTCATCTGACAGACGCACATTTAACTCCGCCAGCGTTCTAACACTTTGTGCACTAACCTCGGAAGAAGCTTGGCGTAAGCCTATGCGAAACGGTCGTTAGGCCGTGCACCTCACTGGCGCCCACATCCGCTGCCTCCCACCAACACCCAGGTACAGCTCTGGACATTCCTTGTCATTTTGCAGCACTTGCCTATACACTGTCAAGAAAATTGTTTGTGCCACTTGCTTATCATTAAACTATAGTGCCTGACCTTTCTGCTCTTCTGATTTTTGCAATACATCTATTACCTGTCATGAGACATAGCTTATTGGGTGTTGTTTTTGCCAGATACCTGCAGCATTTACCCGAGTGCCTGCCAGCTCTCCCATATCCAATCTCAGATCCACAGGTTCTAATAATCTAGTCATACCCAGAGTCCACCTTGAAACTTTTGGTCCCAGAGCCTTCTGTCATGCTGCTCCTACGTTTTGGAACTCCTTACCTCAACAGATCAGGACAGCTCCATCCCTGGACGTGTTTAAGTCCAGACTGAAAACCCACCTGTTCAGTTTGGCATTTGCAGAAATATAAGTTTTGTTGTGTGAATACTTTATCCTACTACCAATTACTGAATCTGAAAGACTAAGCGCTTTGGGCTCGATTCACAAAGCGGTGATAACTCAGTTATCACGCCTAAAAGACTTTAGGCATGATAACCTTTGCACCGCTGAGTTATCACCGATTTTTGCTGCTCTTTGCGCGAAGCTCCCGCGCGCAAAGTATTGCGCGCGCGCAAAGTCCCATAGGGTTCAATGGGCGCTTCGCGCGCAATCGCGTGGGCGCGCGCGCAAAACTCGCGCGAGTTTCTTCTTATCATGCCTAAAGTGAGTTTAGGCGTGATAAGGGGCTTTTCACTCGCGTGCAAACACTTTGCACCGCTTTGTGAATCAGACCCTTTGAGTCCTATGGGAGAAAAGCGCTATAGAAATGTTATTGTATTGTATTGCCTAAATTAACCATTTATTATATACTGCACACTCAGTTTACCCTTATACTACATAGATTTGGTAAAATCGGTTGAAAAAGATTGTACACCTTTAGGAAGTTTTACTCAGCTGTTTTTTTCTGAAAGACAAATATTACCAAGTACCCCTATTGAGCCTGACATCATCTCAAAGTATACCCTGACACAAATATATATTTGTTTTAAATAATATTTGTGTTTGTTTTCCAATTTTTAATTAACTGAAGATAATTATGCAGGTTTATTTGTTATGTATCATTATTTTAATCTCTAAACTAACATCTTACTATTGAATTTACAACAAGTTTAGGCATTACTGTACTGATTGAATCCCTGGGCTACATGTACATGTGCTGCTGTGTATTGTGTGCTGAGTGTGTGTTGTCTGCTGAGACAGAGATATAAGTCATGTGACACTTTCCATACAGAGAGTCCCTGGCTCTGGTGGGATTCCTGGAGATCATGAAAGGGGATGAGCAGAGAAATGGTAATACCAGCTGGTCACCATCAGCCAGAGATTGGTGGGTAGGCTGGTGTGTTCCTCACCTGTGACTGACAAATACGTTCCTTTACCCATGTATGTGCCGAGCTTCTCGACCCATACCAAGCAGGTGTAATTTCCGGTGTCACTGAATGTGACAGGTGAGATGATGAGGGAGTCCTGTGTGACCGTCACTCTTGTAGAATTCTCCAGATATTCATGAGATCCATTCACATTCCAATTATAACGCATTATCTGTATATTCTCCATGTCAGTGACACTGCAGGACATCCTGGCCGTGCCCCCTACAAAGGCACGGAGGATCAGAGGACTCTGAATCACCAACACACTTCCCCCACCTGCAATACAACAAAGTCCGGTCACTGGCCTGATAGATACATTTCTGTCATCTATAAAATTATTATTATTATTATTATGGTACGTAGAAAGAAAAGTTTTTCTGGTGCACGGTAACAACAAAGTAACCAAGCAGCTCGGGGTGACCCCAACCACTAGGAAAGTATAGGAGGGCTTTTCAGTCTCTTTTATTCCTAGTGGTTTGGGTCACCCTGAGCTGCTTGGTTACTCTGTTGTACTGGTCCAAGCCCTATCTCATACAGCCTTATCAATCCCTGCCATGTACTGATGAGGGCCAAAAGCCGGAAACAGGCTGTCTACATGTGGGGTTGATGTGGCTGTATAATATTTAAAGCTATAGGCTTGCTATACACCAGCGCTTCTGGATGCTTGCCTTGCTTACAGGGGCATAGAGATAATTAACATATTCAGTAGCAGTGCATTGTGGGTAACAACAGATGTTCCCTTAAAGGACTTACGAGGCAAGAATGGTAAAAAACATCTGGCTCCAGCCCCGTCATGGCTTCTGGCAGTTTCGTGGACATAAAGTGTGCAAGACTACCAGGAGCCATGACGGGGCTGGAGGAGGACTCAGAGCTGCGCAGCCGCACTCGCGGCTATGAGAACTGCGCAGGCGCAGCAAGACCTGGCGGCCATCTTTAATAGGGCAAATGCAGTCGACCTGAGGGATCGGGTCGGGTCCCGACCTCGGGGTGAAAATAAGAAAGACACCACGGTGGAATGAAACAGAGGGCACATATTGCGTCCTCTGTGGATAAAACTTGCAGCCAGGTATTTAACTTTTTTTTTACCATTCTCACCTCGTAAGTCCTTTAAAGCTGAATTATCACAAAATACCTTCTGTCACAGACCGCAGGGCTGGTCCGCGATCAGGGTTAATCGTTCGGCGTCAGAAATCCTCTCACGCTGTCATTTTGCTCATCACGAAGCGTAACCTGACTTCGCAAGTTGATGAGCCGACTAGCGGAGTGAGCGTTCAGACGCCAAAGGATTCACCACACACATACAATTCAAAGATCTGCCACCAAGCGGGTTACACAGCCCGCTACTGTAATTATGCTAATACTTGAGAACGTTCTGTTAACCCTTTGCAGTATGCAGGAATCTGGGTCAGATCTGAATATCTGAGCCGGATCCACGCATACAGGTTATAAATGTACACTTCTATTAAACACAGGGTAGCGGTTTCAGGAGAATAGGTACGTTTGTGTATGTTCAGCAACAAGTCATAACCGCTAAACGATTTTTAAACGTTTATTAACAAAAATGCATTACATACATTTATATACACTTATTAACATATACACACAAAGCTTAAAAATAAAAGGGATACAATCAGAAAGTTCTTACTGTAGTTACGGCTGATCAGTCCATTTGGAGAATGAAGAAAAAGAGTCCAGTTTAAATGAGCATTAAGAGTCCTTGGAAAAATGCATGCGTCGGTCCCTCTGTGGAACGCATGCGCCAAGCTCTTCTTTAGCAGATGAAATGATGAAGGACGAAGGCGGGCTCTGCTGGCCCCAGATTTATACAATCTTAGAATTGGGGCTGGATTACCTCCAAACTAGGTGTGTTTAGGGTGGAGTTACCTCCTGGTCAGCAAAAGGGTCAGGATTTCTGTGCAAGCCTAAAATGACACAATTTACCAATACCCTGCGCCATTTCTGTCTGTATTGGCGCACAGCGAATCCGAGGGCAGATTCGTAACCTGCGGCCGATGTGTGATCCGATGACACCAAATACCGTTAGATCAGCATGTGTGGTCTGCTAGTAAGGAGTAGTTGAGTCTCCCTGGCAGCTAGCAGGTTAGAAATTGGATTAGTTATTAAGCTGATTTTTAGGAACCCGAAAATATATTTGTCATTTGTCCGCGATAATCACATCTTGAATTATTAATAAATGAAATTGGTCTATTGTCTGTTCCCAGTTTTGGAGGGAAGCAAAGGGACTGATTGTTATCTGCTGAGTCTGCTGGAGCTACTCCATGGCCACCATTTGGTCCTAGCTTGTAACACCTATGTGTCACCAGCTACGTGTGAAAAGCTGGAGGAAGTGGAGGGGGTGAGGGGCTCTGCTTTTAAGAGAAGAGTGGGAAAAGACATCTATTGTACACGGACCATACGAAAATCGTTGGCGATTACACACGTCTTTCCGTAATGGTCCTGAATGGAAAAGGTCAGCCAGACCTGATCCACGCACCTACGGAAAGTATTCTCGAGTTCCTTACTTTACTGTACGTCAGACACCCCACCAGAGGCGTAAGGCCTAATGGTCCGGTGTGTCCCAGTGTCTGCTTTGCGGACGGCAAGATACACACCAACAGGCTTACCTCTAAATGCCTGGCTGGGTTTGCCTAGCATTTCCTGTAAGGAAGAGAGTCGTTGGCTGACATCCAGGTCACTTCCTGACTCTCGGGTGTCAGCCTTCGAATCTGGAAGCCGTGTGGCCAGGGGCGTCGCTAGCCCTATTTTGGGGGGGCACGTGCCCCCAATCTGTCCTGGGGTGCCACGGATCTCCGCCCGCCGCTCACCCCCTCTGTCAGCTCACAGCTCACTGAGCGCAGCCGCCGCCGCGTCACACTCAGCAGTCAGACCTCAGCATCAGGCGGCGAGCCGGCGACCAACCGTGCGGGCGCTAGGACCCAGCGCCCGCACTGATATGCGGAAGTGACATCACTTCCGCATATCGAGCGGGTGCGTCCGGCGCCCGCTGGCACTGGTCGGGTCGCCGCTGATCCTGAGGTCTGCCAGGTGAGGGGGGAGCGGCGGCGGCTAGAGGGGGGGCCTCCCTGTCACTCACCCACTACCTGGGGGGAGCGGCGGCGGCTAGAGGGGGGGCCTCCCTGTCACTCACTACCTGGGGGGGAGCGGCGGCGGCTAGAGGGGGGGCCTCCCTGTCACTCACTCACTACCTGGGGGGAGCAGCGGCGGCTAGATGGGGGGCCTCCCTGTCACTCACTCACTCCCTAAAGGGCCTCCCTGTCACTCACTCACTCCCTAAAGAGCCTCCCTGTCAATCACTCACTTCCTAAAGGGGCTCCCTGTCACTCACTCACTCCCTAAAGGGGCTCCCTGTCACTCACTCACTCCCTAAAGGGCCTCCCTGTCACTCACTCACTCCCTAAATGGGCTCCCTGGCACACACTCACTCCCTAAAGGGGCTCCCTGGCACTCACTCACTCCCTAAAGGGGCTCCCTGGCACTCACTCACTCCCTAAAGGGGCTCCCTGTCACTCACTCACTCCCTAAAGGGGCTCCCTGTCACTCACTCACTCCCTAAAGGGGCTCCCTGTCACTCACTCACTCCCTAAAGGGCCTCCCTGTCACTCACTCACTCCCTAAAGGGGCTCCCTGGCACTCACTCACTCCCTAAAGGGGCTCCCTGGCACTCACTCACTGGCTAAAGGGGCTCCCTGGCACTCACTCACTGCCTAAAGGGCCTCACTGTCACTCACTACCTAAAGGGCCTCCCTGGCACTCACTCACTGCCTAAAGGGGCTCCCTGGCACTCACTCACTGCCTAAAGGGCCTCCCTGGCACTCACTCACTGCCTGAAGGGGCTCCCTGGCACTCACTCACTGCCTGAAGGGGCTCCCTGGCACTCACTATCGGGGTCCCTGTCACTCACTACCTAACTGGAGGTGCCTGTCACTCACTAGCTAACCTGGGGGTCCCTGTCACTCACTACCTAACTTGGGGAGCTACCATATTAAGGGGGCATTCTGCCTATTTATGTGAAATGCTGTCTATTTATGTGCCTCATGACTGCTGAATTTGTCTTGTTGGGAGCCTTATGATTTGTTGGGGGCCTCAAGATTGCTGAATTTGTCTTGTTGGGGGCCTCATGATTTGTTGGGGGCCTCATGATTGCTGAATTTGTCTTGTTGGGGGCCTCATGATTTGTTGGGGGCCTCATGATTGCTGAATTTGTCTTGTTGGGGGCCTCATGATTTGTTGGGGGCCTCATGATTGCTGAATTTGTCTTGTTGGGGGTCACATGATTGCTAACTGCGAGACTATGGGAAAAGCTGAATCCTTATCATATGAGACAATAGCATTAAACCTACTTTTTTAGCTTTTTAAAACAGAAAATAAAACTGGGAGGTTCTAAAAAATTGAATACATTTTTCAGGAGTAGGATGGATGAAATTGTTTATCTTCACAGTTTATTTTCAACTTGGATTTTCCATAATGTTCATGTATGAGTTAAAACGTTTGTACAGTATTTAGTTTGCGATAGATAAGTGACTTTTGGGTTGCAGTTTGGGCACTCGGCCTCCAAAAGGTTCGCCACCACTGTCATAATCTGATGTCCCACCATTGCTAGGTTCATGTAAATTTGTCTCCACCCATTACCACACCTATATTCTGGTCCATGGCCCACCCATTTTTCGGTGCGGCGCGATAAGCACGCCGCACAACGTGATCCTCATATTTTTGGCACGCTAGCTGCAGTGTGCTGAATTCTGCTGCCTACAGTATGTACAGTATACTCTGTTCTCTAGTGCCTGCACTGTGTGCTGATTTACCTCCAGTGTGTACAGTGTAAGGTGTTACTCTGTGCCTTTACTGATTGTAAACCAGCTGTATTCTATGCTGATCCCTGCTACTTTCAGTATGTACAGTATTAGCTGTAAAGCCTGGTACACACATACAATTTTGATTAGCCAATTTTAGCTCTGTTCATAAAATTCATTGTCTGTTGGCCCACTTACTGCACGGGGGTGGTAAAATTGGTGGTCAGTGATTGACCAATCAGAATTGTATGTGCGTATACATCTTTGATCTATGCCTATACTGATTGTAAATTATCCAAATAAAGGACAGGGGGCTCCATCCAATATTTCGATGGGCAGGCCCGTTATCTGTAGCTTACACCGCTGCTAAGTTCATGTACATTTGGCCCCACCCATGGCCACGCCCACGCACCTCATGGCCACGCCCATTTGTTGCCGCGGCGCATGCATATACCTCCCCGCCTGGTGCCCACAGGTGCCCCCGATCTCCAAGGACCCTAGAAACGCCCCTGCGCGTGGCATACTCCTGCTCTAACTGACTACACCTTGGCACAACATTTTGGTCAGCACAACCTAGGTGGACATTAGAACACATTTTAAAAAAACGAATCAGCCTTCACCTGGGTGGCGAGGCTTGCCCCTCCTCCAGGAGGCATAAAGGGTGGACCTCTGGGCAGTTTTGCACTGGGTTGCTTCTGCAAGGGGGAGACATGCAAGGGTGAGACAGGGAAGGCACGGCCTGTTTCCACCAGCTGTTTGGTCACAGGCCATGGTGGAGCACTCTAGCTGTCATAGCAGGAGGGGAGGCCTAGGCCCCCAGCTGCCTGCTCTGACACCTTGGCTTGCTTCCACTGCCCTGCACGGATATGACCCAGGCAAGACAAGACTGTTACCTCTTAGGTTAGAGGCTACCACATTTAAACATAAATCATTTTTAGCAATATGAGATTCAGCATGAAAACTATTAGCAACATCTTGTACAACATTAACATCACAGTTATGTTCGTTTTTCACATCATGTACACAGGTATCTGGAACAACAGTGACAGGTTTAGAATCAGACAAACCGTGATTAGACAGCTGTCCATTAGAAGCAGGTACCTCTTCCTTGCCTCCTTCCCTAGGAGGGCTAGGTACCATTACCCTGGCTGCCTCCCTCTGTCCCACCCCAAGCTTGTACAGTACCTGAGTGGGTCCAGACTGGCAATCCGGGGTGTTGATCACAGGTTCATAAAATGATCGTAAGGGTGCCAAGATCGGTGCCCAACAGCACAGGCACTGGGATGTCATCTGTCACCCCCACAACTCTTGTCTGGCGTCCCCTTCCCCAATTGAGAACAACACGAGCTTTGGCGATGCGTGCGTGTGTGCCACCAACTCCCACAAGTGTGACACGCTCATTAGGCAGGAAATTCTCCCTGGCAACAAGATGAGAGCAAACCAAGGTAAGCTCTGCGCTTGTGTCACGGAAACTGACAGCGATCTGGTCGTTTACTTCCACGATGTGATGATTTCCGGAAAGTCGAGGATTTGCTGCTCCCATGACGAGGTAGGCGGTGTGCAGTAGAGGATGCGCTAGCCGAATCTGCGCTAGGCTCTGGAGATGGCGTCCTCACCTCGGGGCAGGCAGACTTGAGGTGTCTTCGCTGTCCACAGTGGTAGCACTTCGGAACATATGTTGCATCGGGCGAATGAGTAGCAGGTGCAGCATCCGGCTTCTGTGGCTGTGGGACCCGATTCCCACGGTTAGCAGGGGGAGGAGAGCTAGGTTGTGCAGGTCTCCCCCCTTTCCAGCTCTGGGATGGAGGTTTGCGGCTGTCCGGTACACGGGTGGCCACAAAAGTGTCTGCGAATTCTGCGGCAGCTTTGGTGGAGTCAGGCTTCCGCTCCAAGACAAACTGCTGGACATCTGGAGTGCAGCAGTTCAGCAACTGCTCCTGTATGATGAGGTCCTCCAGACCTTGGTGAGAGTCTTTGTTGAGGCCTCGTGACCACTGCCTGAAACACAGTGAGCAGGCGACCCGCCAGATCTGCATAAGTTTCTGTGGGGCCTTTCTGCAGGGCCCTAAACTTTTTGCGATATACCTCTGGGGTCAGCTGGTACTTAGCAATAATTGGAGCTTTTATCGCATTATAGTCATTGTCCTTTTCAGCGGGTAAGTCCACAAACGCCTCAAGCGCTTTGTCCCACAAGTTGGGTGTCAGAAATCTCGCCCACTGCTCCTGGGGCAGATGATGCTGACGACAAGTCTTTTCAAAGGATTGCAAGTAAGTGTCCGGGTCGGTTCCCTTCTCCATTTCAGGG
The DNA here is from genome assembly GCF_040937935.1 of Hyperolius riggenbachi. Classification (NCBI taxonomy): domain Eukaryota; kingdom Metazoa; phylum Chordata; class Amphibia; order Anura; family Hyperoliidae; genus Hyperolius; species Hyperolius riggenbachi. Next base: position 567,529,047 of record NC_090647.1, read on the forward strand.
AACTTAAACTTGGGAGTCCCAAATGGGCCTGCAGTGGGCCGGGGCTCCGGAGCACTTGGCGAGAGATTTTGGCCTTGCCCTCGCAGTTTGGCCATTTCAAGGTTGTGTCGGTGTGCGGATTATCTCTCTGCCGCCTCTTTCTCAGCAAGCCACCAGCGCTCTGAAGCTTCCCTTTCTGCCTGCTCCCGGAGTTCTGCACGGTCCGCTTCTCGTTCCGCTTCTCGTTCCGCTTCTCATTCCGCCCGGTCAGCGTTTTCTCTGACAATCTGCAGGTACAGCTCAGGATTTGTATGCACCAGTCTTTGTAAAGCATGCTGCATTCCAGCCTCAGGAACACAGGAAAGGTTTGCATGGATGGGCTCCTGCCGGTTACCATGCTCCTCCGCATTTAAAGAGATCGGTTCAGACGCGGTTCCGTTTTCCTCTGGGTCTGGAAGTGGGTCACTTTGATCCAACTGCTCACTTCCCTCTGCCCCAGTTACAGCACCGTCTGAACCAGGAGTGTGCTCTCCCAGCATCTGCTCCGGCTGGGTATTCAGTCGCAATAAGGCATCGATCAATTGCGCCTTCTTTTTTCTATAAGTCATAATGCCTTTTTCTTCACACAAGTTTACCAGATCCGGCACTTGCATTCGCTTGTATCTCACTGCATCAGCCATGGTTGCCAAATAAAAGATAGGATAGAAAAAGAGATTGGGGGGAGGGGAACTCTGTACTACACGTTTAGTCTATATAAATGGTAATGCACTGGTTATCGACCACAGATTTTGATCTGTTCTGGCAGGTTAATCAAATAACGTTGCCGTTGATGTTCTGAACATACACAAATCCCAGTAAGCTGCCAACCAATGTCACAGACCGCAGGGCCAGTCCGCGATCGGTGTCAATCGATCGGTGTCAGAAATCGTCTCACGCTGTCATTTTGCTCATCACGAAGCGTAACCTGACTTCGCAAGTTGATGAGCCGACTAGCGGAGGGAGCGTTCAGACGCCAAAGGATTCACCACACACATACAATTCAAAGATCTGCCACCAAGCGGGTTACACAGCCCGCTACTGTAATTATGCTAATACTTGAGAACGTTCTGTTAACCCTTTGCAGTATGCAGGAATCTGGGTCAGATCTGAATATCTGAGCCGGATCCACGCATACAGGTTATAAATGTACACTTCTATTAAACACAGGGTAGCGGTTTCAGGAGAATAGGTACGTTTGTGTATGTTCAGCAACAAGTCATAACCGCTAAACGATTTTTAAACGTTTATTAACAAAAATGCATTACATACATTTATATACACTTATTAACATATACACACAAAGCTTAAAAATAAAAGGGATACAATCAGAAAGTTCTTACTGTAGTTACGGCTGATCAGTCCATTTGGAGAATGAAGAAAAAGAGTCCAGTTTAAATGAGCATTAAGAGTCCTTGGAAAAATGCATGCGTCGGTCCCTCTGTGGAACGCATGCGCCAAGCTCTTCTTTAGCAGATGAAATGATGAAGGACGAAGGCGGGCTCTGCTGGCCCCAGATTTATACAATCTTAGAATTGGGGCTGGATTACCTCCAAACTAGGTGTGTTTAGGGTGGAGTTACCTCCTGGTCAGCAAAAGGGTCAGGATTTCTGTGCAAGCCTAAAATGACACAATTTACCAATACCCTGCGCCATTTCTGTCTGTATTGGCGCACAGCGAATCCGAGGGCAGATTCGTAACCTGCGGCCGATGTGTGATCCGATGACACCAAATACCGTTAGATCAGCATGTGTGGTCTGCTAGTAAGGAGTAGTTGAGTCTCCCTGGCAGCTAGCAGGTTAGAAATTGGATTAGTTATTAAGCTGATTTTTAGGAACCCGAAAATATATTTGTCATTTGTCCGCGATAATCACATCTTGAATTATTAATAAATGAAATTGGTCTATTGTCTGTTCCCAGTTTTGGAGGGAAGCAAAGGGACTGATTGTTATCTGCTGAGTCTGCTGGAGCTACTCCATGGCCACCATTTGGTCCTAGCTTGTAACACCTATGTGTCACCAGCTACGTGTGAAAAGCTGGAGGAAGTGGAGGGGGTGAGGGGCTCTGCTTTTAAGAGAAGAGTGGGAAAAGACATCTATTGTACACGGACCATACGAAAATCGTTGGCGATTACACACGTCTTTCCGTAATGGTCCTGAATGGAAAAGGTCAGCCAGACCTGATCCACGCACCTACGGAAAGTATTCTCGAGTTCCTTACTTTACTGTACGTCAGACACCCCACCAGAGGCGTAAGGCCTAATGGTCCGGTGTGTCCCAGTGTCTGCTTTGCGGACGGCAAGATACACACCAACAGGCTTACCTCTAAATGCCTGGCTGGGTTTGCCTAGCATTTCCTGTAAGGAAGAGAGTCGTTGGCTGACATCCAGGTCACTTCCTGACTCTCGGGTGTCAGCCTTCGAATCTGGAAGCCGCGTGGCCAGGGGCGTCGCTAGCCCTATTTTGGGGGGGCACGTGCCCCCAATCTGTCCTGGGGTGCCACGGATCTCCGCCCGCCGCTCACCCCCTCTGTCAGCTCACAGCTCACTGAGCGCAGCCGCCGCCGCGTCACACTCAGCAGTCAGACCTCAGCATCAGGCGGCGAGCCGGCGACCAACCGTGCGGGCGCTAGGACCCAGCGCCCGCACTGATATGCGGAAGTGACATCACTTCCGCATATCGAGCGGGTGCGTCCGGCGCCCGCTGGCACTGGTCGGGTCGCCGCTGATCCTGAGGTCTGCCAGGTGAGGGGGGAGCGGCGGCGGCTAGAGGGGGGGCCTCCCTGTCACTCACTCACTACCTGGGGGGAGCGGCGGCAGCTAGAGGGGGGGCCTCCCTGTCACTCACTACCTGGGGGGGAGCGGCGGCGGCTAGAGGGGGGGCCTCCCTGTCACTCACTCACTACCTGGGGGGAGCAGCGGCGGCTAGATGGGGGGCCTCCCTGTCACTCACTCACTCCCTAAAGGGCCTCCCTGTCACTCACTCACTCCCTAAAGAGCCTCCCTGTCAATCACTCACTTCCTAAAGGGGCTCCCTGTCACTCACTCACTCCCTAAAGGGGCTCCCTGTCACTCACTCACTCCCTAAAGGGCCTCCCTGTCACTCACTCACTCCCTAAATGGGCTCCCTGGCACACACTCACTCCCTAAAGGGGCTCCCTGGCACTCACTCACTCCCTAAAGGGGCTCCCTGGCACTCACTCACTCCCTAAAGGGGCTCCCTGTCACTCACTCACTCCCTAAAGGGGCTCCCTGTCACTCACTCACTCCCTAAAGGGGCTCCCTGTCACTCACTCACTCCCTAAAGGGCCTCCCTGTCACTCACTCACTCCCTAAAGGGGCTCCCTGGCACTCACTCACTCCCTAAAGGGGCTCCCTGGCACTCACTCACTGGCTAAAGGGGCTCCCTGGCACTCACTCACTGCCTAAAGGGCCTCACTGTCACTCACTACCTAAAGGGCCTCCCTGGCACTCACTCACTGCCTAAAGGGGCTCCCTGGCACTCACTCACTGCCTAAAGGGCCTCCCTGGCACTCACTCACTGCCTGAAGGGGCTCCCTGGCACTCACTCACTGCCTGAAGGGGCTCCCTGGCACTCACTCACTGCCTGAAGGGGCTCCCTGGCACTCACTATCGGGGTCCCTGTCACTCACTACCTAACTGGAGGTGCCTGTCACTCACTAGCTAACCTGGGGGTCCCTGTCACTCACTACCTAACTTGGGGAGCTACCATATTAAGGGGGCATTCTGCCTATTTATGTGAAATGCTGTCTATTTATGTGCCTCATGACTGCTGAATTTGTCTTGTTGGGAGCCTTATGATTTGTTGGGGGCCTCAAGATTGCTGAATTTGTCTTGTTGGGGGCCTCATGATTTGTTGGGGGCCTCATGATTGCTGAATTTGTCTTGTTGGGGGCCTCATGATTTGTTGGGGGCCTCATGATTGCTGAATTTGTCTTGTTGGGGGCCTCATGATTTGTTGGGGGCCTCATGATTGCTGAATTTGTCTTGTTGGGGGTCACATGATTGCTAACTGCGAGACTATGGGAAAAGCTGAATCCTTATCATATGAGACAATAGCATTAAACCTACTTTTTTAGCTTTTTAAAACAGAAAATAAAACTGGGAGGTTCTAAAAAATTGAATACATTTTTCAGGAGTAGGATGGATGAAATTGTTTATCTTCACAGTTTATTTTCAACTTGGATTTTCCATAATGTTCATGTATGAGTTAAAACGTTTGTACAGTATTTAGTTTGCGATAGATAAGTGACTTTTGGGTTGCAGTTTGGGCACTCGGCCTCCAAAAGGTTCGCCAACACTGTCATAATCTAATGTCCCACCATTGCTAGGTTCATGTAAATTTGTCTCCACCCATTACCACACCTATATTCTGGTCCATGGCCCACCCATTTTTCGGTGCGGCGCGATAAGCACGCCGCACAACGTGATCCTCATATTTTTGGCACGCTAGCTGCAGTGTGCTGAATTCTGCTGCCTACAGTATGTACAGTATACTCTGTTCTCTAGTGCCTGCACTGTGTGCTGATTTACCTCCAGTGTGTACAGTGTAAGGTGTTACTCTGTGCCTTTACTGATTGTAAACCAGCTGTATTCTATGCTGATCCCTGCTACTTTCAGTATGTACAGTATTAGCTGTAAAGCCTGGTACACACATACAATTTTGATTAGCCAATTTTAGCTCTGTTCATAAAATTCATTGTCTGTTGGCCCACTTACTGCATGGGGGTGGTAAAATTGGTGGTCAGTGATTGACCAATCAGAATTGTATGTGCGTATACATCTTTGATCTATGCCTATACTGATTGTAAATTATCCAAATAAAGGACAGGGGGCTCCATCCAATATTTCGATGGGCAGGCCCGTTATCTGTAGCTTACACCGCTGCTAAGTTCATGTACATTTGGCCCCACCCATGGCCACGCCCACTCACCTCATGGCCACGCCCATTTGTTGCCGCGGTGCATGCATATACCTCCCCGCCTGGTGCCCACAGGTGCCCCCGATCTCCAAGGACCCTAGAAACGCCCCTGCACGTGGCATACTCCTGCTCTAACTGACTACACCTTGGCACAACATTTTGGTCAGCACAACCTAGGTGGACATTAGAACACATTTTAAAAAAACGAATCAGCCTTCACCTGGGTGGCGAGGCTTGCCCCTCCTCCAGGAGGCATAAAGGGTGGACCTCTGGGCAGTTTTGCACTGGGTTGCTTCTGCAAGGGGGAGACATGCAAGGGTGAGACAGGGAAGGCACGGCCTGTTTCCACCAGCTGTTTGGTCACAGGCCATGGTGGAGCACTCTAGCTGTCATAGCAGGAGGGGAGGCCTAGGCCCCCAGCTGCCTGCTCTGACACCTTGGCTTGCTTCCACTGCCCTGCACGGATATGACCCAGGCAAGACAAGACTGTTACCTCTTAGGTTAGAGGCTACCACATTTAAACATAAATCATTTTTAGCAATATGAGATTCAGCATGAAAACTATTAGCAACATCTTGTACAACATTAACATCACAGTTATGTTCGTTTTTCACATCATGTACACAGGTATCTGGAACAACAGTGACAGGTTTAGAATCAGACAAACCGTGATTAGACAGCTGTCCATTAGAAGCAGGTACCTCTTCCTTGCCTCCTTCCCTAGGAGGGCTAGGTACCATTACCCTGGCTGCCTCCCTCTGTCCCACCCCAAGCTTGTACAGTACCTGAGTGGGTCCAGACTGGCAATCCGGGGTGTTGATCACAGGTTCATAAAATGATCGTAAGGGTGCCAAGATCGGTGCCCAACAGCACAGGCACTGGGATGTCATCTGTCACCCCCACAACTCTTGTCTGGCGTCCCCTTCCCCAATTGAGAACAACACGAGCTTTGGCGATGCGTGCGTGTGTGCCACCAACTCCCACAAGTGTGACACGCTCATTAGGCAGGAAATTCTCCCTGGCAACAAGATGAGAGCAAACCAAGGTAAGCTCTGCGCTTGTGTCACGGAAACTGACAGCGATCTGGTCGTTTACTTCCACGATGTGATGATTTCCGGAAAGTCGAGGATTTGCTGCTCCCATGACGAGGTAGGCGGTGTGCAGTAGAGGATGCGCTAGCCGAATCTGCGCTAGGCTCTGGAGATGGCGTCCTCACCTCGGGGCAGGCAGACTTGAGGTGTCCTCGCTGTCCACAGTGGTAGCACTTCGGAACATATGTTGCATCGGGCGAATGAGTAGCAGGTGCAGCATCCGGCTTCTGTGGCTGTGGGACCCGATTCCCACGGTTAGCAGGGGGAGGAGAGCTAGGTTGTGCAGGTCTCCCCCCTTTCCAGCTCTGGGATGGAGGTTTGCGGCTGTCCGGTACACGGGTGGCCACAAAAGTGTCTGCGAATTCTGCGGCAGCTTTGGTGGAGTCAGGCTTCCGCTCCAAGACAAACTGCTGGACATCTGGAGTGCAGCAGTTCAGCAACTGCTCCTGTATGATGAGGTCCTCCAGACCTTGGTGAGAGTCTTTGTTGAGGCCTCGTGACCACTGCCTGAAACACAGTGAGCAGGCGACCCGCCAGATCTGCATAAGTTTCTGTGGGGCCTTTCTGCAGGGCCCTAAACTTTTTGCGATATACCTCTGGGGTCAGCTGGTACTTAGCAATAATTGGAGCTTTTATCGCATTATAGTCATTGTCCTTTTCAGCGGGTAAGTCCACAAACGCCTCAAGCGCTTTGTCCCACAAGTTGGGTGTCAGAAATCTCGCCCACTGCTCCTGGGGCAGATGATGCTGACGACAAGTCTTTTCAAAGGATTGCAAGTAAGTGTCCGGGTCGGTTCCCTTCTCCATTTCAGGGAACTTAAACTTGGGAGTCCCAAATGGGCCTGCAGTGGGCCGGGGCTCCGGAGCACTTGGCGAGAGATTTTGGCCTTGCCCTCGCAGTTTGGCCATTTCAAGGTTGTGTCGGTGTGCGGATTATCTCTCTGCCGCCTCTTTCTCAGCAAGCCACCAGCGCTCTGAAGCTTCCCTTTCTGCCTGCTCCCGGAGTTCTGCACGGTCCGCTTCTCGTTCCGCTTCTCGTTCCGCTTCTCATTCCGCCCGGTCAGCGTTTTCTCTGACAATCTGCAGGTACAGCTCAGGATTTGTATGCACCAGTCTTTGTAAAGCATGCTGCATTCCAGCCTCAGGAACACAGGAAAGGTTTGCATGGATGGGCTCCTGCCGGTTACCATGCTCCTCCGCATTTAAAGAGATCGGTTCAGACGCGGTTCCGTTTTCCTCTGGGTCTGGAAGTGGGTCACTTTGATCCAACTGCTCACTTCCCTCTGCCCCAGTTACAGCACCGTCTGAACCAGGAGTGTGCTCTCCCAGCATCTGCTCCGGCTGGGTATTCAGTCGCAATAAGGCATCGATCAATTGCGCCTTCTTTTTTCTATAAGTCATAATGCCTTTTTCTTCACACAAGTTTACCAGATCCGGCACTTGCATTCGCTTGTATCTCACTGCATCAGCCATGGTTGCCAAATAAAAGATAGGATAGAAAAAGAGATTGGGGGGAGGGGAACTCTGTACTACACGTTTAGTCTATATAAATGGTAATGCACTGGTTATCGACCACAGATTTTGATCTGTTCTGGCAGGTTAATCAAATAACGTTGCCGTTGATGTTCTGAACATACACAAATCCCAGTAAGCTGCCAACCAATGTCACAGACCGCAGGGCCAGTCCGCGATCGGTGTCAATCGATCGGTGTCAGAAATCGTCTCACGCTGTCATTTTGCTCATCACGAAGCGTAACCTGACTTCGCAAGTTGATGAGCCGACTAGCGGAGGGAGCGTTCAGACGCCAAAGGATTCACCACACACATACAATTCAAAGATCTGCCACCAAGCGGGTTACACAGCCCGCTACTGTAATTATGCTAATACTTGAGAACGTTCTGTTAACCCTTTGCAGTATGCAGGAATCTGGGTCAGATCTGAATATCTGAGCCGGATCCACGCATACAGGTTATAAATGTACACTTCTATTAAACACAGGGTAGCGGTTTCAGGAGAATAGGTACGTTTGTGTATGTTCAGCAACAAGTCATAACCGCTAAACGATTTTTAAACGTTTATTAACAAAAATGCATTACATACATTTATATACACTTATTAACATATACACACAAAGCTTAAAAATAAAAGGGATACAATCAGAAAGTTCTTACTGTAGTTACGGCTGATCAGTCCATTTGGAGAATAAAGAAAAAGAGTCCAGTTTAAAGGAGCATTAAGAGTCCTTGGAAAAATGCATGCGTCGGTCCCTCTGTGGAACGCATGCGCCAAGCTCTTCTTTAGCAGATGAAATGATGAAGGACGAAGGCGGGCTCTGCTGGCCCCAGATTTATACAATCTTAGAATTGGGGCTGGATTACCTCCAAACTAGGTGTGTTTAGGGTGGAGTTACCTCCTGGTCAGCAAAAGGGTCAGGATTTCTGTGCAAGCCTAAAATGACACAATTTACCAATACCCTGCGCCATTTCTGTCTGTATTGGCGCACAGCGAATCCGAGGGCAGATTCGTAACCTGCGGCCGATGTGTGATCCGATGACACCAAATACCGTTAGATCAGCATGTGTGGTCTGCTAGTAAGGAGTAGTTGAGTCTCCCTGGCAGCTAGCAGGTTAGAAATTGGATTAGTTATTAAGCTGATTTTTAGGAACCCGAAAATATATTTGTCATTTGTCCGCGATAATCACATCTTGAATTATTAATAAATGAAATTGGTCTATTGTCTGTTCCCAGTTTTGGAGGGAAGCAAAGGGACTGATTGTTATCTGCTGAGTCTGCTGGAGCTACTCCATGGCCACCATTTGGTCCTAGCTTGTAACACCTATGTGTCACCAGCTACGTGTGAAAAGCTGGAGGAAGTGGAGGGGGTGAGGGGCTCTGCTTTTAAGAGAAGAGAAGGAAAAGACATCTATTGTACATTTACACAGGACTGACAGTAATGGTGCTGGACCATACGAAAATCATTGGCGATTACGCACGACTTTCCGTAATGTTCATCACACCTTCTGTTTTAACACTAGATTAAAATGGGTTTATATAAACATCATATGTACTATGTCTATGACAAACCTTAGCAGACTTTGTGGGTCCAGCTTGCGCAGTGAAGCACGAGTGATTTGCTACTGCACTGGGCACTCCAAAGTCCTTCTCTACCCACACAGTGCCGTCTTTTGCTGTCTGGCTCAGACAGGGCTTCCCAGTACCACGGTGCCTCTTCCGTGGAGGCATGTTGGGTTCTTCTTCTTCTTCTGTCTCCTTTTCAGATTCTTCTGAGGAGGTATCAGTGGCCTGCTGGACAAATGAAATCTCTCCTCCATCAGTCTGCTTCGTCCATTTCCTGAAGCCAGGCCAAAGCCTGTTGCGCGGAGAGGTTCTTCCTGCGTGGCAGTGATGCGCAGGCCATCCTGATGTGTGTTCTTAGAAATGCAAACAAGAAATGATTCTTCCACCTGCATCGGTCTGCTTTTATGCACAGCACTGTGTCATGCCACTCCCTTACATACACTGCTACAATGGATGGACAGCATCACACCTTTTGGCCACCTCTACAGCATTCATATGTTGTGAAAAGCCAGCCTAATTGCATTACAGTATCTGCCATACTGCCATCAATGCCATGGCAATGGAATGCCTCAGTCTGTCATCATTTGTCATGTCAATGGAACACTGCCAAAAGTGCCAATTGCCCTCTGATTGCATTTTGCTGCATGAATCGGCAACAGAGTTCTGTGTCTGTGTGGGTTTCCTCCGGGCACTCCGGTTTTCTCCAACATCCCAAAAACATACAGATAAGTTAATTGGCTTCCCCATAAAATTGGCCCTAGATGACGATACATACACTACATGATACATACATAGACATACTGTATGATTATGACAGGGACTAGATTTTGAGCCCCTCTGAGGGACAGTTAGTGACGAGACAATATACTCTGTACAGTGCTGCGTAATATGTTGGCGCTATATAAATACTTAAATAAAATCTGCCCCTGCCTTTCCACCCATACTGCTCTCACTCATGCAACACCCAATGGGCTTCATTAACAAAAGAGTGCTGTTAGCACGGCCGTTTTTGCGCGAATTTTCGCATTGTGCGCGATCGCGAATTTTCGCGCTAAACGATAATGTTTTCGCGCGCAAACGCGAATTTTCGCGCGAAAATGATATCGATTTCGCGTTAAAATTCGCGCGCGAAAACGTTATCGTTTCGCGCGAAAATTCGCGATCGCGCGCAATGCGAAAACGGCCGTGCTAACAGTTAGCACTCTTTTGTGAATCAAGCCCCATATCTGCTACAGGCAACCCTACCCCCACCTCTGTTTCAAATCAGACACTTTGTCTACACTTCAGAGTCCTCTACACTTCACACTATTTGTGTACAAACATACAGTGGAGACTGAATTCATTGTATTCATGTCATTGTATCAGCAACTTTTCATTCTGTTTTCACACAATTGCTTATAAAAGACTTGTGTTTCCATATATTGTGAATGTGTGTCTGTAATATTTGCCAGTGAATGTGGGGGATTTTTGTATAGATATGGCAGGCATGTCTGAAGGTTTCAAGTCTCACACAGCTACTTTGTGTAAAGAAATGGAGATGTGGAGGCCTCACATGTAATGGGTGGTTTGCACAACAATAGATTGAAGATAATCAACCCTGAAGACCTGTGAACATCTCAGCAGGGGTGAATAACACCTCTAGCTAGGGTTGCCAGGTGTCCGGTTTTACACCGGACAGTCCGGTTTTTGGCCCCTGTGTCCGGTGTAAAAAAATATGCTAAACCGGACAATTAAGTTGTCCGGTTTTAGAGCCCCCCCGCAGCGCAGGAGGAGAACAGCGCAGCAGAGAGAGAGCTGGGAGCAGCGGTGGAGAAGGGGGGCCCCCTTCCCTCACCTTAGGGTGCTCTCTCTCCCCCGCTGTCTCCTCCAATATGATGTCCAGGCTGGCGAGTGGCTGGACAACACATTCATGAGCCGGACAACACTATTCAGACTGATAGTGTTGTCCGGCTCATGAATGAGATTCTCAGCGGCTGCGGTACCCGAACTTCCGGCGCTGGAGCGACACAGAGGTAAGTTCCGCCCGCAGCCACCCGCCAGCCTGCACTTCATTTCGGAGGAGACAGCAGGGGAGAGAGACAGCACCCTAAGGTAAGGGAAGGCAAGGGGGGGGAGATTGCCCCCCTTCTCCACCGCTGCTCCCAGCTCTCTCTCTGCACTGTTCTCCTCCTGCGGGGGGGGCGGGGGGCACCTGGCTACCTATTCTGGGCACATATAGCCCCTGGCTACCTATTCTGGGCACATATAGCCCCTGGCTACCTATTCTGGGCACATATAGCCCCTGGCTACCTATTCTGGGCACATATAGCCCCTGGCTACCTATTCTGGGCACATATAGCCCCTGGCTACCTATTCTGGGCACATATAGCCCCTGGCTACCTATTCTGGGCACATATACCCCCTGGCTACATATACTGGGACATATATACCCCTGCCTACGTATACTGGGACATTTACACCCCTGCCTACATATACTGGGACATATATACCCCCTGGCTACATATACTGGGCACATATATCCCTGGCTACATATACTGGGAACACTGGCTGTTTGTCATTATGTGCATTTAGTGGTGAAAAGCTGTCTCTTTTGTGCATTTAGTGATGAAAAGCTGTCTCTTTTGTGCATTTAGTGGTGAAAAGCTGTCTCTTATTATGTGCATTTACTGGTGAAAAGCTGTCTCTTATTATGTGCATTTACTGGTGAAAAGCTGTGTCTTATTATGTGCATTTACTGGTGAAAAGCTGTCTCTTGTGCATTTACTGGGGAAAAGCTGTCTCTTATTATGTGCATTTACTGGCGAAAAGGTGTCTCTTATAATGTGCATTTACTGGTGAAAAGCTGTCTCTTATGTGCAGTTACTGGTGAAAAACTGTCTCTTATGTGCACTGGACCAGTACTACTGGTGAGGACAGTTAGTGACATGGCTATGTACTCTGTAATGTGCTGCAGAAGATGTCAGTGCGATATAAATACTATAAATTTTTTTTTTAAAAAGCCCATTGCTTAGCCCCACTCTACATAAAAGTGCGCTTCTGACTCCGCCCCTAACTCCACCCCTAACTCCACCCCCTGTCCGGTTTTCTCCATCAGCCGACCTGGCAACCCTACCTCTAGCCTTGCAACAGAAAATAGAAAACTCGGTAATTCTAGTGTTAAGAAGGCAAATCACACCAAGCTAGTGCATGGTATAAATACATATTTTATATATGTAGCCAGATGCCCATTGCCCTCCTCTCCACCCCCCTGTACAGCACAATGACAGCTCAGTATACAGTACTTCAAACACAAAATATGTCTCTTCCTGTGTACAGAGCAGTCACTGGGCACTGCTCACTCTCTCATCACCATGGTCTCTGGCCACTAATGATGAGTGAAAATGCCAATATTCTCTTCACATTCATTTTTGCAAAAATAATGTTAAATTTGACTTTTTTTGCGAAAATGCCACCGAAAATCATTTTGTAATAAGTTTGTGATTTTTTTTGTAAATTTTTGGACTAAAATGTTTTTACACTTTTTGCAAATTTTTGCTGAGAACATATCGATTATTCATGGTTTTGCAAATTTTCACTATATTGGAAATGCAATGTATTTTCGCAAATACTTTCTCAAAATCAAAAATAGCATTTCTGATGTAAAAATGATTTTAGCAAAAATGTCCAGCAGCACTGCACTGAGCACAAAACAAAACTATAGCCCGCACCTAGGGCGCATCAAAAAGTATTTATTGTAACTCAGTCAAAGATTAACAGTGCAATATATGCATAGAATCCAGAGACTGGCAAACAGGTGCTGGTTATCATTCAGCCCTCAGCCTCTGGGGGTCTTTTTAAAGAGAGTCCGAGGTGGGTTCATAAAATGAAAAAAAAAATGCTACCTGATCTGTGGGGCTGGGCGGATCAGGTAGCCGCCAAAAACGCCACTCTCCGACACTCTTGTGGGCGGCACAGGCCCACTTTCACTTTTGTGACCTCTGGGTCACGAGCTGCAAGGAGAGTGATCTCTCCCAGCATGCAGGGAGGCAGGGGAGCGGTAGGAGGCGTGGCCAGGGAAAGAGAGCTGCCCAATGGCAGCTCTGGAAACCCTGCAGGAATGCCCCTGGTGGGCGTTTTGAACAGGGAATCCCTCTCCCTGTGTTTACCTCCAAGATAGTGACAAAAGTTATTGCTAATTTCAGGGGGCTATAGTGCGGTGGTGGGGGGTAGAGAGCGGTGGTTGGGGGACACAGAAGCATGTCAGGAGGCAGAGAACATGCCTCTGTGTCCCATCTGCCCCCCGAACATCTACCTCGGGTTCTCTTTAAGGCATTCAGTACTGCAGATAATGTAACCTTTTTGATTGGTTGGTGAGTCCACACACTATAAAATTTCAATTGTATGCACAATTGATACAATCTATGATCTCGTCCAGAGATTTGGTATGCCACTTCCCACCCCAAGAGCATGAGAAGACATAATTCTAAATCTAGTCATGTAGAAAAAAAGTAAAATATCATGCAACCTAACTAGACATAACAATATAATAAAAACAGTTATAGTAATGTTCTCTACAAAAGGTAGGATCCTTTCTTTGCAGAAAATATTCAGAGCAAGCACAAGACTGGAACAATTTGTATTGTTTAATTTATAAACAAAATCATCCATGGAAGATTACAGAAAAAAAAAGTCAAAAATTATGTAACAAACTAGAACTAAGCTTCTTCGTTTAAAAACGGGCACTAGGGCTCAGCCGCACCACCCCCGCCCCACTGTTGCCCCTGCAGCAACGTACGCACGTTCAGCACACATGTATATACACGGCCGTGATGTTCACGCCCACAATGCGTATGCGCCCACACGCCACCCCCTGCCTCGGTCCTCCTGTGCTATCCAACGTCAACCTGTGTGCTGTGCATGCGCACTGGCAAAAAAGGCACGGACACAGGAGGATGTAGGGACACAGGTGTTTTAATGCAGTGCGCATTCGCGTGCATCCGCCACTCACCCGTCTGCCCGCGCACACGCCCGGCTAGCTGGCCCCGTCTGCAAGTCCCAACGGCTGTCTGGGTCCATGCTGCACACATGTGCAGTAGCAAAAAGCACGGACCCAGCTACACAGAGACAGCGCTACGCAGGGACACAGGTTTTATTAGATAGGATGACTGTAATTTTATAGTAAAACAAGTAGACCTAAGCCCGTTTAAAAACGGACTCTAGGTCTGTGTTGGAGCCCTGCCTCCCCTCCCTCCCCTGTGACCGCCGCCACCACTGCACAGTCAGCATGCATGCGCACAGGCCTGCCGCATGTGCACCCCCCACAGCAAGCACACACCCGCTGTGTGCATGCACATGCCCATCCCGCCGGCCCCCTGGCCCATCCTGCTCCCTGTCTCAAGACTGTCCATTGTGGCACATGCGCAGTAGCGCAAAGCACGGACACACAGGGATGCAGAGACACAGGGGGATTATTATATAGGATATCAGGAAATAAAGTAGAATAAAACTGAACAAACTCTGAGCAGTCTCCTCTCCACTGGTGATGGCAGGAAAGCCCAGACTATAGATAGACCCCCCCCCCCCCCCCTCGTATGACAGTGATAACATGAAATGACATTTAGGAGGGCTCCGCTGACAGCCAACATACCTGTAAGGAGGCAGAGGAGCAGTAATGTCACGGCCATTGTGGATGGCAGATTGCAGAGTCTGTAGCACCTTACAATGAGGTGTTGACCACTATCTCAGAATATACTTTTGTCTCTGTGATGTTATAGTGATAAGTGACCAATAGCTGCAAACTAAAGAGCTATAAAAAGGAAATATAACCCCCATCTCCACACCACAATGTCAGTTGTGTTATCTGCTGTCTCTGAAATAATACAGCCACATGCTGCTAACCTATCACATCTGCAATGGCTAATAAGGCTGTGTTTCCACTTGACCAGTAAACAGACATTTTGTCCACTCTGCATTGCAAAATTGACAGTGACTGGTTCCTATTTTATATACAGGTAAAACTGGAACAATTAGAATATTGTGCAAAAGTCAATTTATTTCAGTCATTCAACTTAAAGAGACTCCGTAACAAAAATTGCATCCTGTTTTTTATCATCCTACATGTTCCAAAAGCTATTCTAATGTGTTCTGGCTTACTGCAGCACTTTGTACTATCACTGTCTCTGTAATAAATCAACTTATCTCTCTCTTGTCAGACTTGTCAGCCTGTGTCTGGAAGGCTGCCAAGTTCTTCAGTGTTGTGGTTCTGCTATGAACTCCCCCTTCCAGGCCCCTCTATGAATACTGCCTGTGTGTTATTTAGATTAGAGCAGCTTCTCTCTTCTCTCTTATATTTTACAAGCTGGATAAATCGTCCTCTGAGCTGGCTGGGCTTTCACATAGTGAGGAATTACAGACAAGGGCAAAGCTGTTTGCAGGAAGAAAAGAGCAGCCTGAAACTTCAGTGCATGAGAGATGCAGAGGGAAAGAAACACACAAATGATCTCTTGAGATTCAAAAGGAAGGATGTATACAGCCTGCTTGTGTATGGATGTATTTTCTATGTGTGGACATACTGTACATCAACTTACTTCCTGTTTTGGTGGCCATTTTGTTTGTTTATAAACAAACTTTTTAAAACTGTTTTTAACCACTTTTAATGCGGCGGGGAGCGGCAAAATTGTGACAGAGGGTAATAGGAGATGTCCCCTAACGCACTGGTATGTTTACTTTTGTGTGATTTTAACAATACAGATTCTCTTTAAAGGGATACTGTAGGGGGGTCGGGGGAAAATGAGTTGAACTTACCCGGGGCTTCTAATGGCCCCCCCCCCCGCAGACATCCTGTGCCCGCGCAGCCACTCCCCAATGCTCCGCCCCGCCTCCGGTTTACTTCTGGAATTTCAGACTTTAAAGTCTGAAAACCACTGCGCCTGCGTTGCCGTGTCCTCACTCCCGCTGATGGCACCAGGAGCGTACTGCGCAGGCCCAGTATGGTCTGTGCCTGCGCCGTGCGCTCCTGGTGACATCAGGGGAAACGAGGACACGGCAACGCAGGCGCAGTGGTTTTCAGACTTTAAAGTCTGAAATTCCAGAAGTGAACCGGAGGTGGGGCCGGAGCATCGGGGGGTGGCTGCGCGGGTACAGGATGTCTGCGGGGGGCCATTAGAAGCCCCGGGTAAGAATTTACCAAGAATTCACCCAGGAATTCAAACAGGATTCAACAGCCGAAGGACTCTGCTGGAAACTACTACTCTGCATCCAGAACTGCCTCCAATGCTGTTGCTCAAAATGCCACTGCTGGACATTTGTTGCACTACCAAGTAGACTCTTTATGTACACAGGTTTGCTTGCACTAACTGCATACTCATATAAACTGTTTAGTGGTTGGACATTTCCTGGTTATAATCAGAGACCATTACCATGTTTACTGCACTTTTTCTTATGTTCTGCCTGTCTGCAAACATCTACAAGTTGCATTGCAATATGCATCCTCCCAATGTACCACACTCCATATTCATTTCACCTGCTCTGCTTTCCTCACCTTACTCAGCTTCTCATGAACTGTTAGCTCTCCTGAAATCTCTCGCTCCCACCACAGCTCAAAAACCTCACAAACATTTAAATCCCATTCACATTTGCTTACTCTCTCCCTCCTACTCTTAGGCCTAGTGCACACCGGAGCGTTTCCGCTGCGGTTTGCGATCTGCTTGCGGGTGCGGATCTGCTAGGGTAATGTATTTCAATGGGCTGGTGCACACCAGAGCGGGAGGCGTTTTGCAGAAACGCATACTCCCGGGCTGCTGCAGATTTTGGATTGCGGATGCGTTTCTGCCTCAATGTTAAGTATAGGAAAACCGCAAACCGCTCTGAAAAACGGCACTTCAGAGCGGTTTGCCAGGCGTTTTTTGTTACAGTAGCTGTTCAGTAACAGCTTTACTGTAACAATACATGAAATCTACTATACCAAAACCGCTACACAAAACCGCAAAACGCTAGCTGAAACGCTGCAGAAAAAGAAGAAAAAGCGTTTCAAAATCTGCTAGCATTTTGCGGATCTGCTAGCGGTTTTTGGTGTGCACCAGGCCTTACTTGCTGCTGGTGATATATCACCTAACCCTGGGCCACAGCCTGCTGCCAGACAAGCATCCCCTGCTGACCTGCTTCATACACGTTACAGCCCTCTGTCCACAAATAACCTCAACACCCATCCTCGCTCCAACCTTATTTCCATCCATCCCACTCACAAGCACATGCTCCCCCCACCCTGCGGTCTCTGGAATGCCAGATCCGTCCGCAATAAACTTACAGCAGTCCACGACCTCTTCCTCTCCAAATCCCTCACTATCCTCACACTCACTGAGACATGGCTCACCCCCTCTGACTCTGCCGCAGAGGCTGCCCTCTCATACCCCCGTATGAGGGGGGGGCTTCACCTCAGTCACACACCCAGACCAGTCAACAGGCCAGGGGGAGGGGTGGGTCTGCTCCTCTCCCCATTTATTTATTATTTATTCATTTATTGTATTTATAAAGCGCCAACATATTACGCAGCCTGCACATTCCATGTCCTCACTCCACCTTCCTCCCTACAATTCACATCATTTGAGGCCCACACCATCCGCCTCTACAATCCCCTCCCAGCCATTGTTGCAGTCTTATACCGCCCTCTGGGCTCCACACGACAATTTCTCGACAACCTTGCCTCCTGGCTCCCACACATCCTCTCCTCTGACCTCCCCACCATCATCCTCGGGGATTTCAATATACCCATCAATGAACCCAAGAACTCTGTTGTGACCCGGCTACTCACTATAGCCAACTCACATGGCCTAGTACAACACACCAACGCCCCCACTCACACTGCACGTCACACTCTCGACCTTATATTCACTAAATCCACCACCATTGCAGACCTCGACATCACACCATTTCCACCCTCAGACCATCACCTTCTCACCTTCAACCTCCTCACGGAAGTCACCTCCAAACTACCCGCCCACCCACCTGGTCGATGGCAGCGAGACCTACGCAAGCTCAACCCTAGCGTCCTTGCTGACTCCCTCCATGCCCTCTCCTCCACTCTCCCCACCCTAACCTGTCCTAATCTTGCTGCAGCCCAGTATCGCCAAACTCTCTCATCAGCCCTAGAGAAAGCTGCTCCACCAATATTTCCCCGCAACCGACCCCCTAACCCCCAGCCCTGGCGCACTACCCATACTCGCAACCTCCAGAGGGAAACACGCGCCACTGAACGGAAATGGAGAAAAACTAGACTTAACCAGGATTTCCTACAGTACAAGACCAACCTGCTGCAGTTCCACACTGCCCTTGCTCATGCGAAGCAGGAATACTTTACCAAGCTCATCGGAGCACAAGCTTCCAATCCCCGGCGTCTTTTTGGCACCTTCAACTCCCTGCTTAATCCCACCCCCCACCTTCTGTTTCCTCCCTCTCTGCTACAGATTTAGCCACCCACTTCACCAACAAAATAGTCTCCATCCGTCAGGAAATATCCAATCTTCAATCTTCACCTCCCACCCACTCACAACCAACTCCTTCTCCACCCTATTCTCCAGGGCTGTGGAGTCGGAGTCGTGGAGTCGGAGTCGTGGAGTCGGGCAATTTTGGGTGTCTGGAGTCGGAGTCGGGAAAAAATGCACCGACTCCGACTCCTAATGAATTTGTAACTGTAATTAAAATAGAAAATATGATAAAATGTTCTATTTCTCAGATAATAGTCATTAAAAATAATGTATATATACAGTATATATACAGTAATAGCTGTGCTTAGTCCACAAAAATGAAATAAACCAATCAAAATTAGTTACTTGTGCTACTTCAATAAAGCAGTCGCCGTATTTTTAAGGTCAGATATACATATCTGATTGTGACTGTATATATGATATGTACACAGGAATCTCTTATATATACTAAATAACATCTATGCTGTAAGAATAAAGCCTGATGTGTAGCCGTGTCACTAATAGAGATAGTCAATGAGATGGAAATAATTCTGCATTGATGCTGATTTATGCAAATGTATGCACTCCCTTTGCTGATGAAATCAAATAATTTGATATGTTGTTAAAATTTGGTTTGGTGACTACAAATTAAAGGGTACCTGAGACGGATGAAAAGTAAAGTTTTATACATACCTGGGGCTTCCTCCAGCCCCCTTCAGGCTAATCAGTCCCTCGCTGTCCTCCACCACCCGGATCTTCTGCTATGAGTCCTGGTAATTCAGCCAGTCAGCGCTGTCCGGCCGCATGCCGCTCCCACAGCCAGGAACATTCTGCACCTGCGCAATAGTGCTGCACAGGTGTAGTATGCTCCTGGCGGCGGAGTGTGTGCATGCGCACTACGCCCGACTGGCTCAAGTACCTGGACTCATAGCAGAAGATCCAGGTGGTGGAGGAGGACAACGAGGGACTGATTATCCTGAAGGCAGCTGGAGGAAGCCCCAGGTATGTATAAAACTTTAATTTCATCTGTCTCAGGTTTACTTTGTTACACAGTAGTAATATACTCTACATATGCACTCCCCACAGAGCTGCAGGGAATCCACCAAGAATGCTGTGCACATTGAACACAGAGGTGTTGTCTGTCACCCATAAACCTTGTTCAGATTGTGCATGAAGAATGTGTGATAGAGGAAGAATCTCCTCATTCCCCTGCAGAGTACCTGCACATCATTCTTACATGTACCCACAGTTACATTGCCTAGGGCCTGATAGATGTTCTTTGTTCCGGTTTGTACCTTTTACAAGTACTCTTACCAAGGACTAGTTTTAGTCTAAAGGGAATAAAGGGAATAAATATAGTAGTCTACATATCCTTCTCACTTCAGTTGTCTTGTAAAATTCCTAAGCGTTGGCAGTTAAGAGACGAATTTCATGTTACATACTTTTAATCAACAAAATTGTAATATGCAAATTAGAGGAGTCGGAGTCGAGGAGTCGGAGTCGGTGGAATCCTAAACTGAGGAGTCGGAGTCGGTGGATTTTTGGACCGACTCCACAGCCCTGCTATTCTCCCCTCACCTCCTTCACTCCTACTACAACTGAGGAAGTAAATCACCTACTGCAGACTTCCCATACCACTACCTCCCCCCTTGACCCTATCCCTTCTGATCTACTTCAGCCTCACTTCACGGTTCTGGCCCCAGTCCTCACTACCCTGTTTAACCTCTCCCTATCCACAGGCACCTTCCCCTCAGACTTCAAGCAGGCCACAGTACTGCCCCTGCTCAAGAAACCCTCCCTCGACCCCTCACTACCCTCCAACTACCGCCCGATCTCCCTCCTCCCCTTCGCCTCAAAACTCCTTGAGCGTCTGGTTCACAAACGCCTGACCCAGTACCTCAATGCCAACTCACTACTAGACCCACTGCAATCTGGATTTCGGCCTGCCCACTCAACCGAAACGGCTCTCACCAAAGTGGTCAATGACCTTGCCCCAGCTAAAGCTGAAGGTAAATACACCATTCTCCTCCTCCTTGACCTTTCAGCAGCTTTTGATACAGTAGATCATCCCCTACTCCTCCAGTCCCTCCAATCCATGGGCATTCACGATCTCGCCTCCTTCACGACCTCCTTCAATGAGTCCTCGTCCACCCCCAACCAACTCTCAGTGGGAGCCTTCCAAGGCTCGGTCCTTGGCCCCCTACTGTTCTCCCTATACACATCCTCCATTGGCAAGGTTATCTCCTCCATGGGTTTTAACTATCATCTGAATGCAGATGACACCCAAATCTACCTCCACACCCCTGACATATCCACCATACCATGGACATGGTCTCCTCCTGCCTATCTGCCATCTCCTCCTGGATGTCCGCTAGGTTCCTGAAACTAAATCTAGACAAAATGGAATTTATGATCTTCCCACCCCGGTCATCCCTGGACCTCCCAGATGTGCAGGTCACTGTTAACCACACTACCATTCGCCCTACCTCTCAAGCCGCTGTCTGAGTGTCAACCTGGACTCTGCTTCACTCCCCACATCCAAAACCTCACAAAGTCCTGCAACTTCCACCTTCGTAACATCTGTAAGATTCGCCCTTTCCTGACCTCTGCCACCACCAAACTCCTCATCCATGCCCTCATAATGTCCCGCCTCGACTACTGCAATGCCCTTCTGTCTGGTCTCCCTATGACCCGAATAGCCCCACTGCAGTCCATCATGAATGCGGCAGCCAGAATTATCCACTCCTCCCATCGCTCCACCAGGGCGGCTCCCCTCCATGAATCCCTCCACTGGCTTCCTATCCAGTCCAGAATCAGATTCAAGATACAGTGTCTGACCTATAAATCTGTCCACAAAACCTGTCCAACCTACATTTCTGATCTTACTCAGAGGTACACGCCTAGCCGCTCACTCCGCTCTTCCAATGAACTTCGCCTAACCGCCCCCCGCATCACCCAGTCCCATGCACGCCTCCAGGACTTCTCAAGAGCTGCTCCAACACTATGGAACTCCCTACCTCCACCCATTAGGGCAGCCCCCTCCTTCAACACCTTCAAGAATGCCCTCAAAACTCACCTTTTCACTCTGGCCTACCACCCCTCACAATTGCTCTAAACCCACAGCCGAACTCTGGTCCCCTACCTCTCGTGTCCCTACCTTTCCCTCTAGATTGTAAGCCTTTGGGCAGGGTCCTCCTCCTTTTGTGTCCTACCTGATCATGCACCTCCATTACTGTGAACCCATGCTATGCATCTGAGTGAACCTAACTTGCCTAATCTCCATGCTCCCATCCAGTCACTGACTAAGCATTACATGGTACTCATACTGTGCTGTGTGATCTCCGTGCTCCATCCAGTGACTAAGCATTACCTTGTACTCATACTGTGCTGTGTGATCTCCATGCTCCATCCAGTGACTAAGCATTACCTGGTACTCATACTGTGCTGTGTGATCTCCATGCTCCATCCAGTGACTAAGCATTACCTTGTACTCATACTGTGCTGTGTGATCTGATGTGCATGTATTCCTGTATTGTCTTATTGTTGTTTGTCACCCCTAAATATTGTCTGTAACCTAAATTAATGTCCAGCGCTGCGTAATATGTTGGCGCTTTATAAATACAATAAATAAATAAATTAATTAATTAATAAACTCATTTTCCCCCGACCCCCCTACAGTATCCCTTTAAAAGGTGAAACTAATATATGAAAAAGACTCAATACATGCAGAGTGAGATATTTCAAGCCTTTGTTATAATGTTAATGATTATGGCCTACAGTTTATGACGAGAACCCCAAAATCACAATCTCAGCCCATTAGAATAGTGTGACAATGTTTCAACATTCTCGGCTCAAAGTGTCAGACTCTAATCAGCTCATTCATCCAAAACACCTGCAAAGGCTTCCTGTTTCATATATTAGTTTCCACATGAGTTGAATTACTGAAATAATTGGACTTTTGAACAATATTCACATTTTTCGAATTTCACTTGTATAGGAGCCGTTCACGCTTGTTAGTCTGCTGCAGATTCATTGGATCTGTTGTGGTAAGGTGAGCCCAGGGCTGGTCCTAGACTTTTTGCTGCCTGAGGAAAACTTGTGAGAATGCGCCCCCCTTCCTGATTTGGAATGATCGCACAGCACCCGGCAATTTATTCTGTTTCATTTAATGTTCTCACATGACATGCTGCAGCACAACACAATAACACACAGGTTGGCTGTGGGTCTGTGACAAACAAGCTGCTCACCCTCAGCCACTCCATTCCTCCTCAGTCAGGACAGCAGTGCCGCCTCCTCCCTTCTGCTGTGCAAGCCAAATGAAACACGCTGCTCTCCTGCCTCCCCCCCCCTCCTCACCCACTGTCATACTCCTCACACAGCACAACAAGCTGCTTTTCCCCAATGATGCTCTCCTGCCTCCCCCTCCTCACTCACTGTCAGACTCCTCACACAGCACAACAAGCTGCTTTTCCCCAATGATGCTCTCCTGCCTCCCCCCTCCTCACTCACTGTCAGACTCCTCACACAGCACAACAAGCTACTTTTCCCCAATGATGCTCTCCTGCCTCCCCCTCCTCACTCACTGTCAGACTCCTCACACAGCACAACAAGCTACTTTTCCCCAATGCTGCTCTCTTGCCTCCCCCCTCCTCACTCACTGTCAGGCTCCTCCCACAGCACAACAAGCTGCTTTTCCCCAATGATGCTCTCCTGCCTCCCCCTCCTCACTCACTGTCAGACTCCTCACACAGCACAACAAGCTGCTTTTCCCCAATGATGCTCTCCTGTCTCCCCCCTCCTCACTCACCGTCAGACTCCTCACACAGCACAACAAGCTGCTTTTCCCCAATGCTGGTCTCTTGCCTCCCCCTCCTCACTCACTGTCAGACTCCTCACACAGCACAACAAGCTGCTTTTCCCCAATGATGCTCTCCTGTCTCCCCCCTCCTCACTCACTGTCAGACTCCTCACACAGCACAACAAGCTGCTTTTCCCCAATGATGATCTCCTGCCTCCCCCCTCCTCACTCACTGTCAGACTCCTCACACAGCACAACAAGCTGCTTTTCCCCAATGATGATCTCCTGCCTCCCCCCTCCTCACTCACTGTCAGACTCCTCACACAGCACAAAAAGCTGCTTTTCCTCAATGCTGCTCTCCTACCTCCCCCCCCCCTCACTCACTGTCAGACTCCTCACACAGAACAACAAGCTGCTTTTCCCTAATGATGCTCTCCTGCCTCCCCCTCCTCACTCACTGTCAGACTCCTCACTCACTGTCAGACTCCTCACACAGCACAACAAGCTGCTTTTTCCCAATGATGCTCTCCTGCCTCCCCCTCCTCACTCACTGTCAGACTCCTCACACAGCACAACAAGCTGCTTCTCCCCAATGATGCTCTCCTGCCTCCCCCTCCTCACTCACTGTCAGACTCCTCACACAGCACAACAAGCTGCTTTTCCCCAATGATGCTCTCCTGCCTCCCCCTCCTCACTCACTGTCAGACTCCCCACACAGCACAACAAGCTGCTTCTCCCCAATGATGCTCTTCTGCCTCCCCCTCCTCACTCACTGTCAGACTCCTCACACAGCACAACAAGCTACTTTTCCCCAATGATGCACTCCTGCCTCCCCTCTACTCACTCACTGTCAGACTCTTCACACAGCACAACAAGCTACTTTTCCCCAATGATGCTCTCCTGCCTCTCCCCTCCTCACTCACTGTCAGGCTCCTCACACAGCACAACAAGCTGCTTTTCCCCAATGATGACCTCCTGCCCCCCCCCCTCCTCACTCTCTGTCAGACTCCTCCTCACACAGCACAACAAGCTGCTTTTCCCCAATGATGCTCTCCTGCCTCCCCCTCCTCACTCACTGTCAGACTCCTCACACAGCACAACAAGCTGCTTTTCCTCAATGATGCTCTCCTGCCTCCCCCCCTCCTCACTCACTGTCAGACTCTTCACACAGCACAACAAGCTGCTTTTCCCCAATGATGACCTCCTGCCCCCCCCCCCCTCACTCTCTGTCAGACTCCTCCTCACACAGCACAACAAGCTTCTTTCCCCCAATGATGACCTCCTGCCTCCCCCCTCCTCACTCACTGTCAGACTCCTCACACAGCACAACAAGCTGCTTTTCCCTAATGATGCTCTCCTGCCTCCCCCTCCTCACTCACTGTCAGACTCCTCACTCACTGTCAGACTCCTCACACAGCACAACAAGCTGCTTTTCCCCAATGCTGCTCTCCTGCCTCCTCCCTCCTCACTCACTGTCAGGCTCCTCACACAGCACAACAAGCTGCTTTTCCCCAATGCTGCTCTCCTGCCTCCCCTCTCCTTACTCACTGTCAGACTCCTCACACAGCACAACAAGCTGCTTTTCCCCAATGCTGCTCTCCTGCCTCCCCTCTCCTTACTCACTGTCAGACTCCTCACACAGCACAACAAGCTGCTTTTCCCCAATGCTGCTCTCCTGCCTCCCCTCTCCTTACTCACTGTCAGACTCCTCAAACAGCACAACATGCTTCTTTTCCCCAATGATGACCTCCTGCCTCCCCCCTCCTCACTCACTGTCAGACTCCTCACACAGCACAACAAGCTGCTTTTCCCCAATGATGCTCTCCTGCCTCCCCCCTCCTCACTCACTGTCAGACTCCTCACACAGCACAACAAGCTGCTTTTCCCCAATGATGACCTCCTGCCTCCCCCCCTCCTCACTCACTGTCAGACTCCTCACACCGCACAACAAGCTACTTTTCGCCAATGATGCTCTCTTGCCTCCCCCTCCTCACTCACTATCAGACTACTCACACAGCACAACAAGCTGCTTTTCCCCAATGCTGCTCTCCTGCCTCCCCTCTCCTTACTCACTGTCAGACTCCTCGCACAGCACAACAAGCTGCTTTTCCCCAATGCTGCTCTCCTGCCTCCCCTCTCCTTACTCACTGTCAGACTCCTCACGCAGCACAACAAGCTGCTGTTCCCCTATGATGCTCTCCTGCCTCCCCCCTCCTCACTCACTGTCAGACTCCTCACACAGCACAACAAGCTGCTTTTCCCCAATGATGCTCTCCTGTCTCCCCCCAACTCACTGTCACACTCCCCACACAGCACAACAAGCTGCTTTTACCCAATGAAGCTCTCCTGCCTCCCCCCTACTCACTCACTGTCAGACTCCTCACACAGCACAACAAGCTGCTTTTCCCCAATGATGTACTCCTACCTCCCTCTCCTCACTCACTGTCAGACTCCTCACACAGCACAACAAGCTGCTGTTCCCCTATGATGCTCTCCTGCCTCCCCCCTCCTCACTCACTGTCAGACTCCTCACACAGTACAACAAGCTGCTGTTCCCCTATGATGCTCTCCTGCCTCCCCCCTCCTCACTCACTGTCAGACTCCTCACACAGTACAACAAGCTGCTTTTCCCCAATGATGCTCTCCTGCCTCCCCCTCCTCACTCACTGTCAGACTCCTCACACAGCACAACAAGCTGCTTTTCGCCAATGATGCTCTCTTGCCTCCCCCTTCTCACTCACTATCAGACTCCTCACACAGCACAACAAGCTGCTTTTCCCCAATGATGCACTCCTGCCTCCCCCCCTCCTCACTCACTGTCAGACTCCTCACACAGCACAACAAGCTGCTTTTCGCCAATGATGCTCTCTTGCCTCCCCCTCCTCACTCACTATCAGACTACTCACACAGCACAACAAGCTGCTTTTCCCCAGTGATGCTCTCCTGCCTCACTCACTGTCAGACTCCTCGCACAGCACAACAAGCTGCTTTTCCCCAATGCTGCTCTCCTGCCTCCCCTCTCCTTTCTCACTGTCAGACTCCTCGCACAGCACAACAAGCTGCTTTTCCCCAATGCTGCTATCCTGCCTCCCCTCTCCTTACTCACTGTCAGACTCCTCACACAGCACAACAAGCTGCTTTTCCCCAATGCTGCTCTCCTGCCTCCTCTCTCCTTACTCACTGTCAGACTCCTCACACAGCACAACAAGCTGCTTTTCCCCAATGCTGCTCTCCTGCCTCCCCCCTCCTCACTCTCTGTCAGACTCCTCACACAGCACAACAAGCTGCTTTTCCCCAATGCTGCTCTCCTGCCTCCCCTCTCCTTACTCACTGTCAGACTCCTTACACAGCACACCAAGCTGCTTTTCCCCAATGATGACCTCTTCACCTCGCTCTCCTCTTGCTTCTCCTCCTATTCTGACTGCATGCTGTTAGTATAAACACAGTACAAACATGCCACCCCTGTAATCTCGCACCTGATGCACATGTTTCACCTTGCTCCTTGAGAGAACCGGCCCTGAGTGAGCCACACTTCTGTGCAGTCAGTGATAATCCCAGACAGGCAGATGTGTTCCCCATAAAGCCTATGGTGGTGACGCATCTGCCCCAGGCTCAAGCCGGACCACAGCGAACCATCAGAATGGACAATACACTGTCTGCTCTCGTTGGCTATACCTGATCCAGATGCAGAAGCTGCAGATGGGAAACGAGCCTAAAGCAGAGCACCCAAACTACAGGACCATACTGTGTGCAGTCTATCCTAACTAATTAAGTCATAGAACAGGCATTAGCTCAGATGAAAGTCTAGCACTATGGCCTCAATTCCCTAAGGGGTGTTCGGTAACTAGAAAGTGTTCAGTGAAATACCACATTCGTTATTTCAGATTTTTTTTTCTTAAATTCAAAAAAGGTTTTGCGGAATGCGATAAATTACCGAAACCAAGTCTGCAAATGTTTGGTAAGCTAGTCTAAAGCATTTGGCAAATGCTGATTAATGCAGTATTTTTGTGAATGAAGGCTCACAGAATGCAGGATTGTGGGTAGGGAAGGGAGGAGAAGAGTATAAGAAGCAGAAGAAGTAGTTGTCATGAAGATGGACGTGTGCTTCAAAAAGCAGGGAAACCATGGTGGCACACTCCTGCAAAGCGGAGTATGAACAGGGAAATTTGCAGTTATGGAGAAGAGAGCCTGAAAAAACCTATCATTGATGTATGAAGAACAGCTGCAGTCTGCTGTAATGAGCTGCAGTTAAATTACAAATAGTGATGGCCGAACTGTTTGAACAACCGTTCACCCATTCACGCTGAACTTGAACAGTTATGTGGGTTCGCGCCCACCACAGTTACCCATGGAGCCATTTTTTGACCGTTCACCCTGCAGACAGGTGGTGGAGGACGGCCAATCCAATCACCACGTGGGCTGCACCCCACTACAAAAGGCCAGCTCCCCTCAGCCATTTTACAGTCTGCCTTAGGCAGTGTAGGGAGAGGAGCTGCTGCTGCTGCTGCTGCTGATACAGAGACAGTGTAGATAGGCTGTGTATTGCCCTTTATTGTGTGTAGCTGCTTGCTAGGTGCTCTACTTGTCATAGTGCACCAGTTAGGGATCCCCAAAAGTCCTTTTAAGGACTGATTTGTCAGTATATAGTGCTGTCTGCTTTGAAGAAGCTCATAAGTCAAGGTGCTCTGCTGATTGCTGAAACTTGTAGTGCACCAGTTGTAACCCGATTTATCCGTTAGCACCAGGCCCCAGCTGAGTGGAATCCACCAGACACTGACTCAGACGAAATTATCAAAGATTTATTTTTGACCTAACAGTGGTCACTGTTAGGTCAAAAACACCCACTGTCATACTCCTCACACAGCACAACAAGCTGCTTTTCCCCAATGATGCTCTCCTGCCTCCCCCTCCTCACTCACTGTCAGACTCCTCACACAGCACAACAAGCTGCTTTTCCCCAATGATGCTCTCCTGCCTCCCCCCTCCTCACTCACTGTCAGACTCCTCACACAGCACAACAAGCTACTTTTCCCCAATGATGCTCTCCTGCCTCCCCCTCCTCACTCACTGTCAGACTCCTCACACAGCACAACAAGCTACTTTTCCCCAATGCTGCTCTCTTGCCTCCCCCCTCCTCACTCACTGTCAGGCTCCTCCCACAGCACAACAAGCTGCTTTTCCCCAATGATGCTCTCCTGCCTCCCCCTCCTCACTCACTGTCAGACTCCTCACACAGCACAACAAGCTGCTTTTCCCCAATGATGCTCTCCTGTCTCCCCCCTCCTCACTCACCGTCAGACTCCTCACACAGCACAACAAGCTGCTTTTCCCCAATGCTGGTCTCTTGCCTCCCCCTCCTCACTCACTGTCAGACTCCTCACACAGCACAACAAGCTGCTTTTCCCCAATGATGCTCTCCTGTCTCCCCCCTCCTCACTCACTGTCAGACTCCTCACACAGCACAACAAGCTGCTTTTCCCCAATGATGATCTCCTGCCTCCCCCCTCCTCACTCACTGTCAGACTCCTCACACAGCACAACAAGCTGCTTTTCCCCAATGATGATCTCCTGCCTCCCCCCTCCTCACTCACTGTCAGACTCCTCACACAGCACAAAAAGCTGCTTTTCCTCAATGCTGCTCTCCTACCTCCCCCCCCCCTCACTCACTGTCAGACTCCTCACACAGAACAACAAGCTGCTTTTCCCTAATGATGCTCTCCTGCCTCCCCCTCCTCACTCACTGTCAGACTCCTCACTCACTGTCAGACTCCTCACACAGCACAACAAGCTGCTTTTTCCCAATGATGCTCTCCTGCCTCCCCCTCCTCACTCACTGTCAGACTCCTCACACAGCACAACAAGCTGCTTCTCCCCAATGATGCTCTCCTGCCTCCCCCTCCTCACTCACTGTCAGACTCCTCACACAGCACAACAAGCTGCTTTTCCCCAATGATGCTCTCCTGCCTCCCCCTCCTCACTCACTGTCAGACTCCCCACACAGCACAACAAGCTGCTTCTCCCCAATGATGCTCTTCTGCCTCCCCCTCCTCACTCACTGTCAGACTCCTCACACAGCACAACAAGCTACTTTTCCCCAATGATGCACTCCTGCCTCCCCTCTACTCACTCACTGTCAGACTCTTCACACAGCACAACAAGCTACTTTTCCCCAATGATGCTCTCCTGCCTCTCCCCTCCTCACTCACTGTCAGGCTCCTCACACAGCACAACAAGCTGCTTTTCCCCAATGATGACCTCCTGCCCCCCCCCCTCCTCACTCTCTGTCAGACTCCTCCTCACACAGCACAACAAGCTGCTTTTCCCCAATGATGCTCTCCTGCCTCCCCCTCCTCACTCACTGTCAGACTCCTCACACAGCACAACAAGCTGCTTTTCCTCAATGATGCTCTCCTGCCTCCCCCCCTCCTCACTCACTGTCAGACTCTTCACACAGCACAACAAGCTGCTTTTCCCCAATGATGACCTCCTGCCCCCCCCCCCCCTCACTCTCTGTCAGACTCCTCCTCACACAGCACAACAAGCTTCTTTCCCCCAATGATGACCTCCTGCCTCCCCCCTCCTCACTCACTGTCAGACTCCTCACACAGCACAACAAGCTGCTTTTCCCTAATGATGCTCTCCTGCCTCCCCCTCCTCACTCACTGTCAGACTCCTCACTCACTGTCAGACTCCTCACACAGCACAACAAGCTGCTTTTCCCCAATGCTGCTCTCCTGCCTCCTCCCTCCTCACTCACTGTCAGGCTCCTCACACAGCACAACAAGCTGCTTTTCCCCAATGCTGCTCTCCTGCCTCCCCTCTCCTTACTCACTGTCAGACTCCTCACACAGCACAACAAGCTGCTTTTCCCCAATGCTGCTCTCCTGCCTCCCCTCTCCTTACTCACTGTCAGACTCCTCACACAGCACAACAAGCTGCTTTTCCCCAATGCTGCTCTCCTGCCTCCCCTCTCCTTACTCACTGTCAGACTCCTCAAACAGCACAACATGCTTCTTTTCCCCAATGATGACCTCCTGCCTCCCCCCTCCTCACTCACTGTCAGACTCCTCACACAGCACAACAAGCTGCTTTTCCCCAATGATGCTCTCCTGCCTCCCCCCTCCTCACTCACTGTCAGACTCCTCACACAGCACAACAAGCTGCTTTTCCCCAATGATGACCTCCTGCCTCCCCCCCTCCTCACTCACTGTCAGACTCCTCACACCGCACAACAAGCTACTTTTCGCCAATGATGCTCTCTTGCCTCCCCCTCCTCACTCACTATCAGACTACTCACACAGCACAACAAGCTGCTTTTCCCCAATGCTGCTCTCCTGCCTCCCCTCTCCTTACTCACTGTCAGACTCCTCGCACAGCACAACAAGCTGCTTTTCCCCAATGCTGCTCTCCTGCCTCCCCTCTCCTTACTCACTGTCAGACTCCTCACGCAGCACAACAAGCTGCTGTTCCCCTATGATGCTCTCCTGCCTCCCCCCTCCTCACTCACTGTCAGACTCCTCACACAGCACAACAAGCTGCTTTTCCCCAATGATGCTCTCCTGTCTCCCCCCAACTCACTGTCACACTCCCCACACAGCACAACAAGCTGCTTTTACCCAATGAAGCTCTCCTGCCTCCCCCCTACTCACTCACTGTCAGACTCCTCACACAGCACAACAAGCTGCTTTTCCCCAATGATGTACTCCTACCTCCCTCTCCTCACTCACTGTCAGACTCCTCACACAGCACAACAAGCTGCTGTTCCCCTATGATGCTCTCCTGCCTCCCCCCTCCTCACTCACTGTCAGACTCCTCACACAGTACAACAAGCTGCTGTTCCCCTATGATGCTCTCCTGCCTCCCCCCTCCTCACTCACTGTCAGACTCCTCACACAGTACAACAAGCTGCTTTTCCCCAATGATGCTCTCCTGCCTCCCCCTCCTCACTCACTGTCAGACTCCTCACACAGCACAACAAGCTGCTTTTCGCCAATGATGCTCTCTTGCCTCCCCCTTCTCACTCACTATCAGACTCCTCACACAGCACAACAAGCTGCTTTTCCCCAATGATGCACTCCTGCCTCCCCCCCTCCTCACTCACTGTCAGACTCCTCACACAGCACAACAAGCTGCTTTTCGCCAATGATGCTCTCTTGCCTCCCCCTCCTCACTCACTATCAGACTACTCACACAGCACAACAAGCTGCTTTTCCCCAGTGATGCTCTCCTGCCTCACTCACTGTCAGACTCCTCGCACAGCACAACAAGCTGCTTTTCCCCAATGCTGCTCTCCTGCCTCCCCTCTCCTTTCTCACTGTCAGACTCCTCGCACAGCACAACAAGCTGCTTTTCCCCAATGCTGCTATCCTGCCTCCCCTCTCCTTACTCACTGTCAGACTCCTCACACAGCACAACAAGCTGCTTTTCCCCAATGCTGCTCTCCTGCCTCCTCTCTCCTTACTCACTGTCAGACTCCTCACACAGCACAACAAGCTGCTTTTCCCCAATGCTGCTCTCCTGCCTCCCCCCTCCTCACTCTCTGTCAGACTCCTCACACAGCACAACAAGCTGCTTTTCCCCAATGCTGCTCTCCTGCCTCCCCTCTCCTTACTCACTGTCAGACTCCTTACACAGCACACCAAGCTGCTTTTCCCCAATGATGACCTCTTCACCTCGCTCTCCTCTTGCTTCTCCTCCTATTCTGACTGCATGCTGTTAGTATAAACACAGTACAAACATGCCACCCCTGTAATCTCGCACCTGATGCACATGTTTCACCTTGCTCCTTGAGAGAACCGGCCCTGAGTGAGCCACACTTCTGTGCAGTCAGTGATAATCCCAGACAGGCAGATGTGTTCCCCATAAAGCCTATGGTGGTGACGCATCTGCCCCAGGCTCAAGCCGGACCACAGCGAACCATCAGAATGGACAATACACTGTCTGCTCTCGTTGGCTATACCTGATCCAGATGCAGAAGCTGCAGATGGGAAACGAGCCTAAAGCAGAGCACCCAAACTACAGGACCATACTGTGTGCAGTCTATCCTAACTAATTAAGTCATAGAACAGGCATTAGCTCAGATGAAAGTCTAGCACTATGGCCTCAATTCCCTAAGGGGTGTTCGGTAACTAGAAAGTGTTCAGTGAAATACCACATTCGTTATTTCAGATTTTTTTTTCTTAAATTCAAAAAAGGTTTTGCGGAATGCGATAAATTACCGAAACCAAGTCTGCAAATGTTTGGTAAGCTAGTCTAAAGCATTTGGCAAATGCTGATTAATGCAGTATTTTTGTGAATGAAGGCTCACAGAATGCAGGATTGTGGGTAGGGAAGGGAGGAGAAGAGTATAAGAAGCAGAAGAAGTAGTTGTCATGAAGATGGACGTGTGCTTCAAAAAGCAGGGAAACCATGGTGGCACACTCCTGCAAAGCGGAGTATGAACAGGGAAATTTGCAGTTATGGAGAAGAGAGCCTGAAAAAACCTATCATTGATGTATGAAGAACAGCTGCAGTCTGCTGTAATGAGCTGCAGTTAAATTACAAATAGTGATGGCCGAACTGTTTGAACAACCGTTCACCCATTCACGCTGAACTTGAACAGTTATGTGGGTTCGCGCCCACCACAGTTACCCATGGAGCCATTTTTTGACCGTTCACCCTGCAGACAGGTGGTGGAGGACGGCCAATCCAATCACCACGTGGGCTGCACCCCACTACAAAAGGCCAGCTCCCCTCAGCCATTTTACAGTCTGCCTTAGGCAGTGTAGGGAGAGGAGCTGCTGCTGCTGCTGCTGCTGATACAGAGACAGTGTAGATAGGCTGTGTATTGCCCTTTATTGTGTGTAGCTGCTTGCTAGGTGCTCTACTTGTCATAGTGCACCAGTTAGGGATCCCCAAAAGTCCTTTTAAGGACTGATTTGTCAGTATATAGTGCTGTCTGCTTTGAAGAAGCTCATAAGTCAAGGTGCTCTGCTGATTGCTGAAACTTGTAGTGCACCAGTTGTAACCCGATTTATCCGTTAGCACCAGGCCCCAGCTGAGTGGAATCCACCAGACACTGACTCAGACGAAATTATCAAAGATTTATTTTTGACCTAACAGTGGTCACTGTAGAAATGGATCAACCAAAAACACTTCAATGTCACAACACACTTCCCTTGCACATCAAAGGTCAAAATAATAAAATCTTCACAGCCGGTGCACCGGTAAAAGCTGTGGAATAAAAAGGTTAGTTACATACAAAGTATTTGAGCTACAAAAGTCTTCTTGTACAACATTCCACTTTACAGCATATACATTACACACAGTACTGTTGTTGGGTGTGGGCTGGGTGTAAGGGGCTGGTCTACTGAGCAACTCAGTTCAGTTCCTAAACAGTTCTCAGTCCCTTCTAACCAAGTTCAAGCGATATTGCTCAGCAAAACCTTGGGGAACTCGTGACAGTTCTTAAGATGGTACTGAATAATTCACAATTTCGCTGGTTGGTCTTGAATAAGACAGCCAACTAGTTCACAGATCTGTTAGGCTCTTTACTCTATGTATGATAACACTCAATTCACTTTACCTCTGAACACCTCCCCTTGGGATAGGACCTCCCAAAATAACAAACAAAATCAAATAATCATAAAGGGTTAGAACAAAATAAAAGTAAATAAAATATAAAGTGACCAATGCACCCCTCTATACCATCAATATCACCATTCTACAATATAACTTTATTTAAGTGCACTTTGACGTCAAGGCTGAGTTGATGCAAAACTTGTACTTCAACTTAGTGGACTTTTGTATTTTGATCAGGTATCACCTGGTTTCTCCTGCAGCACACTTTAGTATCACAAGATGCAATGTAACTCCTCCTCCTTCACTTATTTTCTTTAATACTGTTAAGTTCTCTTTGAATCTCAAACTCTCGGTAATTCTGCAGAACACATCAATTGAAGAACTTATAACTTTAACTCTTGACTTGAAATGGACTTGACAGGAACAATGTCTCTTCATATACCAGGACTTAATGCAAAGTGGGGGCTGAGTCAGCTATGCAGGCACTTTAGGGAGGCTACTAATGTCTCTCAGCAGCAGCTAGGCCTGAACACTCAATATACTTCTTCTAATCAACAGTAACTTCTCTTAGCACAATGTCGCTGTGTGTGGAAAGCTTTCTCACACTAACAGTCTCTAGTAACACCACTTTGGAACACACTCTGTGGCTTGTAGTTTGCACTTTGCACTCAGGCCTGTACTTATCTGTCCGTTGCCTCTGGCCTAGCTTGGGTCGGGGCAGGGTCTGCCGCCTCCGGCCTCCGGTCACTGTCCAACCTGCTGCTGCTGTCCCTCGGTTCACCTCCTTCCCGCTCCGCACCGCCAGCTCCTGGCTTTAAGTCACGTCCTCTCTCACTGTCTCAGGCGCGCTCTCTCGATTCTCTCTAGTTCCCTCGGGCTACACCCTGTTATCTCTGCCCCCTGCACCTGTGCAATAGCTCTCTGACAGGCCATGCGGGGCTTCTGGAAAGTTCCAGCAAGTTCCCTGCTTTGCATACTCTTGTCGCTTAGCAACGGTCTATGTGACCACGCAGACGCTTAAACTCCTTTCTAATGTGCCATTTTAGTTCCACAAACCTGGCGTCTAAGGTTTAAAGGCGCCACACACATAAAAATACATTACCACTTTGTATCCCTTCTTTTGGGGGTTACACCACCAACCAACGCTCTCCTCTGTCACAACCAGCGTGCATGCTCTGTCCTCTCCTCGTGCCTCGTCTGTCATGCTTCTGATTGGCTGTGCACAGCAGCCTAGGCCGGGAGCACTCTGGGCATGTGCAGTTTGGAGACATTTGTAACAGAGCATGTTCAGTACACTCCCCACTGTGGCTGTTGTGCCAAGCTGTTCAGGAGTGAGTGCAAGTGTGCAGCGCATGCGTGGTTCAGAAAATTACAGGGGAGCCATGTACGAAGATAAAGGGGTGGCTGGCAAAGCTGATGGACCATGGAGATTATGGGGGCATTGAAAACAAACCCAGGAATGGTCACCTCATATTTTTATTTCCAGCTTAGGTGGGGTCTAAGAAGATTCCCACAAAGTGTATACATGTTTCATGGTTTGGTAGTAAAAAGACATTCGCCGGTAGGGGAAGCGCTTTCCATCGGGGGACTCCTCTGGTTTGCTACATCTGCCACCAATAAGTCTTTTAAAGAGAATGGGAACCCATACTGTAATACAAAAGTCAGATACTCGCCTAAGGAGAGGGAGGCTCTGGGTCCCATAGAGCACTCCCTCTCCTCTCCTGGTCCCCGCTGTTGCGCTGGCTCCCCGGTAGCGGTATTCAACCGTTTTGGTCAAATACCGCTGTCCCCCCACCGAAGGGAGGCTTCGGAAATGCTTCGGGAGCCCGAGTACTCCCGAAGACGGGCCGCTCTACACTTCGCACGCGCCCTCTATGATGCACTCGCACGTGCGTAGTGTGGAGCCGCCTGTCTTCGGGAGGACTCGGCTCCCGAAGACTTCCGAAGTCCCCATGGTGGGAGATGGGAACGGAGGAGCCAGCGCAGCACTGAGGGCACCGGGAGAGGGAAGGCTCATTAGGACCGAGCCTTCCCTCTCCTTAGTTGAGTATCTGACATTTTTTTTTTTTTTGAAGCATGGTGACGTCAGAGGGAGTCCCGATCCACCCCTCAGTGCTGCCTGGCATTGATTGGCCAGGCAGCACACGGGTCTCGGCGGTCTCTGATGCGGCGGGTAGCGGCGAATCGGCGCGGAGCGGCGGCGATCGTAAGTGACACGCAGCTAGCAAAGTGCTAGCTGCGTGTAGAAAAAAAAATTATGCAAATCGGCCCAGCAGAGCCTGAGGAATCCTCCGCGGCAGGTTACCCCGAGCTGAGCTCGGGATAACCGGCAAGGAGGTTAAAGGACAGCTATCAAAGTTAATTAAAATTCCAAATGCCACATATATTTCCAGTAATTACTAGCAAATAACAATACAAAGGCTTTTTTTCATCTTTTCGTTGTTTGTGTGAAGAAAAAAATGACATTTACAGAGAACAGATGTCACTGTGGGCATTACTATGGAGGACTGTGTCCAGCACATCCAGCATACGGAGACAGTCCTCACTGACTGTAATACTGTGACTGTAATCTGTTCAGAATGATAGGAAGCACAAATATAGCTTCAATATAGCATGTAAATAATTCATCAGCTGCTCCTGTCTCTCTCTGCCTCACACAGTATAAAGTAAACAGACATTGCCGCCAATAAGAGCTCATTCTGAATGGGGGAGGAGGGAGCATGCAGAAACCAGAATAAAGTAAGCCTCCTTCTTTTTAGATCCTATCTCTGTAGCTGAAAAATCTCTCAGCTGTTCTCATAGGATCTGTGAGAAAGCAGGCAGAGCAGAAACAAAACAGTAAGGCTACGTTTCCACTAGAGCGAATTTGCAGGCGTTTCCTGCATGCAGATTCGCTCAACCAATACAAGTGGATGGCGCCGTTTCCACTTGTCAGGAATTCTGTGTGGCTCGCTCTGCAGAAAAAATCTGCACAGCAGAGCCGTCAGAATTCGCACGCCGCACACCCGCACGCGAATCGTCGGTCATGTAACTAAATAGGAAAACCGCAAGCACTTGAGTCTTGCGGTTTTCCCGGCGTTTCCGCATGCGATTTCGTTTAAAAACCCATGTCAATGCTTGCCGGCATTGACATGGTTAAAATCGCGTTATTAAAATCGTGAACGATTCCGCGTGAAAATCCGCATGAAAACGTCAACGAATCCGCAACCGCATGCGCATTCGTTGATGCGTTTTCCGCGAGCATATCGCGCCGCACAAGTGGAAACGCACCCTAAGTCATTTCTCTGTCTATACGGTACAGCCCCTGCCTTCCCCACAAAGCCTTTGTTACAAAAGCTGGTAAACAAGGCATTCCTTTCACACAGGCTGTGATGAGAGACCTTTGAAAAGCTTTCTATTGTTGCTAATAGCTCTATAGGTATGTGGGGTTTACAGAAGGACAGTTTTTTTGATAGTTCCTTTTTAACTATAATAAACACAAACTGCGCCTGCAATAGTACAAACGGGTGCAATAGCATATGCTTCAATCGAGTGTTCGCTATCACAAGTCCTTGAATATCAGTCTATAGTGCTGTGACAGCGCTCCTCTTCTTTTCTACAATTTAAACATAGAAAAAAACAATCGCACATAGTGCATTACTGTGAATCACAAAGTACAGTTCCCCACACGTGCATAAGTGCTCAATTGTGCATCACTCGTGGTCTCTACAGCCCCTCCACACTAGCAGCTCACCAGATTGACACCACCTCACAGTCCAGGTGGGTCTAGCGCTTAGCCTATAGAGCGGCCAACTCCAATGACACTTCCACGATAGTTTAGTTCACAATTGGATGATCCATATTTAATGACAAGTTCCACATGAAAAACATATAAGAACACACATAGCATAAAACCGTTGGGCTAAAAGTTATGGCCTGCGCAATATCAGCGCACTCACTTGTGTAGGAAGATAACAGGCATTTCAGGCATTGCAGCCTAACAATAAAGCTTCTCTGCTGGCGGTGTCGGCGTCCCGAACTTCCCCGCTCCTCGTGGCAGCCTGTCTCCTGACCTTCCAGATCCCAGTGACGTCAACGCTCCTGGTCACGCCCGACGCGTTTCGTCCAATGGACTCATCAGGGGCTTTTTAAGGAACCAAAGGGGAGCCTTGGTTATTATTAAGTACTAGCTGATTGCCCGGTGTTGCCCGGGTATGTATTTGGCTGGTGCTGGCTCCGCCCATTTTTTCTAACCCTAACACACAATTACTCAATGACCAAGTTTGTGAGTTTGCGGTCTTTGGTATCAATAATTTGCATTGAAATAAAAAAATCTGTTTGTGGCTCCACCCCCTTTTCTGAATTTGAACCCCAATGACCAACTGTACCAGGTTTGAGGCCTGTGCCATTAACAGTGCAAGAATAGCAGCAGTTACATATTCCCCTTGAAAAGCAATAGGTGAAGTTTGATTCACTTTTGTAGGCTCCACCCACTTTTCTGAATATTAATCTCAGTCACCCAGTGACCAACTGTGCAAAGTTTGAGAACCCTGCCATTTGCAGTGTAAGAATGGCTGCAGTTTACATTTTCCCAGGGAAATTTGTATTTGTCTCCACCCACTGATGACCCAGCGTTGCCTGTGTATGTATTTGACTGGTGTTGGCTCCGCCCACTTTCTAACCCTAACGCACAAACACTCAATGACCAAGTTTGTGAGCTTTGGGGTCCTTGGCATCAATAATTTGTATATTCCCATGAAATGAAACAAATCAGATTGTCTGTTTGTGGCTTCACCCCCTCTCCAGCATTTGAACCCCAGTCACCCAATGATCAACTGTAGCAGGTTTGAAGCATCTGCTATTAGCAGTGTAAAAATGGCAGCAATTTAAATATTCCCCTTGAAAATCAACAGGTGAATTTTGATTGGCTATTATAGGCTCCACCCACTTCCCTGAATATTAATCTCAGTCACCCAGTGACCACCTGGGTTAAAATCTCGGCTCTGCCTGTTCAGTAAGCCAGCACCTATTTCAGTAAGGAGTTTCTTGGGCAAGTCTCCTTAACACTGCTACTGCCTACTGAGTGCGCTCTAGTGGCTGCCTCGCAAGCACTTTGAGTCCGACAGGAGAAAGGCGCTATACAAACAGGGGTGCCTCTAGCCCTATTGTCACTCCAGGCAAGAAAACCTGTTGCGCCCCCCCCCCCCCCAAAAAAAAAGTGGCATGTGATAATGCAGAATCTGGGCCTGAGTCTCCTCCTATAAACACAGTTAGTAAGACAAAGTGTCCTTAAAAGTAATTAGACGACAGTCTCCCCTCCCCGAGAAGGGAACCCACACAGGTTTCTTTTGGTTCATGTATTAGCATGGTATATAGTAATCACGAGCCTCCAAAAGGCAAGCTGCAACAATAACTCCAAAATATCAAGTGCACACACACAATTTTGATTGACCACCAATCCCTGACCAATTTTTCCATCTTCTTGTAGTATGAGGGCCAACAGACTTTGCATACTATGAACAGAAGAGCTCTTATACTACATGAAAGTCGTTACATTGGTGAATACAAATTTGATGTGTGTGTACCAGGCTTTACAGCTAATACTGTACATACTGAAGGTATTACTAGATCATCACACAGTGCCGCTGGTTTACTAAAAAGCAGAGAGTGAATGATTATAATGTACATACTGAGGATAGAAATGAACGACACACTGCAGCTAGTTTACTATCAGTACAGGCACAGAGTAACAGCTTATACTGTACATACTGGGGGGTAACAGAGATCAGCACACGCTGCAGCTAGTTTACTATCGGTACAGAGTAACAGCTTATACTGTACATACTGGAGGCAGCAGAGATCAGCACACACTGCAGCTAGTTTACTAGCAGTACTGGCACAGAGTAACAGCTTATACTGTACATACTGGAGGCAGCAGAGATCAGCACACACTGCAGCTAGTTTACTATCAGTACATGCACAGAGTAACAGCTTATACTGTACATACTGGGGGTAGCAGAGATCCGCACACACTGCAGTTAGTTTACTATCAGTACAGACACAGAGTAACAGCTTATACTGTACATACTGGGGGTAGCAGAGATCCGCACACACTGCAGTTAGTTTACTATCAGTACAGACACAAAGTAACAGCTTATACTGTACATACTGGGGGTAGCAGAGATCCGGACACACTGCAGCTAGTTTACTATCAGTACATGCACAGAGTAACAGCTTATACTGTACATACTGGAGGCAGCAGAGATCAGCACACGCTGCAGCTAGTTTACTATCAGTACATGCACAGAGTAACAGCTTATAATGTACATACTTGAGGCAGCAGAGATCAGCACACGCTGCAGCTAGTTTACTATCAGTACAGGCACAAAGTGACCGTTTATACTGTACATACTGGGGGCAGCAGAGATCAGCACACACTGCAGCTAGTTTACTATCAGTACAGGCACAGAGTAACAGCTTATACTGTACATACTGGAGGTAGCAGAAATCAGCACGCTGCAGCTAGTTACTATCAGTACAGGCACAGAGTAACAGCTTATACTGTACATTCTGGAGGCAGCAGGGATCAGCACACACCTCAGCTAGTTTACTAAGGCTCCATTCACACTTGAGCAGGAATCACGTTATTCCTGCTCATCGCAAAACGCTAGCGGTTTTTAAAAAACGCTAGCCCATATAAGCCTATGGCAGTGTTCTCGCTGGACACAGTACAGAGGCTGAAAATGTAAGGATAGCCTATACATCCTCCAGGTAAAGTATATCTTTTAAGTATATCTTTTAACTAGAGTGACCAGATTTTTGTGGGTCGAACCTGGGACGGGGCAGGGGGGGGGGGGGGGCAGCGCGCCGCGGCGAAAAGTGGGGAGGGCTGAGGAGCGCGCAGCGCCGAAGACCGGGGGCGTGGGGGCTACGCCGCGGCGAAAAATGGGCGTGGCCATGACATTGTATGGGCGGAGCTAACGTAATGATGTAACAGCGAGGCATAAGAAAGCATTGTTTACGCCATGATGTGGACAAACGAGACTTTGCATCATGGGTGTGCAGAAACTGTGTGATGCTAATAGTATACCGTAACCACAAAGCAGCAAACATAGCCATCTATGACCATTAAATGATAAATGCAGTAACAGTTACCCCGGACACCAGAAAATAAACGCAATAGGCAACATGTCAGCACAAAATAACCGCAATGCGGGCAACATGTCAGTATAAAATAAATGCAATGCGGGCAAACATGTCAGTATAAAATAAATGCAATGCGGGCAAACATGTCAGTACAAAATAAACGCATTGCAGGCAAACATGTCAGTACAAAATAAACGCAATGTGGGCAAACATGTCAGTACAAAATAAACGCAATGCGGGCAACATGTCAGTACAAAATAAACGCAATGCGGGCAACATGTCAGTACAAAATAAACGCAATGCGGGCAAACATTTCACCAGAAAAGAAACGCAATGCGGGCAAACATTTCACCAGAAAAGAAACGCAATTCGGGCAAACATTTCACCAGAAAAGAAACGCAATGCGGGCAAACATTTCACCAGAAAAGAAACGCAATGCGGGCAAACATTTCACCAGACAAGAAACGTAATGCGGGCAAACATTTCACCAGAAAAGAAACGCACTGCGGGCAAACATTTCATCAGAAAAGAAACGCAATGCGGGCAAACATTTCACCAGGCAAGAAACGTAATGCGGGCAAACATTTCACCAGGCAAGAAACGCACTGCGGGCAAACATTTCACCAGGCAAGAAACGCACTGCGGGCAAACATTTCACCAGGCAAGAAACGTAATGCGGGCAAACATTTCACCAGGCAAGAAACGCACTGCGGGCAAACATTTCACCAGGCAAGAAACGCACTGCGGGCAAACATTTCACCAGGTAAGAAACGCAATGCGGGCAAACATTTCACCAGAAAGGAAACGCAATGCGGGCAAACATTTCACCAGGCAAGAAACGCAATACGGGCAAACATTTCACCAGGCAAGAAACGCACTGCGGGCAAACATTTCACCAGGCAAGAAACGCACTGCGGGCAAACATTTCACCAGGCAAGAAACGCACTGCGGGCAAACATTTCACCAGGCAAGAAACGCACTGCAGGCAAACATTTCACCAGGTAAGAAACGCAATGCGGGCAAACATTTCACCAGAAAGGAAACGCAATGCGGGCAAACATTTCACCAGGCAAGAAACGCAATGCGGGCAAACATTTCACCAGGCAAGAAACGCACTGCGGGCAAACATTTCACCAGGCAAGAAACGCACTGCGGGCAAACATTTCACCAGGCAAGAAACGCACTGCGGGCAAACATTTCACCAGGCAAGAAACGTAATGCGGGCAAACATTTCACCAGGCAAGAAACGCACTGCTGGCAAACATTTCACCAGGCAAGAAACGCACTGCGGGCAAACATTTCACCA
Organism: Hyperolius riggenbachi; assembly: GCF_040937935.1. Classification (NCBI taxonomy): domain Eukaryota; kingdom Metazoa; phylum Chordata; class Amphibia; order Anura; family Hyperoliidae; genus Hyperolius; species Hyperolius riggenbachi. The sequence goes on from NC_090647.1 coordinate 567,571,401, forward strand.
GGTAAGAAACGCAATGCGGGCAAACATTTCACCAGAAAGGAAACGCAATGCGGGCAAACATTTCACCAGGCAAGAAACGCAATACGGGCAAACATTTCACCAGGCAAGAAACGCACTGCGGGCAAACATTTCACCAGGCAAGAAACGCACTGCGGGCAAACATTTCACCAGGCAAGAAACGCACTGCGGGCAAACATTTCACCAGGCAAGAAACGCACTGCAGGCAAACATTTCACCAGGTAAGAAACGCAATGCGGGCAAACATTTCACCAGAAAGGAAACGCAATGCGGGCAAACATTTCACCAGGCAAGAAACGCAATGCGGGCAAACATTTCACCAGGCAAGAAACGCACTGCGGGCAAACATTTCACCAGGCAAGAAACGCACTGCGGGCAAACATTTCACCAGGCAAGAAACGTAATGCGGGCAAACATTTCACCAGGCAAGAAACGCACTGCGGGCAAACATTTCACCAGGCAAGAAACGCACTGCGGGCAAACATTTCACCAGGCAAGAAACGCACTGCGGGCAAACATTTCACCAGGTAAGAAACACAATGCGGGCAAACATTTCACCAGAAAGGAAACGCAATGCGGGCAAACATTTCACCAGGCAAGAAACATAATGCGGGCAAACATTTCACCAGTCAAGAAACGCAATGCGGGCAAACATTTCACCAGGCAAGAAACGCAATGCGGGCAAACATTTCACCAGGCAAGAAACGCAATGCGGGCAAAGTTCACCTGGAAAAGAAAGCATTTACTTACCTGGCAGAAGTCTCTGGCCTCTTGCGCGCTGCTCCCGGGACCACCTTCTCCCTGCATATCTCCCGCGCTGACAGGGCTACGGCAAGATGGCGCCCGAAGCCCTGTACTAGAGACACAAATAGGTCTCCAGTACAGGGCTTCGGCAGCCATCTTGCCGTAGCCCTGCTCGCCTGCCGGTGTCGGAACAGACACCGGAAGAGGAGGCTGGAGCGGGGCTGCAGGCAATGAACTGGCACGGCGTCTATAGACGCCGCTGCCAGTTCATGCGGAGAGAGTGGCCAGAGCCCCGAGGCCGGGACGTCCCGCTGCTGAAAGCGGGACGTTTCCCGGGACCTCATGCTGCCTGGGACAGCGGACCCCGAATCCGGGACGCGTCCCGGGCAATCCGGGACGTCTGGTCACTCTATTTTAACTCCCCTTTCCCCTCAGGTTTAGTGTAAAAATTGAATAAGGGTGCTGCTGGTGAGAGAATTTGGGGTTTGCTGGGGGAGGGGGGTTTATATAAAAGCAGGAGGGCTGATTAGGGGTGCAGGCAGCAGGTGGGTAACAGCAGTTCATCATTGAAGGTTGGGAAGAAGGTGTGAGAATTGGCTGAGTCTGAGGCTGTTATTTTGATGTAGATAAATGGAGTCTGCACATTGGGCAGGATGGAGAGATGTGAAGCATAGGGTTGATGCAGAGGGAATGGAGAGGTAGTGACTGCTACTCACTTCTTCTGGACTGTCCTGCTCTGCTCTCTTCTGTGACGTGCGGGAGGCGGAGCTTAGCTCGATGTAGCTGGCCAGCATGGATCCTCTCCCACACCTGTCGATGTGCAGTACATTGTGGTGGAGGCAGAGGGGCGGGGCTAACGCCGTCTGGGGGCGTGGCTTATGATGCGGGCTGTCCAGACTCCAGAAAAGAATCCTCTCGGTTCTCCCCCATCCGCCTGCTGTACAGTGAATTGTGGGGGGGCGGGGCTGGCTCGCAGAGTGGAAACAGGAGCCTGAAAGCGTGCCTGTCAGCTCTGTTGCGGGCAAGGTGAAGAAGAGCTATTATTAAAATGTAATGTTATTGTACGGCAGACGGCGCCTTCTGACAGGCATGCCGCCTCAGGCAACGGCTTGTACTGCCTGTGCCTCCAGGCGCCCCTGTATACAAATACTGCAATTATTATTATCTGGGCAAAGTTTGAGAACCCTGCCATTAACAGTGTAAGAATGGCTGCAGTTTATATTTTCCAATGTAAATGTAACGATCAGTGAAGCACAGAGAGGATCTGATTACCGGTGATCTGCAGTATCACTGGGAATACAGATGTATACCAGATTATAAGTGATCTGCAGTATCACCGATAATCCGATATACTAGCTAACCTCTGTTCACCTGAGTAGAGTGTAGTGTTTGGTGTAACAGTAACACTTCGAGGACTAGGTCTCAGTGCAGCAAGGGGTACTGCACAGATTCCTACCGCAGACCTGAGCTCTCCAAAACTGGAGGAGTCAGACTGACAGTAGGAAGGATTGTCTGAAAGTGACACTCAGGAGGAAGTGTCACTGACAGGACGGGGAACCGCCTCCAATGGTAAGGTCGGTTCTCGAGGTCGGACAAGCCAGGTTGTACACACACGGACAGTTAAAGTACAAGATCAGGAGGCAAAGGCAGAGTCAAGGTACAGGCGAGGTTCGGCAACAGGGTATCAGATATATCGAGGTACAAAATCAGGAGGCAGAGGCGGAGTCTAGGAACGAGCCGGGGTTCGGCAACAGAGTATCAGAAATATCGGGGTGCAAGATCAGAGTTCAGGAGGATAGTCAAGGCAGGCAAAGGGTCATCTATATATATAATAGAGTAAGTCCCTCAACCTTCAAGCAAGAAGAAGAAGTAGCGCCCCCAGGGCCGGTCCAAGCAAGAAGAAGGGGCTGGTCCAAGCAAGAAGTAGATGTAGTGCCATACCAAACCAAGGGCGAAGAAGGATAATTTGCATATTTGCATATTCAGTAGCAGTGCATTGTGGGTAACCACAAATGTTCACTTATAGCTGAATTATTGCAGATTTACTTCTGTTTTAAGAAGGCAAATTACACCAAGCTTTGTTTTTTTTTTAGTAGGAGGGCTTTTTGGTCCTTTTATCCCCCTATACATTCCTAGTAGTTTGGGTCACCCTGAGCTGCTTGGTTACTCTGTTGTACTGGTCCAAGCCCTATTTCATACAGTCTTATCAATCCCTGCCATGTACTGATGAGGACCAAAAGCCGGAAACAGGCTGTCACATGTGGGATTGATGTGGCTGTGTAAAATTTAAAGCTAAAGGCTTGCTATACACCAGCGGTTCTGGATGCTTGCTTGGCTTATTAAAGGAGTTATCTGGGATAAAGAAAGAAAATAAAAGCTACTTACCGGGGGCTTCCTCCAGCCCCAAGCTCCCAGCACGTCCCTCGCTGCAGCTCTCCCCGCAGCCGTTTGCCGGAGCTCAGTGGCGTAGCTAAGGAGCTGTGGGCCCCGATGCAAGTTTTACAATGGGGCCCCCCAAGCACTCTATACATAACAATTGATACGGCGCACCAAAACCTGCCAATGGCAACTACAGTGTCAGAGGTGCAAGAAGGGGATGGGACACAGTTTGTTAATGATTACCAATATTCAAAGCATCTATAGAAATGATTATTATGAGCACAGGACCAATAGAGACCTAATACTGTAGTTGAGGGAGGGTCCTACGGGGCCCCTCTGGCCCAAGGGCCTTGATGCGGTCGCTACCTCTGCACCCCCTATTGCTACGCCCCTGCCGGCGCTCCTCCAGGTCGCCCTGACGTCATCGCTGGGGACCGGGACGGACCTGCGGCGAATGGCTGCGGGGGAAAGCTGCGGCGAGGGACATGCTTGGAGCTTGGGGCTGGAGGAAGCGCCCGGTAAGTAGCTTTTATTTTCTTTCTTTATCCCGGATAACTCCTTTAAGGGTGAAAAGGAATTATTTGCATATTTAGTAGCAGTGCATTGTGGGTAACCACAAATGTTCACTTATAGCTGAATTATTACAGATTTCCTTCTGTTTTAACCTCCTGGGCGATAATCCCGAGCTGAGCTCGGGGTATGTCGCGCAGGAGGAGTTCTCAGGCCCTGGTGGGCCGATTTGCATAATTTTTTTTTGTTACACGCAGCTAGCACTTTGCTAGCTGCGTGTAACTTTCTCGCCGCCGATCCGCCGCTACCCGCCGTGCCGCGCAGCCCCCCCCGCCCCGACCCCTTGCGCAGCCTGGCCAATCAGTGCCAGGCAGCGTTAAGGGGTGGATCGGGACTCCCTCTGATGTCATGACGTCGGTAACGTCATCCCGCCCGTCGCCATGGCGACCGGGGAAGCCCAGCAGGAAATCCCGTTCTGAACGGGATTTCCTGCTTACTCTGATCGCCGAAGGCGATCGGAGGGGGTGGGGGGATGCCGCTGCGCAGCGGCTATCATGTAGCGAGCCCTGGGCTCGCTACATGATTTAAAAAAAAAAAAATTTTAAAAAGTGCTGCGCCCCCTCCTGGGCGATATAATTGTATCGCCCAGAGGGTTAAGAAGGAGAATTACACCAAGCTTTGCTTTTTTTAGTAGGAGGGCTTTTTGGTCCCTTTTATCCCCCTATACATTCCGAGTGGTTTGGGTCACCCTGAGCTGCTTGGTTACTCTGTTGTACTGGTCCAAGCCCTATTTCATACAGCCTTATCAATCCCTGCCATGTACTGATGAGGGCCAAAAGCCGGAAACAGGCTGTCTACATGTGGGTTTGATATGACTGTGTAAAATTTAAAGCTATATGCTTGCTATACACCAGCGGTTCTGGATGCTTGCTTGGCCTACCAAGGGTGAAAAGGGATAATTTGCATATTTAGCAGAAGTGCATTGTGGGTAACCACAAATGTTCACTTATGCCTGAATTATTGCAGTTTTCCTTCTGTTTTAAGAAGGCAAATTACACCAATACAGTGTGCGGCATTGCAGGAAGTGACAACAGTGGAACGCACGCTGGAACGCGGAAGAGGTGAGTCATCTCCTCCCGCTGCCTCTTACTAATAGTGGCGGCTGCTGCTGAGCTTAAGCAGGAGGGGGGAGCGCACATGGGGGACCTAGGTGAGGGAGGGGGGGGGGGTCCTGCTGAGCTTAAGATGGAGGGGGAGCACACATGGGGGACCACCGCTGTGCCCAATACCCCCTTCCTGCCCTCCACGCCCTTATGCGGCGTACGCTACGCCGCGGGTCGGCTAGTAACAGATAATCACAATCAAACTAGTACTTTAGCTATCAACAGAATCTAGCTAAGTGTAGGATTACAGCTCCAGCTGGTCCCGGCACACTTATGGATCTGACTACGGATCTGGGTGCTCCCACATATGTGATCACACGCCAGACAAAGAGCAAGTGAACAGCCAGTGGTATATATACACAAGGACCTTTCCAGGACCTCCCTAATTGCTGGACCAATGAGAGTGGTGGAAAATGTCAGCTGACCCGCCTGGTCAGCTGACTCCCTTCTGGCTGTTATTTAAGCTCAGCCTCTGTGCGCGCGCGCGTATCACTCTGAATCCAGGTGGACTATCAGTCCCAGCCACACCAGTACTGTCTTGCAATGTATCCAGTTCCAATGCGGATTCCGCCGCTCCCAATGCGGATTCCGCCGTTCCTAATGCGGATTCCGCCGTTCCCAATGCGGATTCCGCCGCCCTGCCTATGCGGCGGTTTTTCCGCATTGTGACGCCATGCTGGACGCGAAAACAGCCGCCTCATGTTGAGGGACGGCGGCTTTTCCGCGCTTCCTCACAGTACCCCCCTCCTGAGGAGTGGACTCCGGACAACTCCTACCCGGCTTCTCTGGATGTAAAGCGTGAAATTCCCTTCTTAACTCATCCGCATGCATACGAGTCCCCGGTACCCATTGTCTCTCCTCAATGCCGTACCCCTTCCAATGCACTAGATATTGTACCGAGTTCTGAACAATGCGTGAGTCCAATATTTTTTCCACCTCGTACTCAGGTTGGTCCTCCACCATCACCGGAGGAGTAGGACCCACATGAACCGCAGGTTTGAGTAGGGACACATGAAACGACCTTACGCCCCGCATGCTGGCAGGAAGATCAATGGCGTAAGTGACGTTATTAATTCTTTTGGTCACTGGGAATGGACCCACAAACCTGGGACCCAGTTTGGCAGAAGGCTGCTTCAGGGTCAAGTGACGTGTGGACACCCAAACTAAATCCCCTGGCTGAAACTTCCACTCCACGGACCGTCTCTTGTCTGCTTGACCCTTCTGACTCTGGAACGCCTTCTGCAAGTTCCCCTTAACAACTCCCCAATTGTCCCTGAGTGACCTTTGCCAATCCTCCAGTGCTGGAAATGGAGAAGAGACAACTGGAAAAGGGGAGAATTTGGGTGACCTCCCTGTCACAATTTGGAATGGAGAGAACCCAGATGAGGAATTCTTCAAATTATTTTGTGCGAATTCCGCGAAGGGCAAAAATTTTACCCAGTCACTCTGTGCCTCCGCAACATAACATCTTAGGAATTGCTCCAAAGACTGGTTGATACGTTCCGTCTGCCCATTAGTCTGTGGGTGGTAGCCTGACGAAAAAGACAATTTCATGCCCATTTGGTGGCAAAATGCCCTCCAGAATCCAGACACAAATTGGACTCCCCTATCCGACACAATGTCTTCCGGAATGCCATGCAGCCGGAAGACGTGAATGATGAACAACTCGGCCAGTTTCTGAGCCGAGGGGAGTCCTTTCAGGGGCACAAAGTGGGCAATTTTGCTAAAACGGTCTACTACCACCCAAATGACCGACATTCCTTCAGACCTGGGCAATTCTCCCACAAAATCCATGGACAAGTGGGTCCATGGCTCACTCGGGGTGGGCAAAGGCTGCAGCTTACCTACAGATGCCAGCCGGGAGGGTTTACTCTTGGCACAGACCGCACACTCCCTGACATACTCCTTGCAATCAGTTGCCAAAGAAGGCCACCAAGCACACCTGGCAATCAGATCCTGTGTTCTGGCAGCTCCAGGATGACCAGCATTCTTATGGGCATGAAAGAGATGCAGGACTTGTAAACGAAAAGGCAGAGGGATACACATAACCCTTCGGGTTTTCCCTCAGGAACATCCTGCTGAAAGGGGCCCAAAACCTCCGTCCAATCCTCCCAAGTCTCCGTGGCGGCTAACACTAGTTCCCGCGGGATGATGGACTCAGGAGCGGGCGGCTGTGCTGTTTCTGGTTCAAAACACCTGGAGAGGGCATCTGCCTTGACGTTTTTGCTGCCTAGGGTGTACGTGATTATAAACCTAAACCTTGTAAAAAATAAAGACCATCGGGCCTGACGGGGACTTAGCCTCTTCGCCCCTTCGATGTATTCCAAGTTCTTGTGGTCGGTGTAAACTGTGATCGTGTGTTCTGCCCCCTCTAACCAGTGGCGCCATTCCTCAAACGCCAATTTAATGGCCAGAAGTTCCCGGTTGCCTATATCGTAATTTTTTTCTGCAGGTGAAAACCTACGGGAAAAGTAAGCGCACGGGTGTAATCTGCCCTGCAAGCCTGATCGTTGCGACAGCACCGCCCCCACCCCAACTTCTGAGGCATCAACCTCCACGATAAAGGGAAAGGACGTGTCCACATGCCTCAAAATTGGTGCTGAGCAAAACAATTTCTTCAGAAGAGAAAATGCTGCCACGGCTTCAGGGGACCAGTGGTTGGTATCCGCCCCTTCGTTCATCAGACTGGTAAGGGGGGCAACTAACGTGGAGTACCCCTTAATGAACCTCCTGTAATAGTTCGCAAAACCTGAAAATCTTTGTAGGGCTTTTAACCCCACCGGCTGTGGCCACTCCAACACAGCTGTGACCTTGGCAGGATCCATTGAAAGGCCCGAGGTGGAAATTACGTACCCTAGGAACGTGACAGTGGTCACCTCGAACATACACTTTTCCACCTTAGCATAGAGCCTATTTTGTCTTAATTTGTTCAAAACAAACTTTACGTGGACCCTGTGCTCGGAGAGGTTATTGGAATAGATTAGTATATCATCAAGGTATACCAGCACGAATCTACCCAATACCTCCCGGAATACCTCATTGATTAATTCTTGGAAGACGGCTGGCGCATTGCACAACCCGAAGGGCATCACTAAGTACTCGTAATGCCCGTCGGGTGTGTTGAAGGCCGTCTTCCACTCATCGCCCTCTCTAATGCGGATTAGATTGTATGCCCCCCTCAGATCCAACTTAGAGAAAATTTTCGCGGCTGTGACCTGCGTGAATAAATCGTCTATCAAGGGTAACGGATAGCGATTTTTCACCGTGATTTTATTGAGGCCCCGATAATTAATACAAGGTCGAAGACCCCCGTCTTTCTTCTTAACGAAAAAGAAACCGGCCCCAGCAGGCGACCGGGAGGGCCGGATGAACCCCTTGGCCAAGTTATCACGAATGTATTCCTGCATAGCCATTTTCTCAGGACCCGACAAGTTATACAGGTGACCCCTAGGAGGCATACAACCAGCACGGAGATCAATGGGGCAATCGAACGGGCGATGAGGAGGTAATTGATCAGCAGACTTAGGACAAAATACATCAGAGAACTCAGAATACTCTTCGGGAACCCCCTCCACACAAATCTTGGTCTGACCCAATGTCACCTTCCCTAAACACTGTTGGTGACAATGATCGGACCATCTGGTTACCTGACCCGTAGCCCAGTCTATGTGTGGAGAATGGACTTGTAACCACGGCATGCCTAGGATGATAGTGGAGGTTGACATACACAATACAAAAACTGTAGTTGTTCCCCATGTAGTACCCCTAATGTGACTTTCACCTGCGGGGTCTGTGACAGGGGACAATTCCGTTGTAGAGGGGAATCGTCTACTGCCGTGACCTGAATAGGGGGACTTACTGGAGTGAGGGGAATACCCAACTCCTGAGCAAATTCAAGGTTCATAAAATTAGCCGCTGAGCCAGAATCAATAAAAGCCTCAGTGGCTACAGACTTATTCTCCCATGTAATCGTACAGGGGAGAAGCAATTTTTTCTCTTTTTGGGGTGAGAAAGGTGTGCCTAGGGTGTCACCCCCCACTACTCCTAGGCAGACTCGTTTCCCGGCTTGTTAGGGCAGTTTCGCACTCTATGCCCCGCTTCTGCACAGTACAGGCACAATTGTTCAACTATTCTCCGCCTTCGCTCCACCTGGGTCAGTTTTGATCGACCAATCTGCATTGGCTCGGGTGGAGGCAGGGCCGGAAAGGAAGAGACAGACAGAGATGTCGTTACTGAGGGTGCAGCGGAAGGTGCCGCATAAGATGTCACCCTAACACGGTGACTGCCCCGAGTCTGCCTCTGATGGCGTAGCCGACGGTCGACTCGAATGGCCGATGAGATGGCCTCATCGACTGTCTTGGGCTCGGGTAAGGTTAACATTAGGTCGGAGACCTCCTCCGACAACCCAGACAGGAAGTAATCCATCAGGGCATAGGTGTCAAATCTGGCGGTAACTGACCACCTACGAAATTCTGCCGCGTAATCCTCGACCGAGCCTCTGCCTTGCCGCAAAAGTTTGAGCTTCCGCTCAGAGGTTGCCGCAAGGTCAGGGTCGTCGTATATCACTGCCATGGCCTTAAAAAATTCCTCTAGCGAGGTCAGAGCTGTATCTGTGGGAGGCAGGTTGTATGCCCAGGACTGGGAATCACCAGTTAACAAGGTTTTAATAAAAATGACCCGTTGGGTCTCAGTCCCCGAGGATCGGGGTCTCAACTCGAAATATGATAACACTCTACTCTTAAAATTCCGGAAGTCAGACTTGTGGCCGGCAAATTTGTCTAGTACGGGCATACGTATGTCATCACTAGGAGGGGATCGCACCGAATCAACTGACGTCTGAAGGGTTTGCACAGAGCCTGTTAGGGCATCAATTAAAGCTTTGTGCTGGCCCAGTGCTTGATGGATAGTATCCACCGAAGTGGCAAGCACAGTCAGAGGGTCAGCGCGTGCGTCCATCTGTTTATTGGTCTGGCGTTCTGTAACGATCGGTGAAGCACAGAGAGGATCTGATTACCGGTGATCTGCAGTATCACTGGGAATACAGATGTATACCAGATTATAAGTGATCTGCAGTATCACCGATAATCCGATATACTAGCTAACCTCTTTTCACCTGAGTAGAGTGTAGTGTTTGGTGTAACAGTAACACTTAGAGGACTAGGCCTCAGTGCAGCAATGGGTACTGCACAGATTCCTACCGCAGACCTGAGTTCTCCAAGACGGGAGGAGTCAGACTGACAGTAGGAAGGATTGTCTGAAAGTGACACTCAGGAGGAGGTGTCACTGACAGGACGGGGAACCGCCTCCAATAGTAAGGTCGGTTCTCGAGGTCGGACAAGCCAGGTCGTACACACATGGACAGACAAAGTACAAGATCAGGAGGCAAAGGCAGAGTCAAGGTACAGGCGAGGTTTGGCAACAGGGTATCAGATATATCGAGGTACAAAATCAGGAGGCAGAGGCGGAGTCTAGGAACGAGCCGGGGTTCGGCAACAGAGTATCAGAAATATCGGGGTGCAAGATCAGAGTTCAGGAGGATAGTCAAGGCAGGCAAAGGGTCATAACAGATAATCACAATCAAACTAGTACTTTAGCTATCAACAGAATCTAGCTAAGTGTAGGATTACAGCTCCAGCTGGTCCCGGCACACTTACGGATCTGACTACGGATCTGGGTGCTCCCACATATGTGATCGCACGCCAGACAACCAGCAAGTGAACAGCCAGTGGTATATATACACAAGGACCTTTCCAGGACCTCCCTAATTGCTGGACCAATGAGAGTGGTGGAAAATGTCAGCTGACCCGCCTGGTCAGCTGACTCCCTTCTGGCTGTTATTTAAGCTCAGCCTCTGTGCGCGCACGTGTGTCACTCTGAATCCAGGTGGACTATCAGTCCCAGCCACACCAGTACTGTCTTGCAATGTATCCAGTTCCAATGCAGATTCCGCCGCTCCCAATGCAGATTCCGCCGTTCCTAATGCGGATTCCGCCGTTCCCAATGCGGATTCCGCCGCCCTGCCTATGCGGCATGCGGCGGTTTTTCCGCGTTGTGACACCATGCTGGACGCGAAAACAGCCGCCTCACGTTGAGGGACGGCGGCTTTTCCGCGCTTCCTCACAGTAAAAAGTTAGTTGTTTTTGGCTCCGCCCACTATCTCTAACCTTAACATACAGTCACTCAATGACCAAGTTTATGAGCTTTGGGGTCCTTGGCATCAATAAGTTGCATTTTACCATTGAAATTAAACAAATCTGATTGGCTGTGTTTGGCCCGCTCCCTTCAGAATTTAAACCCCAGTCTCCCAGTGACTGACTGTACCAGATTTGAGGCCTCTGCCATTAAGAGTGTATGAATGGCAGCAATGTAAATATTCCCCTTGAAAATCAAAGGGTAAATTTTGATTGGCTGCTGTAGGCTCCACCCACTTTCCTGAATATTAGTTCCAGTCACCCAGTGGCAAACTGTGTCACGTTTGAGAAACCTGCCAATAAGCGAACGGCTGAAATCAATCTAACAAATCTGATTGGCTGTTTATGGCTCCACCCCTTTAGTGAATTTGGACCCCAGTCACCCAATGACTGACTGTATCAGGTTTGAGGCCTCTGCCATTAACAGTGTAAGAATGGTAGCAATGTAAATATTCCCCTTGAAAATCAATAGGTCAATTTTGATTGGCTGTTGTAGGCTCCACCCACATTTCTGAATATTCATCCCAGTCACCCAGTGGCCAATTGTGTAAAGTTTGGGAACCCTGCCATGTTAAAAATGTAGTTGTTGGCGCCGCCCACTTTTTCTAACCTTGACATACAGTCACTCAGTTATCAAGTTTATCAGCTTTGGGGTCCTTGGTATCAATACTCTTGTTTCCCCGAAAATAAGACACTGTCTTATATTAATTTTTCATTCAAAATATGTGCTAGGGCTTATTTTCGGGGAGGTCTTATATTTTGTGGGGGTAGCTAGATCCCCTTTTAGTATTTAGTCATATTCCCTCCGTATACAGGCAGATCCCTCGGTATATGGCCAGATCCCTCCTGTATATAGGCAGATTCCCCCTGTATATAGGCAGATTCCCCCTGTATATAGGCAGATCCCTCCTGTATATAGACAGGTTCCCCCTGTATATGACCAGATCCCCCCTGTATATAGGCAGATCCCTAGGCAGATCCCCCCTGTATATAGGCAGATCCCCCCTGTATATAGGCAGATTCCCCCTGTATATAGGCAGATCCCCCCTGTATATAGGCATATCCCCCCTGTATATAGACAGGTTCCCCCTGTATATGGCCAGATCCCCCCTGTATATAGGCAGATCCCTAGGCAGATTCCCCTGTATATAGGCAGATCCCCCCTGTATATAGGCAGACCCCCCCCCTGTAAATTGCCAGATCCCCCCTGTATATAGGCAGATTCCATCCCTCACCTGCCCACCTGCCCGCTTGCTTTACCACTTCTGTGCATGGCTCCTGGCCCCTCCGTTACAAAGCTCGGATCCCTCCGCTGTTCATCCCTGGCATAATTCAAACCGCCGATCAGCGGTGAAGGCGGCTAATGCAGTCCGGTAAGCACTGCCGTATACAGGAAGTCATCTTTGTTTACTGGACTGCAGTAACTGCCTTTTACCGCTCAGCGGTTTGAATTATGCCAGGGATGAACAGTGGAGGGATCCGAGCTTTGTAACGGAGGGGCCAGGAGCCATGCACAGAAGTGGTAAAGCGGGCGAGAGGCTGGGCAGGGGAGGTGAAGTGAGCGCCCCAGCGCCGACCGTGTCCCCACCTGGTCCACAGCACAGATGCCCAGATGTGGTAAAGCGGGCGAGCGGGCGGGATGGAGATCGGGTGGCCAGGGGGGGGGGGTTGGGTAGAAGTGGGCAGGACCCCAGCGCCGACATTTCCCCACCTGGTCCACAGCCACTAGGGTTTATTTACGGGGGATGTCTTATATTTCGAGGACACTCAAAATAGGAGCTAGGTCTTATTTTCAGAGGATGATTTATATTCGGGGAAAGACGGTTGTATATTCCCATTGAAAAATAAACAAATATGGCTGTTTGTGGCTCCACCTCCTTTCTGAATTTGAACCCTAATCACCCAATGACTGACTGTATCAGGTTTGAGGCATTTGCTATTAACAGTATAAGAATGGTAGCAGCTTAAATATTCCCCTCGAAAATCAAAAGGTGAATTTGTATTGGCTTTTGTAGGCTCCACCCACCTTCCAAAATCTTAATCTCATTCACCCAGTGACCAACTGTGCAAAGTTTGAGAGCCCTGCCATTAACAGTGTAAGAATGGCTGCAGTTTATGTTTTCCAGTGAAATTTGTTTTTAGCTCCGCCCACTTTTTGTAACCTTGACACACAGTCACCCAGTGACCAAGTTTGTGAGCTTTCAGGTTCCTGGCATCAAAAATGTGTGAATGGAAGCAGTTTATCCACCAAGGAAATCTGATTGGCTGTAGGTGGCCCCGCCCCTTTAGTGAATTTGGACCCCAGTCACCCAATGACCAACTGTAGCAAGTTTGAAGCCTCTGCCATTAACCGTGTAAGAATGGCAGCAGTTTAAATATTCCCCTTGAAAATCAATAGGTGAATTTTGATTGGCTGTTGTAGGCTCCACCCACTTTCTTGAATCTTAATCACATTCACCTAGTGACCAACTGTGGCAAGTTTGAGAACCCTGCGATTAACAGTCTAAGAATGGTTGCAGTTTACATTTTCCCATTTAAAATGAATGGTTGAAATTTGATTGGCTGTTTTATGCTCCTCCTACTTTTCCTGGATTCGTAAACCTCTGACACCAAGTGACCAACTGTGCCAAGTGTGGGGACTCTGGCTTGATTACTGTGAGAATGGCAGTCTTTTACATTTTTCCATTGACATGAATGGGAGAAATCTGATTTGCTGTTTGTAGCTCCACCCAGGTGTGCAGGGGGGACGCGAGACCCCCAGAACATATCATCCCAGGTAGTAAGGGATCTGTGTACCAAGTTTTGTTCAAATTGGTCAAGCCGTTTTCGAGTGATCGCGGCACATACACACACACATACATACACACATTCGATTTTATATATATAGATTTATGCGTCTATCAAAAAAGGGCGCCTGGAAAAAAGGGCGCGGGGTGTAGCCGAAATTGTACGTTTGAATGCAAAACTATATTTTCGTTTAATATGTTATAAACGATAATTTAGTGCTAAATAGGTTAAATAAACGGAAATGAAATGGCAAAATACCGTCTATAACAGTAAACGAATTCTGAAATAAACCGTCAAATAGCGTCTATAGAAAAAAAACCGCTATTTACACTTGTATTAAGCATAGTATTAGAATGGTAGGTTTTACAGGTATTTTACTACAATTATACCTAACTTTAGGGTCACAGATATATCTCCTTATCCCTCTCACCTAGACCCCCCCCCCCCTTTGTGTAAATACACATAATTTAATAAATTGTATATTATTATTATTATTATTATTATTTTTAGTATTTATATAGCGGCAACATATTACGCAGAGCTGTACAGTGTATATATATATATTGTCTTGTCACTAACTGTCCCTCAAAGGAGCTCACAATCTAATCCCTACCATTGCCATATGTCTATATTATGTAGTGTAAGTACTGTAGTCTAGGGCCAATTTTTAGGGGGAGCCAATTAACTTATCTGTATGTTTTTGGAATGTGGGAGGAAACCGGAGTGCCCAGAGGAAACCCACGCAGACACGGAGAGAACATACAAACTCTTTGCAGATAGTGCCCTGGCTGGGATTCGAACCAGGGACCCAGCGCTGCAAGGCGAGAGAGCTAACCACTATGCTATATGACATATATTGTACTATAACTATACCTAACCTTACTCTCACACAGAGCCCTCCCTGTACCTATCCCTAACCCCTAGACCCCCCTGGTGGTGCCTAAACCTAAGACCCCCCTGGTGGTGCCTAAACCTAAGACCCCCCTGGTGGTGCCTAAACCTAAGACCCCCCTGGTGGTGCCTAAACCTAACCACCCCCCTGGTGGTGTATATTGCACTGTAAGTATACCTAACCCTCCCTGTACCTATCCCTAACCCCTAGACCCCCCTGTTGGTGCCTAAACCTAAGACCCCCCTGATGGTGCCTAAACCTAAGACCCCCCTGGTGGTGCCTAAACCTAAGACCCCCCTGGTGGTGCCTAAACCTAAGACCCCCCTGTTGGTGCCTAAACCTAAGACCCCCCCTGTTGGTGCCTAAAACTAACCACCCCCTGGTGGTGTATATCGCACTGTAACTATACCTAACCCTCCCTGTACCTATCCCTAACCCCTAGACCCCCCTAGTAATGCCTAAACCTAAGACCCCCCTGGTGGTGCCTAAACCTAAGACCCCCCTGGTGGTGCCTAAACCTAACCATCCCCACTGCACAAACACGCTAAACACATATAAACAATAATATATTTAATCCTTAAAATACTTCACTCCAAATAACATGAAAAAAATAATTTATATATTTGTCATGGAATAGGTAGCCTTAAAATCACGTATACATTAATAATATTAGAAGTAGAAAAAGGTATATATAATATATACACATACAATACAATAGATAGCCTTACAATCACTTATGCATTAGAAATCGTAAAATAACAGTAATATTTAAAGCGATATTTTAGTAACTATAATCAACGCATTATAAGTGTAAAAACAAAGTTTATACCAAAAGCGATGTATTTCTAATACAATCAGGTTGAGAAATGTTATTTAAGCATTATACATATGAAAACGAATTTTAAATGCTAAAAGAAGTGTAAACGAAATTTTAGTTGTAATAGGTTTGTAAGCGTAATTTTAAAACGAAAAAACTAGTTAAAACTCATATAAGCGAAATTTACAAACGAAAAAATAAGTACAATACAAAGTAAAAACGAACTTGTAAACGATATTTGTTATAAACTTTATCCTGTAAACGGAGCCTTTTGTTAACACAATCCCTGTAAAACGCTATTTCTCGGGCGCCCTTTTTTCCTGTCGGGCGCCAAATAGCCGATATTTTGCATTGCAGTCTATGGCGGCGCCCTTTTTGTCCACTATCCCTGTGCGCCCTTTTTTGCTAGCCCGATAGATTTATATAGCGCCGACATATTACGCAGTGCTGTACAGAGTATATATTGTCTTGTCACTATCTGTCCCTCAGAGAGGCTCACAATCTAATCCCTTTAAGATTAGAGATGTCGTGAACCTCCGATTCTCGGTTCGCGAACCGGGTTCGCGAACTTCCGCGGAAGGTTCGGTTCGCGGAAAAGTTCGCGAACCGCAATAGACTTCAATGGGGAGGCGAACTTTGAAAAATAGAAAAAATTATGCTGGCCACAAAAGTGATAAGGGAAAAGATGTTTCAAGGGGTCTACCACCTGGAGGGGGGCATGGCGGAGTGGGATACACGCCAAAAGTCCCGGGGAAAAATCTGGATGTGACGCAAAGCAGCGTTTTAAGGGCAGAAATCACATTGAATGCTAAATTGCAGGCCTAACGTGCTTTAAAACATCTTGCATGTGTATTCATCAATCAGGGAGTGTAATTAGAGTACTGCTTCACACTGACACACCAAACTCACTGTGTAACGCACCGCAAACAGCTGTTTGTGTAGTGACGGCCATGCTGGACTACTGCGCAACATGGCAAGATTGCTCTTCCTCACTCAGTGATGTCAGGTAATGTGTGACTTCCTTCTCAACTTTCCATGGCATTGTTAAAAAGCTTACGTTTTGTTTTTAAATTACATTTTCTACTTGCTGTGTACTTGTTCAGTACCGCTACAATGAGAATCCTGTGGAGGCGGGCAAGTCTGCCATTGTGACCCCGGGTAATGGCCGGGGAATGAGGGGTTTGAATCCGGTGTGGAGCCTGAGCAACGGCTACCACTACACATCCAAGGAGGGCAGCGGGCAGGCATGCACGCCCGCCCGCCCCGAGGTAGTGACCAAAAATAACAATACAGGAGGAGGACTTTCGAGGCCCTGCTGTGTATTTGAAATGAATGTACTTTAAATCCTTTAACGAGAACCAGTTATGGCGGGCAAAGATGACACCACATTCCTTTCACGAGAATCATATGGAGGCGGGCAAGTCTGCCATTTGTGACCCCGGGTAATGGCCGGGGAATGAGGGATGGAATCCGGTGTGGAGCCTGAGAAACGGCTACCACTACACATCCAAGGAGGGCAGCAGGCAGGCATGCACGCCCGCCCCGAGGTAGTGACCAAAAATAACAATGCAGGAGGCGGACTTTCGAGGCCCTGCTGTGTATTTGAAATGAATTAACTTTAAATCCTTTAACGGGAATCCGTTATGGAGGGCAAGTCTGCCATTGTCACCGCGGGGAATGAAGGTTGGATTCCGGCCCGAAGTGGGAGCCTGCTGAGACCTATGCTGTAGCTGCCCTGACCGTGCTTTGCAGACCAGGCATCTGTGGTCAGATGGACCCATGAGCCAGCGGAAGACAAACCAAGTCAAAAGCATTTGCCAATAATGTTTTACGGAGGGCAAGTTTTTTTGCCCTTTTTTTAAATTTTTTGAAAATGATAGATGGTTGTATTTTTAAATTGTTTGAAAGTTTAGATGGTTGTATTTTTAAATTGTTTGAAAGTTTAGATGGTTGTATTTGTAAATTGTTTGAAAGTTTAGATGGTTGTATTTTTAAATTGTTTAAAAGTGTATCCATTCTTCCTCCCCCCAGCCACGAACAATACCATGGGAACGTGGAGCAGCAGAAGCCCCCTGTGACGGCTGCCGCGGTTGTTCTCCGCGGCTTGTCTTTTGAGTGGTGCTGCTTTTCCTCAGGTGTTCTTGCCATAGCTGTTTGTGCCTTCTCTCCAGGTGCCTTCGTAAAGCACTTGTCCCTATGTGACAGTTGGCCTTTCCACGGCTCAATTTTTGCTGGCAGAGACAACAGATGGCTTTGCTCCGATCTGAGAAACACACGTTAAAAAATTTCCAAACCGCTGAGCCCCCCTGGGCTGATGGCGCTACGGTGGCATCAGCAGCTGACGTTGAAGGGCATGTTGGCTGTCTGGCCATAGCTGGCGATTCATGGCGCCGGACACTGCCCCCAGCTGTTTCTGAGGACGAGCTCCCTCTGCTTCTATCATGGAGTCGTCTCCTCCTAGTCCTCTCTGACTCCTCCTCTGAACTGTCCCCCTGGTCATCTCCTCTACCGGGAACATATGTGGTATCCGTATAATCGTCATCATAATCCTCCTGGCCAGCTGCGCTTTCCTCAGAAACCTCCTCAACTGCACCAACTTCAGGTGGTCCATCATCCACATCCACACACGTTACGTCCATACTATCGCCACCTAACTCAGACGTAGGAGGTGGTGTACCTGCGCCTTCTTCTTGTTGTTGCAGTAGTGGCTGTGAATCGGTGATTTCACCACCACCACCAACAAATAACTCCTGCGAAGTGTCAAATGCAGCGGATGTGGTGCTTGTTGTAGCGCTGGTGGCTGCGGGAGATGAGGTGTTCTGTGTTAAATACTTAATCACCTCCTCACAATTTTGGGAAGTGATGGCACGTGCCTTCTTCTGAGCACTGTATTTTGGGGCAGGTCCGCACGAAATCACAGCAATACCACCTCGCACAGACCTGCCGGTGCCTGGTGGCCTTCCTCTGGGTCTGCCTCTACCTCTTCCTCTACCTGGTTTGTCCATTTTGTCCATCTTGGGGGGATGCTAGGTATATGCAGTGAGCTGGGTTCACTCAACACAACAGGTAGTAGGATGCAGTGAGCTGGGTTCACTCAACACAACAGGGAGTTATGTGCAGTGATGAGGTGGGTTAAGTAAACACAACAGGTAGTAGGTATATGCAGTGAGCTGGGTTCACTCAACACAACAGGTAGTAGGTATATGCAGTGAGCTGGGTTCACTAAACACAACAGGTAGTTATGTGCAGTGATGAGGTGGGTTAAGTAAACACAACAGGTAGTAGGTATATGCAGTGAGCTGGGTTCACTCAACACAACAGGTAGTAGGTATATGCAGTGAGCTGGGTTTACTCAACACTACAGGTAGTTATGTGCAGTGATGAGGTGGGTTAAGTAAACACAACAGGTAGTAGGTATATGCAGTGAGCTGGGTTCACTCAACACAACAGATAGTAGGTATATGCAGTGAGCTGGGTTCACTCAACACTACAGGTAGTTATGTGCAGTGATGAGGTGGGTTAAGTAAACACAACAGGTACTGGGTATATGCAGTACTGGGTAGTACAATGTGCAACTCCCTGTCACACAGGCAGTCAGTCACTGAATGTGCTGGGCTGCTGGCAGTGGCACACACACACTATCAATTAGCAAGGCTGTGCATGCAACAAAAGTGTCAGTTTGACACACAGTAAAAAGAGCTAGGGTGCTATAAAAGCAATAACAATCAGCCAGGAGCAAACTAAGCAGCCAAGAACCTAACTAAACTGTCCCTAGAGAAGAACAAGTCTGCAGCAGCTGTCCCTTTCCTCTCACTAGCAGGCACACGAGTGAGTGTAATGGCCGCCGGACCCTGCCTTATATAAGGGGGGGTGGGGCTCCAGGGCTTACTGTAGCCTGAATGGCTACAATGTGCCTGCTGACTGTGATGCAGAGGGTCAAAGTTGACCCTCATAGTGCATTATGGGGCGAATCGAACTTCCGGAAAAGTTCGCCTGGCGCAGGCGAACGCGAACCTCCAATGTTCGCCGGGAACCGTTCGCCGGCGAACCGTTCGCTACACCTCTATTTAAGATGCTTTTGCCGGGTCCTTCTACACTTTATTATAGTAAGTTCCTATGGAGAGGGACAGTGTGGATGTGTGGTGGGGGTCTTCAATCAACATCTAGAGGATATCTATCACGCTTGGTTCTAGATGTATACTCAGAGGTCTAGATAGAATGTAGTCAAAACGTAAGCTAAGGTTATACACGTGAGATCAGATGGCTGAGGTACAGAGGACTAGGCTAGAGAGTGGTCAGTAAAGCTAAGGTCAAATCTAAAGTCAGTCAGGCAGTCGCATTAATCTATATATATAAAATCGGATGTGTGTATGTATGTGTGTATGTATGTGTGTATGTATGTGTGTGTGTGTGTATGCATGTGTGTGTGTATGTATGTGTGTGTGTGTATGTATGTGTGTGTGTGTGTGTGTATGTATGTATGTATGTGTGTATGTATGTATGTATGTGTGTATGTATGTGTGTGTGTATGTATGTGTGTGTGTATGTATGTGTGTGTGTATGTATGTGTGTGTGTGTGTGTGTATGTGCCGCGATCACTCGAAAACGGCTTTTGAATGAAACTTGGTATACAGATCCCTTACTACCTGGGATGATATGTTCTGGGGGTCTCGCGTCCCCCCTGCACACCTGGGTGGAGCTACAAACAGCAAATCAGATTTCACCCATTCATGTCAATGGAAAAATGTAAAAGACTGCCATTCTCACAGTAATCAAGCCAGAGTCCCCACACTTGGCACAGTTGGCCACTTGGTGACAGAGGTTACGAATCCAGGAAAAGTGGGAGGAGCATAAAACAGCCAATCAAATTTCAGCCATTCAATTTAAATGGGAAAATGTAAACTGCAACCATTCTTAGACTGTTAATCACAGGGTTCTCAAACTTGCCACAGTTGGTCACTGGGTGAATGCGATTAAGATTCAAGAAAGTGGGTGGAGCCTACAACAGCCAATCAAAATTCACCTATTGATTTTCAAGGGGAATATTTAAACTGCTGCCATTCTTACACGGTTAATGGCAGAGGCTTCAAACTTGCTACAGTTGGTCATTGGGTGACTGGGGTCCAAATTCACTAAAGGGGCGGGGCCACCTACAGCCAATCAGATTTCCTTGGTGGATAAACTGCTTCCATTCACACATTTTTGATGCCAGGAACCTGAAAGCTCACAAACTTGGTCACTGGGTGACTGTGTGTCAAGGTTACAAAAAGTGGGTGGAGCTAAAAACAAATTTCACTGGAAAATATAAACTGCAGCCATTCTTACACTGTTAATGGCAGGGCTCTCTAACTTTGCACAGTTGGTCACTGGGTGAATGAGATTAAGATTTTGGAAGGTGGGTGGAGCCTACAAAAGCCAATACAAATTCACCTTTTGATTTTCAAAGGGAATATTTAAGCTGCTACCATTCTTATACTGTTAATAGCAGATGCCTCAAACCTGATACAGTCAGTCATTGGGTGATTAGGGTTCAAATTCAGAAAGGGGGCGGAGCCACAAACAGCCATATTTGTTTATTTTTCAATGGGAATATACAAAGTATTGATACCAAGGACCCCAAAGCTGATAAACTTGATAACTGAGTGACTGTATGTCAAGGTTAGAAAAAGTGGCCGGTGCCAACAACTAAATTTTTAACATGGCAGGGTTCCCAAACTTTACACAATTGGCCACTGGGTGACTGGGACTAATATTCAGGAAAGTGGGTGGAGCCTACAGCAGCCAATCAAAATTTACCTTTTGATTTTCAAGGGGAATATTTACATTGCTGCCATTCATACACTCTTAATGGCAGAGGCCTCAAATCTGGTACAGTCAGTCACTGGGGTTTAAATTCTGAAGGGAGCTGGCCAAACACAGCCAATCAGATTTGTTTAATTTCAATGGTAAAATGCAACTTATTGATGCCAAGGACCCCAAAGCTCATAAACTTGGTCATTAAGTGACTGTATGACAAGATTAGAAATAGTGGGCGGAGCCAAAAACAACTAACTTTTTACATTGGAAAATATAAACTGCAGCTTTTCTTACACTGTTAATGGCAGGGTTCTCAAACTTCACACAGTTGGTCACTGGGTGACTGGGATTAATATTCAAAAAAGTAGGTGGAGCCTACAAGAGCCAATCAAAATTCACCTACTGATTTTCAAGGGGAATATTGAGACTGCAGCCATTCTTACACTGTTAATGGCAGAGGCCTCAAACCTGCTACAGTCGGTTGTTAAGTGTCTGAGGTTCAAATTCAGTAAAGGGGCAGAGCCAAACACAGCCAATCAGATTTCTTTGCTGCATAAACTGCTTCCATTAGCAGAATTTTGATGCCAGGAACCCAAAAGCTCACAAACTTGGTCACTGAGTGACTGTGTGTCAAGGTTACAAAAACTGGGTGGAGTCAAAAACAGATTTTTCTGGTAAATTGTAAACTGCAGCCTTTCTTCACTGTTAATGGCAGGGTTCTCAAACTTTGCACAGCTGGTTTCTGGGTGACTGGGATTAATATTCAGAAAAGTGGGTGGAGCCTAAAAATGCCAATCAAAAATCACATTTCCTTTTTCAAGAAGAATATTAAAATTGCTACCATTCTTGCACTGTTAATGGCACAAGCCTCAAACCTGGTACAGTTGGTCATTGGGTTACTGGGGTTTAAATTCAGAAAAGGGGACAGAGCCACAAACAGTCAATCAGATTTGTTTCATTTCATAGGAAAGTACAAATTATCGGTGCCAAGGACCCCAAAGCTCACAAAATTGGTCATTGAGTGACTGTGTGTCCAGGTTACAAAAAGTGGGTGGAACCAAAACCAAATTTCACTGGGAAAATATAAACTGCAGCCATTCTTACACTGTTAATGGCAGGGTTCTCAAACTTTGCCCAGATAATAATAATTGCAGTATTTGTATAGCGCCTTTCTCCTGTCGGACTCAAAGCGCTTGCGAGGCAGCCACTAGAGCGCACTCAGTAGGCAGTAGCAGTGTTAAGGAGACTTGCCCAAGAAACTCCTTACTGAAATAGGTGCTGACTTACTGAACAGGCAGAGCCGAGATTTGAACCCAGGTGGTCACTGGGTGACTGAGATTCAGTGGCGGACATACGGCCGTGCAGGCCGTGCCGCCGCACGAGGGCCCCTGAAGTTCCGTTTTCTTCAGGGGCCCATTAAGTATTTATTTATTTTTTTTTTTATATAATTTTTTTTTATTATTTTATTCCCCGGGGGGCCTATCCTCCCTCCCTCCCTCACCTGGGGGGCCCCCCTCCCGATATGCGCGGCGGGAGAGCGAGCGAGCGAGCGGCAAATGCAGGAAGTCTTCAGGGCTCTCCAGGCATCCGCTAGAGGCCCAGCCGCTTGGTCTCCAATATGTCTCCAGTTGGAGACATATTGGAGACTCAGCGGCTGGGCCTCTAGCGGATGCCTGGAGAGCCCTGAAGACTTCCTGCATTTGCCGCTACGCGCGCCGCAGGTCATAGGGGGCCCACAATTACAATTTTGCACAGGGGCCCACTGCTGGCTGTGTCCGCCACTGCTGAGATTAATATTCAGGGAAGTGGGTGGAGCCTATAATAGCCAATCAAAATTCACCTGTTGATTTTCAAGGGGAATTGTGAAGAAACGCGGAAAAGCCGCCGTCTCTCAAGGTGAGGCGGCTGTTTCCGCATCCAGCAGGGCGTCACAACGCGGAAAAACCGCCGCATGCCGCTTAGGCAGAGCGGCGGAATCCGCATTTGGAACGGCGGAATCCGCATTGGGAACGGCGGAATCCGCATTGAGAGCGGCGGAATCCGCATTGGAGGCGGCTCCCGCACGCGGTTCACAAGATACATTGCAAGACAGTACTGGTGTGGCTGGGACTGATAGTCCACCTAGATTCAGAGTGACACGCGCGCGCACAGACACAGAGGCAGAGCTTAAATAACAGCCAGAAGGGAGTCAGCTGACCAGGCGGGTCAGCTGACATTTTCCACTACTCTCATTGGTCCAGCAATTAGGGAGGTCCTGGAGAGGTCCTTGTGTATATATACTGCTGGCTGTTCACTTGCTCTTTGTCTGGCGTTGCAAACACATACGTGGGAGCACTCAGACCTGTAGTCAGATCCTTAAGTGTGCTGGGACCAGCTGGAGCTGTAATCCTACACTTAGCTAGATTCTGTTGATAGCTAAAGTACTAGTTTGATTGTGATTATCTGTTATGACTTTTGCCTGCCTGACTATCCTCCTGAACTCTGATCTTGTACCTTGATATTTCTGATACTCTGTTGCCGAACCCCGGCTCGTCCTTAGACTCTGCTTCTGCCTCCTGATCTTGTACCTCGATATTTCTGATACCCTGTTGCCGATCCCCTGCCTGTACTTTAGACTCCGTCTCTGCCTACTGTATTTGTACCTTATCTGACCGTGTGTTAACGACCTGGCTTGTCCGACCTCGAGAACCGACCTTACTATTGGAGGCGGTTCCCCGTCCTGTTAGTGACACTTCCTCCAGAGTGTCACTATCAGACTATCCTTCCTACTGTTAGCCTGACTCCTCCCGCCTTGGAGGGTTCAGGTCTTCGGAAGGAATCCGTGCAGTACTCCTTACTGCACAGAGGCCTAGTCCTCTAAGTGTTACTGTTACACCCAAACACTACACTCTACTCAGGTGAACAGAGGTTAGCTGGTATATCGGATTATCGGTGATACTGCAGATCACTTATAATCTGGTATACATCTGTATTCCCTGTGATACTGCAGATCACCGGTAATCAGATCCTCTCTGTGCTCCACCGTTCGTTACAGAACGCCAGACCAAAAAACAAAATGGACGCACGCACTGGTCCTCTGGGTGAACTTGCCACTTCGGTGGATAACGTCAATCGAGTGCTGGGTGAACATAAAGCATTGATTGAGGCTCTGACAGGGTCCATCCAAACCCTCCAGACGTCAGTGGATGAAGTGCGATCCCCTCCTAGCGCAGACATACGCATGCCCGAACGGTTCTCGGGCCACAAATCTGACTTCCGTAATTTTAGGAGTAGAGTGTTGTCCTATTTTGAATTAAGACCCCGATCCTCTGGTACTGAGGCCCAGAGAGTCACGTTCATCAAAACCTTACTGGCCGGTGACTCTCAGACCTGGGCATATAACCTGTCTCCTACAGACACAGCTCTGACCTCAGTAGAGGAATTCTTTAAGGCCATGGCAGTAATTTACGACGACCCAGACCTTGCTGCGACCTCGGAGCGGAAGCTCAAGCTTTTACGGCAAGGCAAGGGTCCAGTCGAAGAGTACGCGGCCGAATTTCGTAGGTGGTCAGTTACCGCCAGATTTGACACCTATGCCCTGATGGATTACTTCCTGTCTGGGTTGTCGGAGGAGGTCTCCGACCTAATGCTAAGTTTACCTGAGCCCAAAACAGTCGATGAGGCAATCTCATCGGCCATCCGAGTCGACCGTAGGCTACGCCATCAGAGACAGACTAGGGGCAGTCACCGTGTCAGGGTGACATCTTACGCGGCACCTTCCGCTGCACCCCTAGTAGCGCCATCTCCGCCTGTCTCACCCTCTCCGGCCTTGCCTCCACCCGAGCCAATGCAGATTGGTCGATCAAAACTGACCCAGGTGGAGCGAAGGCGGAGAATGATGGAACAACTGTGCCTGTACTGTGCAGAAGCAGGGCATAGGGTGCGAAACTGCCCTAACAAGTCGGGAAACGAGTTTGCCTAGGAGTAGTGGGGGGTGACACCCTAGGCACACAATTTTCACCCCTTAAAGAGAAAAAATTGCTTCTCCCTTGTACGGTTACATGGGATAATAAGTCTGTAGCCACTGAGGCTTTTATTGATTCTGGCTCAGCGGCTAATTTTATGAACTTTGAATTTGCTCAGGAGTTGGGTATTCCCCTCACCCCTGTGAGACCCCCCATTCAGGTCACGGCAGTGGACGATTCCCCTCTGCAACGGAATCGTGCCCTGTCACAGACCCCGGAGGTGAAGGTCACCATAGGGGTACTGCATGGGGAACAATTACAGTTTTTTGTGTTACATATGTCAACCTCCACTATCATCCTAGGTATGCCGTGGTTGCAAGTCCATTCACCACAAATAGACTGGGCCACGGGTCAGTTAACTACCTGGTCACCTCATTGTTTTCAACGGTATTTGGGAAAGTTGACATTGGGGCAAACCAGAATTCAGGTGGGAGGTGTACCAGACCAGTACTCTGAATATTCTGATGTGTTCTGTCCCAAGGCAGCCGACAAATTGCCCCCACATCGCTCTTTCGACTGTCCCATCGATCTCCGTTCAGGTTATGTGTACCCCCCCGGGGCCATTTGTACAATTTGTCGGGGCCCGAAAAATTGGCCATGCAGGATTACATCCGTGAAAATTTGGCCAAGGGTTTCATTCGCCCGGTCGCCTGCTGGGGCAGGTTTCTTTTTTGTTAAAAAGAAAGACGGAGGGCTGCGGCCCTGCATTGATTACTGCGGCCTTAACAAAATTACAGTGAAGAATCGCTACCCGCTGCCTCTGATAGACGATTTGTTCACACAGATCACCGACGCTAAGATCTTTTCTAAACTGGATTTGCGGGGCGCGTACAACCTGATACGCATAAGAAAGGGCGATGAGTGGAAAACGGCCTTTAATACACCGGACGGGCATTATGAGTACCTGGTGATGCCCTTCGGGCTATGTAATGCCCCGGCCGTTTTCCAGGAACTCATTAACGAGGTCTTCAGGGAGGTGTTGGGGAGATTTGTTCTAGTCTACCTAGACGATATCCTTATCTTCTCCAACAACCTCTCTGAACATAGGACCCATGTGAGGTTTGTTTTGAATAAACTAAGGCAGAACTCTTTGTACGCAAAGCTTGAAAAGTGTATTTTTGAGGTAACGTCTGTCGCTTTCCTGGGGTACATAATTTCCACCACGGGCCTGTCTATGGATCCTGCCAAGGTCTCCGCTGTTCTGGAGTGGCCTCAGCCGGTTGGGTTGAAGTCCCTTCAGCGGTTTCTTGGCTTCGCCAACTATTATAGAAGGTTCATAAAGGGGTATTCCACGGTCATTTCTCCCCTTACCAGTCTCACTAAGAAAGGGGCAGATACCACTCACTGGTCTCCTGAGGCGTTACATGCTTTTGCCACCCTGAAGGGCCTATTCTGTTCAGCACCCATCCTCAGACATGTGGATACGTCTTTCCCGTTTATTGTTGAGGTGGATGCTTCGGAGGTTGGGGTGGGGGCTGTGCTGTCTCAGCGGTCAGGCTTGCAGGGTAGAATGCACCCGTGTGCTTACTTCTCTCGTAGGTTCTCCCCTGCAGAGAAGAACTACGATATTGGCAACAGGGAGCTCCTGGCCATTAAATTGGCTTTCGAGGAATGGCTACATTGGTTAGAGGGAGCTGAGCATACGATCACGGTTTACACTGATCACAAAAACTTAGAGTACATCGAGGGGGCTAAGAGGTTGAGCCCTTGTGAGGCTCGATGGTCGTTATTCTTCTCTAGGTTCAGTTTCATTATTACGTACACTCCGGGTAGCAAGAATGTTAAGGCGGATGCTTTATCCAGGTGCTTCGAGTCAGAGACAGCACAGCCCTCCGTTCCAGAGACCATTGTTCCCCAGAGGTTGGTACTGGCAGCAACAGGAACTTGGGAGGATTGGAAGGAGACTTTGATTCCCTTTCAACAAGACATCCCGGAAGGGAAGCCCGCAGGGGTTCTGTTCATTCCTCTACCGTTTCGTCTCCAGGTTCTAGAGATGTTCCATGCGCATAAGAATGCTGGGCATCCTGGGGCATCTAGAACACTCATCTGTTTTTAAGTAGCGCTGTTCATTTCTTTGCTATGTACTAATTTAATTTATTTTTGGTCAGCTGCTCCCACTTAACAGCTTTGCTTTTGGTGTATATGCAGAGCCTCTGTTTGGGTTCAAGGTGCGTTTGTAGTTTCTGGGGGGGCTCAGCGCATCTCTGAGCAGAGGCCATTCGGAGGCGGCCTGGTGATGCGCTGATCCCACTTTTTTGCGCAATTTTCAATTTTACTTGGTAGCGCGCCCAGGCTATGCATATGCATAGGTAGGATTTAGTTAGTGTTAGGTCCCCTCCCATGGAGGAAAGACTTCTTCGACAGTGGGAGGGACGAGTACTTAACAAGTTGCATGCAAGCTGTTACAGGAAACCAACATCCTCCAAGTGGTAGACAGGTCATGTGTATGCTCAGTGTGTATTTTATCCCATAAGTGGGGCTTGCACTCTTTTGCAGGTAGGCACTCATCTGTTTTTAAGTAGCGCTGTTCATTTCTTTGCTATGTACTAATTTAATTTATTTTTGGTCAGCTGCTCCCACTTAACAGCTTTGCTTTTGGTGTATATGCAGAGCCTCTGTTTGGGTTCAAGGTGCGTTTGTAGTTTCTGGGGGGGCTCAGCGCATCTCTGAGCAGAGGCCATTCGGAGGCGGCCTGGTGATGCGCTGATCCCACTTTTTTGCGCATCTAGAACACAAGATCTGGTAGCCAGATGCGCCTGGTGGCCTTCCTTGGCAGCGGATTGCAAAGAATACGTGAGGGAGTGTGCGATATGTGCCAAGAGTAAACCCTCCCGGCTGGCACCTGTCGGTACCTTGCAGCCTTTGCCCACCCCGAGTGAGCCGTGGACCCACCTGTCCATGGATTTTGTAGGTGAGCTTCCCAGATCTGAGGGCATGGCGGTCATTTGGGTGGTAGTCGACCGCTTTAGCAAAATGGCCCATTTTGTGCCATTGAAAGGACTCCCCTCGGCTCAGGAATTGGCCGAGTTATTCATCACTCATATTTTCCGATTACACGGCATTCCAGAAAACATAGTCTCAGACAGGGGAGTCTAATTTGTTTCCCGATTTTGGAAGGCTTTTTGCCAGCTTATGGGCATAAAGCTGTCATTCTCATCAGGCTACCACCCACAGACAAATGGCCAGACTGAGAGGATAAATCAGTCCTTAGAACAGTTTTTGAGGTGTTATGTTGCAGAGGCGCAAGACGATTGGGTCAGATTCTTGCCCTTCGCAGAATTTGCTCAAAATTATTTAAAAATTTGTCCTCCGGATTTTCTCCTTTTCAGGTAGTGATGGGGAGATCACCCAAATTTTCCCCATTACCAGTAGCCTCCACTCCGTTCCCAGCCCTGGAGACCTGGCAAAGGTCATTTAAGGACCTTTGGGGGACGGTAAGAAGTAACCTGGAAAAGGCCTTTCTGAGTCAGAAGGGTCAAGCTGACAAAAGACGGTCATTGGAGTGGAGGTTCCGACCAGGAGACTTGGTCTGGGTGTCCACACGTCACTTGACCCTGAGACAACCTTCTGACAAGCTTGGTCCCAGGTTTGTGGGTCCATTCCCGGTAGCCAGGAAGATCAACGATGTTACTTATACTGTTGATCTTCCCACCAGCATGCGGGGGGTAAGGTCCTTCCACGTATCCCTTCTTAAACCAGGGAATGAATATATTTAAAGGGACTCCGAGCAGTGCAGAAACTATGGAAAGATGCATATCATTTTAAAGCTCTCTTTCTCCTCTTTCCAATGATATATAAACCGCCGCCCTACGCCTTTTAGTTTTCGCTATTTTCGCGATTGAAATTGCCGCGGCCGCGATTTCGATCATGAAAATAGAGAAAACTAAAAGGCGTAGGGCGACGATTTAGGGGTCGTCAGAAAGAGGAGAAAGAGAGCTTTAAAATGATATCCATCTTTCCATAGTTATATTGTATTACCCAGGGCGACTTTTTCTGCTGAATGGAGCTGCTGACTTTGAGAAAAAGTCGCCCTGGGTAATACAATATAACTATGGAAAGATGGATATCATTTTAAAGCTCTCTTTCTCCTCTTTCTGACGACACATATATCGTCGCCCTACGCCTTTTAGTTTTCTCTATTTTCGCGATCTAAATCGCGGCTGCTGCAATTTCAATCGCGAAAATAGCGAAAACTAAAAGGCATAGGGCGGCGGTTTATATATCATTGGAAAGAGGAGAAAGAGAGCTTTAAAATGATATGCATCTTTCCATAGTTTCTGCACTGCTCGGAGTCCCTTTAAATATATTCATTCCCCCAATCAGTGGCCGGCCACACACACAGCAAACCAATCAGAAACGAACGATCCCTGCCTATGCGTCAGCAGATCTAAGCTATCAGCTGACGCTATGATAGCCGGCATCTCAGAGCATAAAACTGTCTCTAAGCCGCGCGCGCCCGCCTATAGACCCGGACGGGACGCGCGCGCTCAATCACCGCCAAAGGGCTGCTGGGGATGCCGCTGAAAGAATCGGAAGGGGAGGCTCGCAGCTGCACTCTGCCATCCGAGCTGCCCAAGCCGACGCTGGAACCAATGGCAGGTGAGTCCCTTACAATATCGGCGTGGGATCATTAATTCAAAGTATTTAGTATTAATTAAGAATAATGAAATACTTTTCTCATTTTTACTTCTTGTTTTCCTTTTATCATCAGTACCCCTGTACCCGCGTCACTTGGTGGGCTGGTAAAGCATCTGGGGGTCTCCTTGATGTGGTTGTCTGTTTAGTAAAAAATAAAATTTACAAATTGGCTGGTGTGTTCCTCACCTGTGACTGACAGATATGTTCCCTTTCCCGTGTATTTTTTGAGGTACTGATCCATTACGAAGCAGGTATAGGTTCCGGTATCATTATATGTAACATGTGTTATGATGAGAGAGTCCTGTGTGACCGTCACTCTTGTATTTCATCAATCCGCAGCACCAAAGAATCCAACTTGAGATTGTATATTAACCAGTTACAATCGTATATATGAAAAATCTACCATGACGATCCACCATTTCTTTAAAGGAATCGATTGGCAATGTGATCATTCAGGATCCACCAGCTTCTCTCTAATGTAAACTGAATAATCTGATTGAAAATATGATTGTTCAGTAGAAATTGTACAGTGAATGGGCGCCATAAATTATCAGTCCTGAGCTGCAATCAGTCAGGCTGCCTTCACACTACACTAGAAGAAGATTCTGTTAAATGGAACTAAACAGAACAAATTATCATGTAAGCGAATGGATCCTGTGCAAATTAATAGGATCACATCAGTTTGTTCAGAACAGATCCGTTCAGTCTGTTTTGATCTTTGGGTCGTGCATCATTATTCCGGGTCGGTCGGATGAAGCGGATGCTGATGGAATCAATGGTAGCCTATGAGAATAGGCGGTATCCCTTCTCACTAGGCCGATCGCCATGTGTGTTTCACACATTTTTACTCACCATTCGGATCCTGCTGGCACCGCCGGTCGCTCCAGTGCGCGGGAGAGGTGCCGGTATACAGACCACATATATTGACATGCTGTATGCTGCTTGTGTTACTTCAATGGCTTGCAATCTTTGAACTGGTTTGCACATGGCTGCAATTCCCCTTTCCTGCTGTATGCGCATGGTGTGTCCCTGCTTAGCTAACACTGCTGTGTTCATCATGCTATCCTAGGAATTTTGTCCTGTTCAAACTCCCTTCTTCTTTGCCATGGATGGAGGAGCTTGAGGTGTATCTTTCATAGACGTATGGGCAGTCTAAGTCTAGCGATCGCCTTAAATGAACTTTGTCCCTGTATGCATGCATGTATGATTGGCGAGGGTGATGTGTTAATAGAAGAAAACCTTTTAACTAGAGTGACCAGATTTTCGTTGGTTCAACCTGGGACGGGGGGGCGCCGAAAAATGGGTGTGGCCATGACATTGTATGGGCGGAGCTAACATAATGATGTAACAGTGAGGCATAAGAAAGCAGTGTTTACGCCATGATGTGGTCAGACGAGGTTTCGCATCATGGGTGTGCAGAAACTGTGTGATGCTATTTAATAGTATGCCATAACCCCAAAGCAGCAAACATAGCCAACTATGACCATTAAATAATAAATGCAGCAACAGTTACCCCAGACACCAGAAAATAAACGCAATGTGGGCAAAATTTCAGCACAAAATAAATGCAATGGGCAACATGTCAGCACAAAATAAACGCATTGGGCTTGATTCACAAAGCGGTGCTAACTGTTAGCACGCCTGTGAAAACCCCCTTAGCACGTCTAAACTAGCTTTTCGCGCGCAAAACTTTACGCGCGCAAAACTTTATGTGCGTAAAACTTTACACGCGCACTGCACAGAGCGCAGGGCGCTCCGTGCGAAGTGCTCATTAAAACCTATGGGACTTAGCGCGCGCATAGGACTTTGCGCGCGTAAAACTTTGCGCTCGGTACTTAGCGCGCAATCTGATTGAGAAAACCGGTGCTTACCTACTTAGCACCCTGGTTAACGCGCCTAAAGACTTTAGACGTGCTAAGTAGGTTAGCACCGCATAGTGAATCAAGCCCATTGTGGGCAACATGTCAGCACAAAATAAACGCAATGGGCAACATGTCAGCACAAAATAAACGCATTGTGGGCAACATGTCAGCACAAAATAAACGCATTGCGGGCACAAAATAAACACACTGCGGGCAAACATGTCAGCACAAAATAAACGCACTGTGGGCAACGTCAGTACAAAATAAATGCAATGTGGGCAACATGTCAGTACAAAATAAATGCAATGTGGGCAACATGTTAGTACAAAATAAACGCACTGTGGGCAACATGTCAGCACAAAATAAACGCACTGTGGGCAACGTCAGTACAAAATAAATGCACTGCGGGCAAACATGTCAGCACAAAATAAACGCACTGTGGGCAACATGTCAGCACAAAATAAACGCACTGTGGGCAACGTCAGTACAAAATAAATGCAATGTAGGCAACATGTCAGTACAAAATAAACGCAATGCGGGCAACATGTCAGCACAAAATAAACGCACTGTGGGCAACATGTCAGCACAAAATAAACGCACTGTGGGCAACGTCAGTACAAAATAAACGTACTGCGGGCAAACATGTCAGCACAAAATAAACGCACTGTGGGCAACATGTCAGCACAAAATAAACGCACTGTGGGCAAAGTCAGTACAAAATAAACGCACTGCGGGCAAACATGTCAGCACAAAATAAACGCGCTGTGGGCAACATGTCAACTCAAAATAAACGCGCTGTGGGCAACGTCAGTACAAAATAAACACACTGCGGGCAAACATGTCAGCACAAACTAAACGCACTGCGGGAAACATGTCAGCACAAAATAAACGCACTGTGGGCAACATGGCAGCACAAAATAAACGCGCTGTGGGCAACGTCAGTACAAAATAAACGCACTGCGGGCAAACATGTCAGCACAAAATAAACGCACTGCGGGCAAACATGTCAGCACAAAATAAACGCACTGCGGGCAAAGTTCACCTGGAAAAAAAAGCATTTACTCACCTGGCAGAAGACTCCTCTGGCGCGCATCTCCCCCGGACGATCCCCGTGAAGTCTCCCGCGCTGACAGGCAGAGCAGGGCTACGGCACGATGGCGCCTGAAGACCTGTACTGGAGACACAAATAGTCTCCAGTACAGGGCTTCGGCAGCCATCTTGCCGTAGCCCTGCTCGCCTGCCGGTGTCGGAACACCGGAAGACGAAGGAGGCTGGAGCGGGGCTGCAGGCAATGAACTGGTACGGCGTCTATAGACGCTGCTGCCAGTTCATGCAATATAAAGTGACCAGAGTCCCGAGGCCGGGACGTCCCGCTGCTAAAAGTGGGACGTTTCCCGGGACCTCATGCAGCCTGGGACAGCAGACCCCGAATCTGGGACGCGTCCCGGGCAATCAGGGACGTCTGGTCACTCTATTTTAACGGAATTGATTAATAAAATGTATATGTTTATAATATAAACAGTTTATTTGTTTGATTTGAATGTACTCCTCCTCCCATTTACCCTTACAAATTTCCTTTGTTTAACAACCGCAAAGACCTTTAGTGATAACGTCAGGTGAGCATATCTTTGTCTTTACTAGTTGACACCTCAAGGACATAAATGTTAGCAGTGGTGCTCAACAGAGCTCGAATATTCGAGTAGCTCGAATATTCGAGCTCTTTTTCAGCTATTCGAGCTCGGTATTCGAGCTCCGAATAGCTGCAGCTATTCGAATGGGCTATTCGAGTGAACTCGAATAGCACATTCACTATTCGCGCTATTCGAGCAAACAGTGCTATTCGAGCTCGAATACCGAGCTCGAATAGCGTCATAGCCCAGATTGATGTCCTTAGAGCCAATCAGAGGGCTCCCAGGCCCTCTGACGGCAGCCAATCACAGAGGGGGACCCTGGCCAGCCCCTACCCTATAAATAGCGGCCGCCATTTTAGGTTTTTCCGTCCTTGCCTGACTTTGTACAGAGAGAGATCTGCTCCTTTGTGCTTTGGCTTAGCAAGTGCTTTATTGTGGTCAATCACCTAGCGTTTTTGCTCACATACACCTCCTATATACACCTATATTGTTGTTAGTTAGATAGACATTGTATTTTAGTTAGTAGCTTGTGTGTTACATAGAGACAGCCAGCTGCTGCAGGCAAGCTTACAGCTTTAGGCCTCAGAGCCTTGCCTGTGTGGGCAGCTGTTCTCCTGTCCTCTGTTAGTTTATTTCTCATCTATACCAGTGTTTCTGCTGTCCTTTACTACTGAGTGATTGTATTTTGTAGTTATACTGTAACTGTACTAGGACACTCACTGTCACTCTTTGTTCATAGCTCCTGCGTGTGTGTGTGTGCGTGTACTGTCTGTACAGTACACACACTCTATTTCCTTCTGATTACTACTGATTATTGTAATTTCTAGTTGTACTTACTACTTACTGGTACTACTTACTGTACTAGGGACACTCAGTCACTGTTCATAGGCTAGCTCCTGCGTGTGCGCGTGCACTCACTGTCTGTACAGTACACACACTCTATTTCCTTCTGATTACTACTGATTATTGTAATTTCTAGTTGTACTTACTGTTACTACTTACTGCACTAGGGACACTCAGTCACTGTTCATAGGCTAGCTCCTGCGTGTGTGTGTGCGTGCACTCACTGTCTGTAGTGTACACACACTCTATTTCCTTCTGATTACTACTGATTATTGTAATTTCTAGTTGTACTTACTGTTACTACTTACTGTACTAGGGACACTCAGTCACTGTTCATAGGCTAGCTCCTGCGTGTGTGTGTCCGTGCACTGTCTGTAGTGTACACACACTCTATTTCCTTCTGATTACTACTGATTATTGTAATTTCTAGTTGTACTTACTGTTACTACTTACTGTACTAGGGACACTCAGTCACTGTTCATAGGCTAGCTCCTGCGTGTGTGTGTGCGTGCACTGTCTGTACAGTACACACACTCTATTTCCTTCTGATTACTACTGATTATTGTATTTTCTAGTTGTACTTACTGTTACTACTTACTGTACTAGGGACACTCAGTCACTGTTCATAGGCTAGCTCCTGCGTGTGTGTGTGTGTGCGTGCACTCACTGTCTGTAAAGTACACACACTCTATTTCCTTCTGATTACTACTGAATTATTGTAATTTCTAGTTGTACTTACTGACTGTTACTACTTACTGTACTAGGGACACTCAGTCACTGTTCATAGGCTAGCTCCTGCGTGTGTGTGTGCGTGCACTGTCTGTAGTGTACACACACTCTATTTCCTTCTACTGAATCTGATTACTACTGATTATTGTATTTTCTAGTTAGTGTACTAGGGGACACACTCACTGTTCACTGTTCACACTTATTGATTACCGATTATTGTATTTTGTATTTGTACTGTACTAATCACTTAGCAATCTAATCACTTAGTGATTAGTGTCACCTCACCCACCAATCCACTCCATTAAAGTACCCCACTTTTTCACCCGCCCTTTTAAAAAACGTTTGTGTTTACGCCCAAAACATCTAAGATGTCTGGAAGTGGCAGCCAGCGCGGTTTGGGCAAGGGGAAGGGCAGCAAGGGAATCAGGAGGAGAGGGAGCAGCATTGTGGCAAGCCGCGCCACCATGCACAGTTCCGCAGCAGCAGCAGCTGTGTCAGTGGCTAACATTCCTCCTATAGCCACTGGCCGTGGACGCCTTGGGCGCCCAGCAGGAGCATCTGCAACTCACGCTGCAGAGACACAGCAGCAGCAGCGTGTAGTACCTGCTCCTATTTTCCTCCAGCCGGGTCGGAAACGTCCCATTGAGGAAAAGGATGCAGCCACTGTGGTGCAACTGATGACGGAGAATGAGCAGCCCGCCATCAGCTCTGCATCCGAGGCGTCCACCCTCACCACCACCACCACCACCCCTGTTCGCAGCAGCCGCCCAGCAGGGCCTGGGGAGGAGGCCAGTTCACCGTCAGTCGCCGACCTGTCACTCAGCAGTCTTTTGACCCCAGGCACCATCAGGGTATTGTCTGCTGTTGTTGGCGATTTTGAGGAGGAGATGCTGATGGGCACTTTGGGGGAGGAGGGATTGGACAGCAAGACTGTGGCGACAGTCAAGCAGCCCATCCATGCATTAGGAGAGGAGTTTGGGGGGTCATCATCCCAGCAGGACATGTTTCAGGAGGGGGAGGATGATGATGACACGGTGACAGACAAAGACTGGGTGCCACCAGCTCCTGGGGATGTCGTCGTCAGCAGCTCTGAGGAGGAGGAGGAGGATGCGCTTGTGGGCATTGCAAGGAGGCGCATCATTGCAAGCATTGGCAGCAGTAGGCAGGTCCCACAGCCTGCTGGTGTCTCAGGCTCAGCAGCAGCAGCAGCAGCATCTGCCAGTACCACCACCAGCCACACCCAAGCCCCCCCCCCCCCCCCCAACCACCACAGGGAGACAGGCAGCAGCGGCTCCAGGCCGTAGGGGGTTGTTCTTGTCATCAATCTGTCGATTTTTCACAATGCCCACAGTGTACAGCAAGTACGCCACTTGCAACCACTGTCAGCGGAAGTTGAGCAGAGGTGCAGACCCCTTAAAGTTCAGCACCAGCTCGCTCATCAACCACCTTGCTGCTAAACATTTCCACCAGCATGAGGAGTTCCAGAGGCTGAAGGCATCTGGTGCTGGCAGTGGCACCACACCCACCACTGCACAGCCTTCAGCAGCAGCAGCAGCAACAGCAGCCACCCGCCCTCCTGCTCCTCCAGCACCACCAGCAGGAGTGCGGAAACGCACTGCTCCTCCCCCCTCTGCAACTCCTGCCGCCGACACTGAGGCCTGTTCTGGCAGCCAGTCCTCAGTGGCCTCCTCTACTGTGTCCACTGATTCCCGTGCTAGCAAAAGGCCACGCCAGAGCCTTTTGAGCGAGTCCTTCCAGGGGGTGGTTAGGGCTCTGCCTCCCAGCAGCCGTCGCGTGCGGCAGCTGAACGGCTTGCTGGCACGGGCCATGTGCTCCCAACTCCTGCCGTACACGCTCGTGCAGGAGGGGAGCGACATGCATGCGCTGCTTGCTTGTGCAGCCCCAGACTGGCAGCTCCCCAGCAGACACTTCTTCGCCCGCAAGGCCATTCCTGCACTGCACCGCTTTGTGATGGCCAATGTGGAGCGAGGGCTGGAGCACGCGGTTGGTGAAAGGGTCCACGTCACCATGGACTCCTGGAGCAGCCGCTTCGGGACAGGCCGCTACCTGTCCTTCACTGTTCACTGGGTCAGCTTGGTGGAAGGGGGTGAGGATGGGAGAGCAGCAGCGGGCACAGCAGCAGCAGCAACACAGTGGGTGGTGCCACCCCGCAGGGTCAGGGGAACTGCAGCAGGTTCCTCCGATCCTCTGCCATCCTCCGACACACCTGGCCAAACCCCCCGCCTCAGCAGCAGCGTGAAGGCCCGCCACTGCCAAGCGCTTCTGCAGTTGGTCAGCCTTGGGAAGACCAAACTGACGGCAACCCATGTGTTGGCCAAACTCCAGGAGCAGGAGAGGATTTGGCTGACCCCCAGAGGCCTCAGAGTCGGAGAGGTGGTGGCCGACAATGGGGCCAATCTGGTTTCCGCAATTGACAGGGGAAACCTGACCCACATCCCCTGTCTTGCCCACGTGCTGAACCTGGTGGTGCAGAAGTTCTTGCGCACCTACCAGGGGATGGGCGAAGTGCTGGAAACGGCAAGGAATGTTGTGCGTCACTTCCGGCGCTCGCCTGCAGCCTGTGCGAGCCTGGAAGACGTGCAAAAGGAGCTGGAGCTGCCACACCATCGGCTGATCCTTGACGTTCCAACTCGCTGGAACTCCACCCTGGCGATGTTGGAGCGTCTGGTTGAACAGAAGCACGCTGTCAACCAGTACCTTGCCCTGGCCACTGTTTCTGCCGCTCAGAAAAGGGACAAGACCAGCAACATCCCGTCCATCATCCCCGATGATGACTGGAGGCACATGCAGCAGGTGTGCTTAGTGCTGGCTCCCTTTCTGCAGGCTACTAACATGGTGAGCAGGGACCATGCTATGGTCTGCGAGTGGGTGCCCCTGGTTTGTCTGCTGAACAGGGCCCTCGATGCTTTGCTGGAACAGGGAGCGGCAGCCTTGGCCCAGCAGGAGCGGCATGCAGCTGCACAGTCCACCTCTGAGGGGGAGGAGGAGGAGGACTTGGTGGAGGTCCCTGACCTTGCTGCTGATGAGGGGGATCAGCACAGCGCAGCTGAGTTGGTGCAGGGGTGGAGAGAGGATGAGGCTGAGGAGGCAGAGGAGGAGGATGAGGACAGCACTGCCGTCGATGTGCCAGCACACGTGGTCCGCCTCTTCCCAATGGCAGCGCACATGCTGACGTGCCTGCGCAGGGACCCCAGGGTGATCCAGATGAAGCAGAGGGAGGACATCTGGATCAGCATGATGTTGGACCCACGCCTCAAGGGGAAGTTGAGCCAGTTCCTGCCGCCTGCAGGAGGAGACCCAGCGCAACAAATAAGGAGCTTGAGGCAGGCCCTTGTTGAGCGCTTGGAGGAAGCCTTCCCCTAGCCTTCCACCCCCACTGTCCAGCCAGCACAGAGGCAGCAGCAGGTGCCTGCATCCAGCAGCAAGCGCCCCACAGACCTGCTGTCTCTCAGCCACGAGCTCTACAGGACTGTAGAGGCTCCGGCAGCAGTGACTAGAGAGGAGGTGCATGCAGCAGCATCCTCCTCCGGTCACAGCCAGCGCCTGACCCGCATGGTGGCTGACTACATGGGGTCCTACAGCGGGCTTGACAGCGATGCCCCTGTTGATCCCATGGAGTATTGGGTCAAGCGCCTGGAGATCTGGAGCGAGCTGGCGCAGTACGCCCTGGAAGTGCTGTCCTGTCCCCCTTCCAGCGTGCTGTCCGAGCGCTGCTTCAGTGCAGCTGGTGGCGTGGTCACCGAGAAACGCTCACGTCTGTCTCACAAGTCTGTGGACAGACTGACGTTTCTCAAGATGAACCAGGCGTGGGTGGAAGGCGAGTTCCTGGCCCCTGTTGTCGGCGAGAGGGGGACATGAACTGGCTACCGGAAGAACCATCGTTAATGTGCCTTACCACCCTTTACCACCTCCTGACTCCTGCTCACTAAGCCAGCCTGGTTCACTTTGACTATTACGTCGCCTGCAGCCACACATTTTACACCTACAGTGGGCTGCTGTGTACTGCCCTTCTGCTGTCTGTCTGTGTTTCCCACTGCCAGGGTACACAGATTTACTTTCTGCTGCCACTCTGCCACCAGCTATTACAACAAACAATAGCTATATCTGTGTAATTTGTTGTAAAAACAAAACAAAAAAACCATAAAAAAAAAAAAAAGGTTTAATTTTTCTGAGGTGCCCGGGTTGAAAACTGTGTTGTCCCAGTTGTGTATTGGACACGATGTGGGCTGCACGACCGCTGTCTGGGACCTCCTGCTGTGTTTATTTACAGCCCTGGTATCACCGCTAGGTACCAGGGCTATTATGTCACGCTGCCTGCCTGCTGCCACACTCACACTACTCCTCCATTCCTCCTGCTGCTGCTGCTGTCTGTCTGTGTTTCCCACTGCCAGGGTACACAGAATTACCTTCTGCTGCCACTCTGCCACCAGCTATTACGTCAAACAATAGCTGCCCCTGCTGCCTGTATTTACCTTTAAAAAAAAAAAAAAGGTTTAATTTTTCTGAGGTGCCCGGGTTGAAAACTGTGTTGTCCCAGTTGTGTATTGGACACGATGTGGGCTGCACGACCGCTGTCTGGGACCTCCTGCTGTGTTTATTTACAGCCCTGGTATCACCGCTAGGTACCAGGGCTATTATGTCACGCTGCCTGCCTGCTGCCACACTCACACTACTCCTCCATTCCTCCTGCTGCTGCTGCTGTCTGTCTGTGTTTCCCACTGCCAGGGTACACAGAATTACCTTCTGCTGCCACTCTGCCACCAGCTATTACGTCAAACAATAGCTACTCACATTACTCCTCCATTCCTCCTGCTGCTGCTGCTGTCTGTCTGTGTTTCCCACTGCCAGGGTACACAGATTTACCTTCTGCTGCCACTCTGCCACCAGCTATTACGTCCAACAATAGCTATATCTGTGTAATTTGTTGTAAAAACAAAACGAAAAAACCATTAAAAAAAAAAAGGTTTAATTTTTCTGAGGTGCCCGGGTTGAAAACTGTGTTGTCCCAGTTGTGTATTGGACACGATGTGGGCTGCACGACCGCTGTCTGGGACCTCCTGCTGTGTTTATTTACAGCCCTGGTATCACCGCTAGGTACCAGGGCTATTATGTCACGCTGCCTGCCTCATTGACTGCCTGCTGCCACCCACTCATACTCCTCCTCCTGCTGCTGAATTTACCTCCTGCTGTCTGTGTGTTTCCACTGCCAGGGAGCACATACAATGGCGCTTCCAACATGCGTGCGCTACCAGCTATTTGTTACGCTCAAAAATAGCTGCATTTCTTTAAAAAAACAAAAAAAATATATATACTTTTTATTAATACTTTGTGATATTATTTTTAGAGGTGTCCGGGTTGAAAACTGTGTTGTCCCAGTTGTGTATTGGACATGATGTGGGCTTCACGACCGCTGTCTGGAACCTCATGCTGTGTATTTACGGCCTGGTACCACCGCTAGGTACCACACAGCCTATTATGTCTCGCTGCCTGCCTCATTGACTGCCTGCTGCCACACAATCATCCTCCTCCTCCTCCTGCTGCTGCTGCTGCTGAATTTACCTCCTGCTGTCTGTGTGTTTCCACTGCCAGGGAGCACATACAATGGCGCTTCCAACATGCGTGCGCCACCAGCTATTTATTACACTCAAAAATAGCTGCATTTCTTTAAAAAAACAAAAAAAATATATATACTTTTTATTAATACTTTGTGATATTATTTTTAGAGGTGTCCGGGTTGAAAACTGTGTTGTCCCAGTTGTGTATTGGACATGATGTGGGCTTCACGACCGCTGTCTGGAACCTCATGCTGTGTATTTACGGCCTGGTACCACCGCTAGGTACCACACAGCCTATTATGTCTCGCTGCCTGCCTCATTGACTGCCTGCTGCCACACAATCATCCTCCTCCTCCTGCTGCTGCTGCTGAATTTACCTCCTGCTGTCTGTGTGTTTCCACTGCCAGGGAGCACATACAATGGCGCTTCCAACATGCGTGCGCCACCAGCTATTTATTACGCTCAAAAATAGCTGCATTTCTTTAAAAAAACAAAAAAAATATATATACTTTTTATTAATACTTTGTGATATTATTTTTAGAGGTGTCCGGGTTGAAAACTGTGTTGTCCCAGTTGTGTATTGGACATGATGTGGGCTTCACGACCATTGTCTGGAACCTCATGCTGTGTATTTACGGCCTGGTACCACCGCAAGGTACCACACAGCCTATTATGTC
Organism: Hyperolius riggenbachi; assembly: GCF_040937935.1. Lineage (NCBI taxonomy): Eukaryota > Metazoa > Chordata > Amphibia > Anura > Hyperoliidae > Hyperolius > Hyperolius riggenbachi. The sequence continues at coordinate 567,612,658 of NC_090647.1, forward strand.
TCGCTGCCTGCCTCATTGACTGCCTGCTGCCACACAATCATCCTCCTCCTCCTGCTGCTGCTGCTGAATTTACCTCCTGCTGTCTGTGTGTTTCCACTGCCAGGGAGCACATACAATGGCGCTTCCAACATGCGTGCGCCACCAGCTATTTATTACGCTCAAAAATAGCTGCATTTCTTTAAAAAAAAAAATATAAAAGAGAAATAAGTGAAGAAGAAGAAGACGATATAGAAGAAGAAGAAGATATAGAAAAAGAAGAAGAAGAAGGAGAAGAAGAAGAAGGAGAAGAAGAAGAAGATATAGAAAAAGAAGACAAAATAGAAAAATAATAATAAGAAGAAGATATAGAAAAAAAAGATATAGAAAAAGAAGATATAGAAGAAGAAGATGAAGAAGAAGAAGATGAAGAAGAAGATGAAGAAGATGAAGATGAAGAAGATGAAGAAGAAGAAGATGAAGAAGAAGATGAAGAAGATGATGAAGAAGATGAAGAAGAAGAAGATGAAGAAGAAGAAGAAGATGAAGAAGAAGAAGATGAAGAAGAAGAAGATGAAGAAGAAGATGAAGAAGAAGATGATGAAGAAGAAGAAGAAGATGAAGAAGAAGAAGATGAAGAAGAAGAAGACGATATAGAAGAAGAAGAAGAAGATATAGAACAAGAAGATGAAGAAGAAGATATAGAAGAAGAAGATATAGAAGAAGAAGATATAGAAGAAGAAGAAGAAGAAGAAGAAGAAGAAGTATATACAGTACTGAACAGAATTTTGGACACAACTTCTCTTTCCACCTTTTTTTTTTTAAAGGAACATCCCCACATAATCATTTGCTGTTGTTACTAGGAAAAAAAGATGTTTCTTGCCTCATTCACCCTCAAAACAAGTGTTGGAAGCTATTTAAGGCCAATTCGAATAGTCAGCTCGAATAATGAGCTCGAATACCGACTCGAATAGTGAGCTCGAAGTCCGAGGTCGAATCGAATAGTAAAAAATATTCGACTCGAATATTCGACCGAACGCGAATAATTTACTATTCGAATTCGACCAAACTCGAATAATAAAAAGGGGTATCCGAGCACCACTGAATGTTAGTTCTCTTGGCGGCAGTCTTTGAATTGTGGTGTGTAGTGGCCGCCGTGTTTGTGCACACAATCATGGGAGTGCAGGCAATCGCGGTTTTCCAGACTCTAAGATCAGGCTGAGGTAGTTCAATGATAGTTAAGTGACAAAAAACAAAACAAAAACAAACACTGATTCTGCACTGAGGACTTATACAGAGGCCAGTAGTGGATACTAGATGCCAGTAGTGGTGTGAAGGATTAGTGGCTTAGGGCCAGTGCACTACTAGGACCAGAGGCGTATCTACAGACGTACAGGGATGGCTAATGCCCTGGGCGCTGCTCCCTTTAAGGTACTAGGGGGGCGCAGTTCCCTCTTCCTCCTCCCTGTGCTGTCAGCAAGCTGCCAGCAAGCAGCCAGATGCTGCCACCCACCACAGCCTGATACTGCCATCCACCCGCCCCAGCCAGCAGCCAGATGCTGCCACCCACCCCACCCAGATGCTGCCAGCAAGCAGCCAGATGCTGCCACCCACCACAGCCTGATACTGCCATCCACCCACACCAGCCAGCAGCCAGATACTGCCACCCACCCCACCCAGATGCTGCCAGCCAGCAGCCAGATGCTGCCACCCACCCCACCCAGATGCTGCCAGCAAGCAGCCAGATGCTGCCACCCACCACAGCCTGATACTGCCATCCATCCGCATTAGCCAGCAGCCAGATACTGCCACCCACCCCACCCAGATGCTGCCAGCAAGCAGCCAGATGCTGCCACCCAGCACAGCCAGATGCTGCCACCCACCACAGCCAGATGCTGCCACCTACCCCAACCAGATACTGCCACCCACCACACCCAAATGCTGCGAGCAAGCAGCCAGATGCTGCCACCCACCACAGCCAGATGCTGCCACCCACCATAGCCAGATGCTGCCACCCACCACAGCCAGATGCTACCACCTACCCCAACCAGATACTGCCACCCACCCCACCCAGATGCTGCCAGCAAGCAGCCAGATGCTGCCACCCACCACAGCCAGATGCTGCCACCCACCACAGCCAGATACTGCCACCCACCACAGCCAGATGCTGACACCCACCACAGCCAGATACTGCCACCCACCACAGCCAGATACTGCCACCCACCACAGCCAGATGCTGACAGCAAGCAGCCAGATGCTGCCACCCACCCCAACCAGATACTGCCTCCCACCCAAATTTGCCAGCAAGCAGCCAGATGCTGCCACCCACCACAGCCAGATGCTGCCACCCACCCCAGCTAGATTCTGACACCCACCTACCCCAGCATGCAGCCAGATGCTATAATCACCCAAAACCCACCCCAGCTAGATGCTGCCACCAATCCCAGCAAGCAGCCAGACTATTTGTTTAATTTTGAGGCACGTGGCTACTTAAAGAGACACTGAAGCGAAAAAAAAATGATGATATTATGATTTGTATGTGTAGCACAGCTAAGAAATAAAACATTAAGATCACATACATCAGTGTAATTGTTTCCAGTACAGGAAGAGTTGAGAAACTCCAGTTGTTATCTCTATGCAAACAAGCCATTAAGCTCTCCGACTAAGTTAGTCGTGGAGAGGGCTGTTATTTGACTTTTATTATCTCAACTGTTCCTGGACAATTTACTTTTCCTCTGCTAGAGGAGAGTTCATTAGTTCACAGACTGCTCTGAAAGACTCATTTTGAATGCTGAGTGTTGTGTAATGTGTACACATATTATAGAATGATGCAATGTTAGAAAAAACACTATATACCTGAAAATAAAAGTATGAGAATATTTTCTTTGCTGCTAATCTTCTAGTAATTATTCATAGTACACAACCAATTCACTATATCATATTTTTTTTCCGCTTCAGTGTCTCTTTAAATCTAATATATAGGGGACCATGGCTACTCAATTTATGTTACAGGGACATTTTAAACTAGTATTGGGGGGGGGGGGGGGGGGCACAAATTCAGCATTTGCCATAGGCGCCATATTACCCAGATACGCCTCTGACTAGGACCAGCAGACCTATCTCCTACAACACTGAGGTTTTACACGTGGGCCAGTGGATACTAGATGCCAGTAGTGGTGTGAAGGTGGATTATGGTCGGTGCACTACTAGGACCAGCAGACCTTTCTCTGATAGCTAACTTGTACACTGGCCACAGAAGATCAATACAATAGCAAGAAAAACAATGTATCAGCCCTAAGGGCTCAGCCGCACTATAAGCGGATTCCTGAGCACTTGTGATTGATTAGTGGTTTCTAAATGCTCTTTAAAAATTGCTCCCGTTCACTTTCATTAAAATCACGGTAAAAATCATGTAAAAATCACAGCGATCACCCTATTGCAAACACAAAAAATTGTGGTGATTTTTATTGCGATTTTAATGAGTGAACGAAAAGTGAATGAGAGCGATTTTTATAAAGCGCTCAGAAAGCGCTAATCAATCACAAGTGCTCAGAAAAGTGCTTATACTGTGGCTGAGCCCTAAGAAGGGCTTAGCTGTTCAAGACAATGTGGTAGCAGCAAGAATCTGCACTGAGGACACAGATCACAGGCCTACCTAACGCTCTCCCTGTCAGCAACACACTCTCCCTGCTCTCACTAAGACAGCAGCCACAGAATGAATCTAAGATGGCTGCTGTCCTGGCTTTTTTAGAGGGGAGGGGTTCCAGGAGGGGGTGCTAGCTGATTGGCTTCCATGTGCCTGATGACTGTGAGGTAAGGGGTCAAAGTTTAGCTCGATGATGTATGGGGGTGAATCGAATCCACCAAGTATTCGCCTGAGGAGGTGAATGCGAATACGCGATCTTTGCGCAAAAAACTTCTGAACTGGTGATAACATTATCTTGTGTTTACTTAATTGTAGCAGAGAGGAATGTAAACATTCCCTGACTGAGTAGAAACTTTTTCTAATGTGTCCAGAACTGATACACTGCTCAGTAATCATTACTGGGTACATTCATGGCCGGATTTCCGCACAGGCCACCTAGGCAGGTTCCTAGGGCGGAAAGATGCCGCCAGGAGAGCTGGGGCGGCTGTCGCACACAGGCAGCAGATCAGCTGTTTGTCCCAGTAATCAGCTGGCTGCGCTGTCCTCCAGTCTCTCCTGCGTGGTACACTGTAGAAAAGAGCGCCCCGCCTCTCCTTTCTCACTCTGAGGGGCGGGGCTGAGCCAGCAGACCGGGAGATTTGAGCAGAAGGAGGAAGAGGCAGACAAGTAAGTTATGCATGTGGAGGAGGCACTGCTGACAGTCAGGGAGTGAGATATGTGATTGCACTCACTGCATGTTACTTGTAGCGTCAGGGGGGTGAGATGTGTGTGTGCAGATTACAGGCATTTCACTCACTTAGCATGCTGCCTATTGCTAAACTTCTGTGCAGACAGTGACCAGCTATCTAACTTCTATCAGTTCTATGTTCATGGAGGCAGCCCTGTTACTAGTACTATCTTGTTTTGTTAATCAGCACAGCTTTCCTCTTCTCCCCCCTCCCTCCCACAGCAATTGACCTTTCATTCCCTCACTGGTTTCTTTGTTACTGTAGGTTTGGTCTTCTGAGCACAGATCAGAGAGAGAGAACACTATCCTATATATAGCACCTTACTGTGTACATAGTAATGTTACTGACTGTCCTCAAAGGTGCACACAATCTAATCCTACCATAGCCATAGTATAATGTCCTACCATATTATTATTATGTATTTTTATAGCAGTAACATTTTCTGCAGCACATTACAGAGTACATAGTCGTGTCACTGACTGTCCTCAGAGGAGCTCACAATCTAATCCTACCATAGTCATAGTGTAATGTCCTACCATATTATTATTATGTATTTATATAGCACTGCCATCTTCTGCAGCACCTTACAGAGTCCATAGTCATGTCACTGACTGTCCTCAGAGGAGCTCAGAATCTAATCCTATCATAGTCATAGTCTAATGTCCTCACATATTATTATTATTATGTATTTATATAGCACTGACATCTCCTGCAGCACATTACAGAGTACATAGTCATGTCACTGACTGTCCTCAGAGGAGCTCACAATCTAATCCCTACCATAGTCATAGTGTAATGTCCTACCATATTATTATTATGTATTTATATAGCACTGACATCCCCTGCAGCACATTACAGAGTACATAGTCATGTCACTGACTGTCCTCAGAGGAGCTCACAATCTAATCCTATCATAGTCATAGTCTAATGTCCTCACATATTATTATTATGTATTTATATAGCACTGACATCTCCTGCAGCACATTACAGAGTACATAGTCATGTCACTGACTGTCCTCAGAGGAGCTCACACTCTAATCCCTACCATAGTCATAGTCTTATGTCCTACCATATTATTATTATGTATTTATATAGCACTGACATCTCCTGCAGCACATTACAGAGTACATAGTCATGTCACTGACTGTCCTCAGAGGAGCTCACACTCTAATCCTACCATAGTCATAGTGTAATGTCCTACCAAATTATTATTATGTATTTAAACAGCACTGACACCTTCTGCAGCACATTACAGAGTACATAGTCATGTCACTGACTGTGCTCAGAGGAGCTCACACTATAATCCTACCATAGTAATAGTCTAATGTCCTATCATAGTATTATGTATTTATATAGCAGTGACATCTCCTGCAGCACATTACAGAGCACATAGTCATGTCACTGACTGTCCTCAGAGGAGCTCACACTCTAATCCTACCATAGTCATAGTCTAATGTCCTATCATATTATTATGTATTTATTTAGCACTGACATCTTCTGCAGCACTTTACAGAGTACCTAGTCATGTCACTGACTGTCCTCAGAGGAGGTCACACTCTAACCTTACCATAGTCCTAGTGTAATGTCCTACCATATTATTATTATGTATTTATATAGCACTGACATCTCCTGCAGCACTATACAGAGTACATAGTCATGTCACTGACTGTCCTCAGTCAGTTTAATAACTATAATATTTTAATCAGTAACCCTAAACTAATACGCAATGTTATTCCTTTTCCGATAACCCTATTCTCAAATTACTAGCCTCACCCTAAATTGCCATAAGTCCTAGCTATTAATTTGGCGTAGTGGTTAGCTCTCTCGCCTTGCAGCGCTGGGTCCCTGGTTTGAATCCCAACCAGGGCACTATCTGCAAAGTTTGTATGGTCTCTCTGTGTCTGCGTGGGTTTCCTCCGGGCACTCTGGTTTCCTCCCACATTCCAAAAACATACATATAAGTTAATTGGCTCCCCCTAAAATTGGCCCTAGACTACAGTACTTACACTACATAATATAGACATATGGAAATGGTAGGGATTAGATTGTGAGCTCCTTTGAGGGACAGTTAGTGACAAGATATATATACACACTGTACAGTGCTGCGTAATATGTCGGCGCTATATAAATACTTAATAATAATAATAATAATAATAAATTTCCCCTAAACATCTTTTTTCATAAATTCCATACCCTAATATCCTGATCCTGCAGAATCTCTAACCTCCTCCCTTTCCTATGTCTGATAACCCTATCCGTGGCCATTAACGATACAATTCCCCAGACAATATTGATCAAAAATGATCATTCGAAACCACTAATGGAAAAGGCAAGCTGCTGCTATTCAATTTGATCAGATTAATGGAAACAATCCGTTTTTCAGATCAACTTTGTCAATCTTGTTAAATTGAATAGCAGCTTTCTTTCCATTTGTGGTCCTTAATTATCGTTTTCTATCGCTATTAAGATTGAATTGGACTATCAATCATCGAGAGAATTGTATTAATTGCTACCTTAACCCCGCCGTTGTCATGGGGCGGCTGCAGGTAGTGGGCCTAGGGTAGTAAAAAGTACAAATCCGGCCCTGGGTACATTACAATATAAATACACCAGTATGAATAAAGTGCAATGGCAGCTTTCAGAGTAAATAAAACTATACTTTGGGAACTTGTAATTTCTAAATGAGTAATAATACTTGTGCACAAAAGCAAATATGATAACTGTATGGGATATAAAAAGTAGGAAAACACATTTTTATTGAATATTACGTCAGAGTTTAATACCGTTTTAAGTGACCAAAAAGAACACTGATTCTGCACTGAGACCATATACAGGGGGCAGTAGTGGATACTAGATGCCAGTAGTGGTGGTGAAGGATTATTGGGTTATGGTCAGCGCACTACTAGGACCAGCAGACCTGTCTCCAACAGCTAACGTGTGCACTGGCCACACAGAAGTGCAATGTAACATTAGCAAGAAAAGGAAAAACAGCCCTTAGAAGTGTGAACTCCTGTAGCGCTAAGCACTGACTGCACCTGTCTGCAGCAGCTAAAGTGCACTGTGTGGACGCACTGAACAGCAATATCACAAGATCACAACACAGCCTTTAGAAGGGCTCTGGGGTTACGTAGATGAATTGGTAGTGTAGCACTGAGCACTGACTGCACCTGTCTGCAGCAGCTAAAGTGCACTGTGTGGACGCACTGAACAGCAATATCATAAGATCACAACACAGCCTTTAGAAGGATGTAGCGCTAAGCACTGACTGAACTTGTCTGCAGCAGCTGTTGGACACACTGAACAGCAATATCATAAGATCACAACACAGCCTTTAGAAGGACTCTGGGGTTATGTAGATGGGGAATTGGTTCTGTAGCAGAAAGATACTCCACTGGGGACACAGAACACAGGCCTAACTAATGCTTTCCCTAATAGCAGCAGTACAGCTCTGTCCCTAGTCTCCTTCACAGCAGCCACAGGCAAAGTGTAAAATGGCAGCTGTGCTGGCTCTCTGATAGGTGGGGGGGGGGGGGGGGGGGGGGCGGTCCACGTGGGAGGGATAGCTGGTTGGCTGCCATGTGTCTGCTGACTCTGGAGGGAGGGGTCAGTTTTTGGCTCCCTTATAATGTATAGGGGACGAATCGAACATGCCATATGTCTGCAAATAGACACGAACACGCCTTGTTTGCTGTGAACTATTTGCTGGGCAAACAGTTTGGACCATTTCTAGCGTTATTTATCATTATTTTAATCTCTAAACTTACCTCTTACTAAAGGTGGCCACACATGATACAATAAAATGATCCGATTTTATGGCAAGTTGATAAATATGATCGGATCATCCGAAAAAAAATGAAAGCTTTTTTTTCATTTGATTTTTATCGATGCGGAATGCTGGAAATTTTTCTTCAATTTCTCTAAAGATTGTATGGTGTGTGTTAGATTGTCAATTTATTAATATACACACCCTAGCAGTTTTCTCAGAGTTTCCAGTCATTTTTTATTATAACTGGGGAAAAATTGAACATGCGTGTGTGGTACATTGGTCATATTTTTGAAATGTTACAATCAGTCAGAAAAACTGATTGCAATTCTTGAATTGAACAGATGTTTTAAAAAAAATGATATTGTGTGTGGCCACCTTATTTTATTGACTACACAAAGTTTGGGTACTTGTACTGAACTCCACCCCCCCCCCCCCCCCCAACCCTAGGCTTTGAGTACCACATGTACCATGTACCATATGCTGAGATCCAGGACCGAGACAGAGATATAAGTGATGTGACACTTTCCATACAGAGAGTCCCTGGCTCTGGTGAGGTTACTGGAGATCAGGGAAGAGGATGAGCAGAGTAATGGTAATACCAGCTGGTCACCATCAGCCAGTGATTGATGGGTAGGCTGGTGTGTTCCTCACCTGTGACTGACAAAAATACGTTCCTTTACCAATGTGTTTTGTGAGTTTATGATCCACTATTGAGCAGGTGTAATTTCCGGTATCATTATATGTGACAGGTGAGATGATCAGAGAGTCCTGTGTGACCGTCACTCTTGTAGTATTCTCCAGATATTCATGAGATCCATTCACAGTCCAGCCATAATATATTATATGTATATTCTCCACATCAGTGACATTGCAGGACATCCTGGCCGTGTCCCCCACAGACACATGGAGGATCGGGGGATACTGGGACACCAACACACCTCCCACACCTGCAATATAGAGTTGGGCCGAACGGTTCGCCTGCGAACGGTTCCAGGCGAACTTTGGGGGTTCGCGTTCGCCTGCATCAGGCGAACTTTTGCGGAAGTTCGATTCGCCTCATAATGCTCTATTGAGCAAAATTTTGACCCTCCATATCACTGTCAGCAGACATGTTATTGTCAAACACACTGCTCTCAGTGCTAGAGAACCCACCCACCCACCCTCCCTTCAAGCTAGGTCCTTTATACCATTTGACTCAGTTGTCTGCCTACACTAATTAATTATGGGACAGCTGGTACACACTCTGCTAGGGAGATTTTAATTGCCCTCCTCCCTCAGGGAGGAGGGTCTCTTCTGCCAGGGAATTATACTATTTTAAAAACCAGTATACATCATACCATAGCTGGGAATCGAACCCAGATCTCACTGTGTGGTGGGCAAGTCACCCTAAGCACTGTACCACTACAGTAGTAAGTGAAGCTAGCCTAAAATTTACAATTTATGCTCAATGCAATAGAACCATTAGGTTGCTTAAAGGAGAACTGTAGTGAGAGGTATATGGAGGCTGCCATATTGATTTCCTTTTAAGCTATACCAGTTGCCTGGCAGCCCTGCTGATCTATTTGGCTGCAGTAGTGTGAATCACACCAGAAACAAGCATGCAGCTAATCTTGTCAGATCTTACAAAAATGTCAAACACCAGATCTGCTGCATGCTTGTTCAGGGTCTAGGGCTAAAAGTATTGGAGGCAGAGGATCTGCAGGATAGCCAGGTAACTGGTATTGCTTAAAAGGAAATCAATATGGTAGCCTCCATATACCTTTCACTACAGTTCTCTTTTAAAGGGAACCTTAACTGAGAGTGATATGGCTGTTTCCTGTAAACAATACCAGTTGCCTGGCAGTCCAGCTGATCTTTGTGACTGCAATAGTGGCTGAATCACACCCTGAAACAAGCATGCAGCTAATCCAGTCTGACTTCAGTCAGAGCACCTGATCTGCATGCTTGTTCAGGGGCTGTGGCTAAAAGTATTAGAGACACAGGATCAGCAGGCGATTCAGGCAACTGGTATTATTTTAAAAGGAAAAATCCATTTCCTTCTCCGTTTAGGTTCCCTTTAAGGATTTGTAGCATAAAAGCCAACTAACATTGGCTGGGATTTGAACCTGGGTCTCATTGTGTGGTGGACAAGCACACTAACCACTGTACCATATGAAGCTGGCCTAAAATTTACCATTTATGCTCAATACAAGAGAAAAAGTAGACAAGACAAATAACATTTATATCACACTTTTCTCCTGGCGGACTCAAAGCACCAGAGCTGCAGCCACTAGGGCATGCTCTATAGGCAGTAGCAGTGTTAGGAAGACTTGCCTAAGGTCTCCTACTGAATAGGTGCTGGCTTACTGAACAGACAGAGCTGAGATTTGAACTCTGGTCTCCTTTGTCAGAGGCAGCGCCCTTATCCATTACACCATGCAGCCACTGCTTACAGATATTTAGCCAGACATGGCCTTCTCTTTTGTGTTCAACAGTTGTCAAGAGAAAAATTAGACAAGATAGCAGTGTTAGGAAGACTTGCCTAAGGTCTCCTACTGAATAGGTGCTGGCTTACTGAACAGACAGAGCTGAGATTTGAACTCTGGTCTCCTTTGTCAGAGGCAGCGCCCTTATCCATTACACCATGCAGCCACTGCTTACAGATATTTAGCCAGACATGGCCTTCTCTTTTGTGTTCAACAGTTGTCAAGAGAAAAATTAGACAAGATAGCAGTGTTAGGAAGACTTGCCTAAGGTCTCCTACTGAATAGGTGCTGGCTTACTGAACAGACAGAGCTGAGATTTGAACTCTGGTCTCCTTTGTCAGAGGCAGCGCCCTTATCCATTACACCACGCAGCCACTGCTTCCAGATATGTAGCCAGACATGGCCTTCTCTTTTGTGTTCAACAGTTGTCCAAAGAGAACCCCAGATAGCCAGGTAGATTCATATCTCTCTCTTTTCCTAACACTGCTACTGCCTACAGAGCATGCCCTAGTGGCTGCAGCTCTGGTCCTTTGAGTCCGCCAGGAGAAAAGTGTGATATAAATGTTATTTGTCTTGTCTACTTTTTCTCTTGTATTGAGCATAAATAGTAAATTTTAGGCCAGCGTCAGTTGGTATAGTGGTTAGTGTGCTTGCCCACCATACAGTGAGACCCAGGTTCAAATCCCAGCCAATGTGAGTTGGCTTTTATACTACAAATCCTTAAAGGGAACCTAAACGGAGAAGGATATGGATTTTTCCTTTTAAAATAATACCAGTTGCCTGAATCGCCTGCTGATCCTGTGTCTCTAATACTTTTAGCCACAGCCCCTGAACAAGCATGCAGATCAGGTGCTCTGACTGAAGTCAGACTGGATTAGCTGCATGCTTGTTTCAGGGTGTGATTCAGCCACTATTGCAGTCACAAAGATCAGCTGGACTGCCAGGCAACTGGTATTGTTTACAGGAAACATCCATATCACTCTCAGTTAGGGCCCATTCACACTTAGAACCGCAGAACGCCGGCGATTACTGCCGGCGTTTTGCGGGAGTGATTTTCCCGCGATTATCGCAGAAAAATCACTGGACACTGCAGCGGTTTTGGAGCGATCGCGATTAGCGTGCTTTGCACGCTGATTCACGATCGCAAATCGTGGAACGCTCGTCGCCGGCAAACCGCTGCATGCAGCGCGGTTGCGGTTATCGCTAACCGCAACCGCGGCAGTGAGAACACTGCCATTCGCTACATTGTGTAGCGGTTCTTGCAGAACCGCTAGCGGGAATCGTGCGATTCCCGCTCAAGTGTGAATGGGCCCTTAAGGTTCCCTTTAAAGGAGAACTGTAGTGAAAGGTATATGGAGGCTACCATATTGATTTCCTTTTAAGCAATACCAGTTACCTGGCTATCCTGCAGATCCTCTGCCTCCAATACTTTTGGCCCTAGACCCTGAACAAGCATGCAGCAGATCTGGTGTTTGACATTTTTGTAAGATCTGACAAGATTAGCTGCATGCTTGTTTCTGGTGTGATTCACACTACTGCAGCCAAATAGATCAGCAAGGCTGCCAGGCAACGGGTATAGCTTAAAAGGAAATCAATATGGCAGCCTCCATATACCTCTCACTACAGTTCTCCTTTAAGCAACCTAATGGTTCTATTGCATTGAGCATAAATTGTAAATTTTAGGCTAGCTTCACTTACTGCTGTAGTGGTACAGTGCTTAGGGTGACTTGCCCACCACACAGTGAGATCTGGGTTCGATTCCCAGTTATGGTATGATGTATACTGGTTTTTAAAATAGTATAATTCCCTGGCAGAAGAGACCCTCCTCCCTCCGGTAGGAGGGTAGGAGGAAGGAGGCCAATTAAAATCTCCCTAGCAGAGTGTGTAGCAGCTGTCCCATAACTAATTAGTGTAGGCAGACAACTGAGTCAAATGGTATAAAGAACCTTGCTTGGAGGAGGGAGGGTGGGCGGGTCCTCTAGCAGTGATGTGTATTTCACTCAATTAGGTGTGGCTCAAGGTATTAGAGCTTTTGAAACATGTTTTCTATCATTTTTCCAGCTGATAGAATTTTTTAAAACTTTCAAAGTTCGCCTCCCCATTGAAGTCTATTGCGGTTCGCGAACTTTTTCGCGAACCGAACCTTTCGCGGAAGTTCGCGAACAGGGTTCGCGAACCTAAAATCGGAGGTTCGGCCCCACTCTAAAGTCAAGTCACTGGCCTGATATATACATTTCTATGATCTATAGTTATTATTAGGAAAACCTTTTCTGGGGCATTGCATAAATTCATATTTTACACAAAAGGAGAGAAGATTACGGCCTGTATGCAATTCACCTTTTTCTCCTGAGTTTTCTCCTAGGAGATAATTTTTCAACTTCTTTTTAAAATAACTTTTCAGTGCTCTGCAATTGAAAAAGTACCAAAAAGTAGGTGAAAAATTCCTATCAAAATTATTTTGAGTATTTTCTTGCTTGCTGGTGGCTTAAAAGGTATTTTATTGACAAGTTGTTAAATTATCACCTAGGAGAAAACACAGGGGAAAACCTTAATTGCATACGGGCCTATAGGCCCATACACACGTCGGATTTTAGCGAACGACCCGTCGTTTGAACGTTCCGTCGTTTGGACATTTCCGCGTGAAATACGACGTGTGTACAGACTATGGTTCGGGTGATAAGACTGGTTACCAGCGATCCGCCGGGCGGATCGTTGGTAACCAGTCTTATCACCCGAACGATAGTCTGTACACACGTCAGATTTCACGCGGAAACGTCCAAACGACGGAACGTTCAAACGACGGGTCGTTCGCTAAAATCCGACGTGTGTATGGGCCTTAAGACTGTTCTTATTATTCCTTTTCCAGTCAGCGGTTCTAGAAGTCAGCCCTGCCTCTCCAGAAACTGTGGCCCATAAGCCCCTCCCCAACTCACACCCACATCCTGTCACATGTCTGCAGACCTGTGTTGCAATCCTTGGTCATCTCACTGCCTATGTGGCAGAGAGGAGGCTTTTCAGCCAGGATTTCTGTGCAGGAAGCCAGTGCTTAGTGCACTTTTTTTTTTATAAACTATTTGTTGGCATTATCTATGAATATTTATTAGCAATATTGCACTTCCTGGTGATTACTTCTACATAATCTGGCACTGTTTTTCCATTCAGCACTTCATGCATTTTAAGGATATTGGATTGGTAATGTGGCCATGTGTTTTCTATTTATTTATATATACACATGAATTAGCCCTATATTAGCACTATAACACTTTTTTTTTTCAAATACTTTTATTTGTGCATTGATTTTTAAAGAACAAAAGAAGAAAGGCATTGTACTGCCACATGTGTACCATCATACATATACACCATATTGTCATCAGGCAAAAATATAACACATTATATACATGGCCTGAAAGATCCCGCATAGTCTCGTCTGATGGGGTAGTGTAAGGCTTGGTGGTGTATTCCCCTCAGTCAGCATGCAGCGCATGAGCTGACGTGGAGGAGATACACACACTAGCGCAAGGAATCAGGATATCCCTAGTGTAGTGGAGGGGAGGACTGACTCCAATAGGAGATTGTGGCGCACAGCGCCGGTGCAGACTTTCGCTATAACGTCTCAGCGCAAAGTAGCGCTGAGCGCATAAACCAGAACTGAGGCGATCAGGACAGGTAGACAGAATGAACGCTTGCTAGCTTGCCGCTACTTAGCGACAGCAAGCGTCCACAAGACAGACTGGAATGAGGCAGCCAATGCGTTGCAGCGATGGCGTGCCTCACAAAGACAGGACAGGATAGTCAGGAAATAGCAGGATCAAGATAGATGAACGTAACACAGACAAATATACAATAAGTATGTTTTCCTAGCGTATTACAATTACAGCTATCAATGAAACTATTTGTAACGTCTGACTAACATATGTATATATCGGCAAGGAACCGATATATGACATAAGCAGGAACACTGACTTAGGACTGGAGCAATACAGGGAACAGGACTCAGAAGGATTCGCTATCTCTTCGCAGAGATGAACGCAATCCACAAACGGTAACAGGACAGGATTCAGAAGGATTCGCTATCTCTTCGCAGAGATGAACGCAATCCACAAACGGTAACAGGACAGGATAACTAGCTCAGCACGGGTGATCGCTGTACGCACAAACTACCAAAACGTGCTGGAAAGCTGACTAACTGAACACAGGATATAAACAGTCCGTGTACGTATACATCAGCGACACTGATGTATCAACGTAACACAAATACAAGGAAAATAATAAACGTGCTGGTATGCATATATATTGGCAATGAACCAATATATGATGCAAGACCAGCAAAGTATCTTTAGAACAAGAAACACGATCAGGGGCTGAAGCAACAGCAAGACAGGCTTAAACTGAAGCTATGAAAACCCAAGGAAACCCTGCAGGAAGCAGATCTTTATACTGAGGTCATCCAATGGGAGCAGACATGCAGATTCCCACACAGGTGAATGATAATCAGTCACAAGCCGACAGCAGGGAAAGACAGACAAAGCTATGCAGCTTGCATGGAAATAGATCAGAACTGCCTGAGCTGCAGCACTACTGCTTCCAGCAATACCTGCTGCAGCAGCGATCATTACAGGTAGCAAGTATAGGCCTACCCAGTCCTTGATATGCATCAGTGTGGGGGATGGTAATAATGGAAAGGCAATTGCAGGTAAAACAATGTAAACATCCACTTGAAGTGCAGTCCATGAAGATGTGTCAGGTTCCATGTAGTTGAAAATCACATCCCTCTTACAATGTAGACATTATGTGTATCCTCGAAACTTTCAGCATGACAGTACCGCATGTTAAGCAGGAAAGAAGGCAGAGAAGGATATAGGGCTACAGGGTAGCCCAAAGAAGGAAAGGGAAAAAGGGAAAGACAGAAAGATCAAACAGAAAACAAAGAAAAAAGAAAAAAAAAGAAAGAGAAACACAAGAACATAACATGTGGGGTCTGGTTATTGGGTATCCGACATTTCCTTGGCTTGAGGTGCATATACTTGTCATTAATTGTTGCCAGGGGGCAGACAAAAAGGGCAAACGCTAGGCAGAGGGCTTATGGTTGTAATAAGAAACGTTTAAAATCCTCTGATTCTCTGTAGAAGTTCCAGAACCTCCACGTTTTATTGTATTGCTCAGTTCTATTTTGGAGGGTCATTATCGTGTTCTCCATATCACTGATATGGCAGAGTTCTCGGTCCATTTCTTTCAAGGTAGGTATGTTGTGGGTTCCCCACTTACGGACTATAAGTAGTTTAGCTGCATTCAGAATATGCTTTACTACAGAGTTTTTATATGCCTTAATACTCCAGTTATTAAAGTGGAGAAGGAAAAACTGCGGAGAGAAGGGGACCTCTCTGTCTGTTACCTCTCTAACTAGGAGCTCAATTTTTTTCCAAAAAGGGGCAATCAAGGGGCAGTCCCATAATAGATGAAGAAGAGAGCCCACCGAGGCACATCCTCTCCAACAGCATGGATCTCTATTTGGAAAGATATTATGTAGTTTCTGTGGAGTGAGATACCATTGTGAGATAATTTTATAATTGATCTCTTGTAATATAACCGTGATCGAAGACTTGTTGGTGAGTATACACATCTTGGCCCTCTGAGCATTAGAAAACGTACATTGAAGCTCTCTTTCCCATTTATTAAAATATGAGAGTGAGCTAGGTGATTGATTGATCAGTATAGAATATATTGCAGATAGAGTTTTCTGAGAAGGGCCTCTTGCTCTGCAAAGCATTTCAAAGGCCGATCTAGATCTAGCGCAGTTTGGAGAGATTCCCAGTGATCTGCACAGAGAGCGGAGCTGTGCCAAGCTCAACCAGTCTAGGGTGTGGGCGCCTGAACTAGCTCTGAGCTCTTCAATCAGAAGCCATTTCCCCTGGCTCCATAGGTTGTCTGCAACAGTGATGCCAGCTGCTTTCCACTCTTTAAAGTGGTTGCTATGGCATCCTAACTGAAACTCAGGGTTCTCAAATAATGGTACTTCGGGGGGGGGGGCCAGGGCGATATATCCTCTTTATGTCTAACTATCGAGAGCACTCTGAGAGTGTTATATATTAGATGTAGATCAACCCAATTGCGACGTGGAGAGGGAGACGACCATGGTAAGTTGGTGGGGGGATATTTGGAGATGTAGTGTTCAACCTCTACCCATTGCTTAGTTAAATGGTGCCTGTGCCAGTCTACGATTCTAGTTAGGACCGCGGCATAGTAATATTTTTTAATATCGGGAGCGGCTAACCCTCCCATTTGTTTTGGCCTATGTAGAATATGTCTTTTGAGCCTAGGGGGCTTCCCCTTCCAGATAAATTTGCCAAATAGCATCTGGGCAGATTGTAAAAAGGAGTTAGGTATCTGAACTGGCAGAGTCTGAAACAGGTATAGCAATCTAGGCATGATATTCATTTTTAAAATTGCAATTCTCCCCATCCAAGAGAAGTGTGGAAAGTTCCACTTAGTCAGATCAGCCTTTAGGGTCTCGAGTAAGGGGGGGAAATTCATTCGAAAAATGTCCTTTATATCTGGTGTAATCTTTGTTCCTAGATAGCTAATATGAGTGGAGGACCATCTGAATGGGAATTGCTTTCCCAGATGTAACTGTAGCTCCTGTGGGAGAGATATGTTTAGGGCTTCACATTTATCATAGTTGATTTTAAATAGGCTCAGGTCCCCAAAGGTTTTAAATTCGGTTAGTAGGTTGGGCAGGGTTATCAGGGGATTTGTGACATAGAAAAGAAGGTCATCTGCATAGGCAGCAACCTTTTGTATTTTCGTGGAAAGTGCTATGCCGTTTATGTCTGGATTGTCTCTAGCATGGCAAAGGAACGGCTCAAGAGTTAATGCAAAGATGAGAGGGGAGAGGGGACATCCTTGACGTGTGCCATTCGTTATACGTAAGGGGCTGGAGAGCACTCCATTGGTCCTAACTCGTGCTGAGGGCTGGGAATATAGGGCGGATATGCATTGTAGCATCTTAGGGCCCAAGCCAATATATTTAAGAACCTCAGTGATCCACGTCCAGTCTACCCGGTCAAAGGCTTTTTCCGCATCCGTTGATAATAACATACATGGGATGTCCCTCGACCGAGCAAACTGGACGAGATCCAGGGTTCGGATGGTATTGTCACGACCCTCCCGTTCAGGAATGAACCCCACCTGGTCCCAATTTACAATATCCCCTATGAGAGGTGCTAATCTATTAGCTATCAATTTAGCAAATATTTTTAAATCTAGATTTAGCAGAGATATCGGTCTGTAGCTTGTACAAGCATTTGGATCTTTGCCAGGCTTGTGGATCACTGAAATATGTGATTCTAAGGTTTGGGGAGTAAATGAAACTGATTTCTCAGGGTCAATGATATCATTGAACATCTTACACAGATGAGGTAAAAGGGTTTGTTTATACTTCTTATAATATTCAATGGGCAGGCCATCTGGACCTGGCGCCTTCCCTGGTTTAATTTGGGATATGACCATGAGTATCTCTTCTTCAGTGAACTGTTCTTCTAATGGATCTGCTGTCTCCGGTGAGAGGCGGGGCATTTCAGACTCTGCCAGATAGCTCCCCATTTTTTCCCTTAGCACTTGTGTATCCTCACGAGTGTTATCCTTGAGATTATAAAGAGACGAGTAGAAGTCCCTGAACGAGTTAGGAATGGATTCACTGCGTATGTGTTTCCTGGAGTGGGCATCTATAATTTGAGGGATGTAGTTTCTTTGTTGTTGTTGGCGTAAGGCCCTAGCTAATAAACGGCCATATTTATTGCCATGGGTATAAAATAGGTTCTGACATCTATGGGCCGCTAAGCGGGCTCTATTATTTAGGATTTTTTTTAGAGATTCTCTGGCGTCTGTAAGTTTATCCAGATCCGTTTGACTCAGGGAGCTTTTGTGTTTAAGTTCTAATGTATGTATTTCCGCAGATAGGCTTTTTAGAGTTTGCTCCTTATCCTTTTTTAGTTTTGAACCTAGCTGTATCAGGTGTCCTCTCAGGACGCATTTGTGTGCTTCCCATAGAATAGTTGAAGATATATCCTCACTGGCATTATTGTCGAAATATTTTTCAATTTCTGTTTTGATATTAGAGGCCACCCCTTCATCTTCCAGCATGGATGTATTAAATTTCCAATTCAGGGGGCGGTGTTTGCGGGTCTTATAGTTTAATGACAGCGAGACGGGTGCATGGTCAGAATATGTCATAATTCCAATTTCTGCAGTTGGTGAATCAGAGAGAAGATTGTGAGAGATGAGGATGTAGTCAATCCTAGTATAAATTGCATGTACAGAGGAGAAGTAAGTATAATCTTTGGCTGTTGGATTAAGAAGTCTCCATACATCCACTAATTGGCGTTCATGTAAGGCTTTTTTAAGTTTGTTAAGCTTGCTGTAGGGGACGGTGGATCTGCCGTGTGAGGTGTCTTGGACCGGGTTTAATGGGACATTTAGGTCTCCACCAATTATGACGTTGCCTTCAACAAAGGCATCTAATGTTGAAAAGAAGCGTAGTATGAAGGGCACCTGATCCGTATTAGGAGCGTAAACCGAGCAAAAAGTATATCTCAGGTCGGCCAGTTTGCATTTTAGTAGTATGAATCTACCCATGTCATCTGTTTTTGTCTCCACATAGCTAACTGGGAGATCTTTATGTAGTAAAATTGCTGTGCCCTTGGTTTTGGAGTCAGAAGAATTGCTCATGTATAGGGATTGGTAGTATTTATCTTTTAATTTTGGGGGGTTGGAACCTTTAAAATGAGTTTCCTGGATTAATACAACACTAGCTCGCTGCTTATGCATATCGTGTAGCAGCATCAACCTCTTTTCAGGAATATTAAGCCCCCTGGCGTTAATTGAAACCACTTTCAAGCAAGCCATCGAAATGGTACAAGTAGTGTGTGTCGGATAACCATAACAGACCCCAAAACTTAACAACAACAGAAAAAACAAAAATATAGGCGTGTAACTATCACGCCCATAACCTGGTTTTGCCATGAAATGGCATTTAGCCCAAAGGGCCATCCTATGTGGGTGCACAGGAACCACTGTCGCTCAGAGGGTCCAGACTCTCTCACCCATTTGAGTTTCTAGATAAGGACAGTGTTTTACCCTATATATAGAGTTATAGAGGCTATGCTTCCTTCTGCCCTGTCCCCTGGGAGCATCCCCGCGCAGATCGACAAGAACAGATTGTTGTGATGAATCTCCTATGGAGTACCTTACAGTGTGTTGGTGGCTAACTAGAACAGAATGAATGAGCTCACCCTAGTGGTCAAAAAGTAGGGATAATAAAAATTGCACCCTGCAGGAAGAAAACACAGAGACAACAGGAGCCCAAATGGTGCAGTATGTCACAGTACCAGAAGCATGTAAAATATGCGAATGTATTATACTCACAAAGGTGGGTTGCAGAAGGGCAACCGACCACTAGAAGCAGGTGGAGATGTATAACCCCGACTCCACTCGGGTGACCAGACGGAGCTGGTGATGGTCGCACTCTTGATAAAAAGCAAACCTCAAATGACCTAAACTGGTCAAAGAGGGTTGATCCCCCTCCAAAAGGA
Organism: Hyperolius riggenbachi; assembly: GCF_040937935.1. Classification (NCBI taxonomy): domain Eukaryota; kingdom Metazoa; phylum Chordata; class Amphibia; order Anura; family Hyperoliidae; genus Hyperolius; species Hyperolius riggenbachi. The sequence continues at coordinate 567,632,826 of NC_090647.1, forward strand.
GGGTGACGGCACAAGGTAAAGGGGGAAGAGGCGCCCAGAGCAGATAAAATACGTTAAAAACAAATAAAATGAAAAAAGTGAGGTGGCTTACCTCAATGAAGACAAGTTCACGTATTAATAGAATTTTATTGCACTGGCAACGCGTTTCGTGGGTGCATACCCACTTCCTCAGGCCAAATAGCAGTGCCTAATAGTGCTTGTAGCCACAAATAAGGCGCCTTATTTGTGGCTACAAGCACTATTAGGCACTGCTATTTGGCCTGAGGAAGTGGGTATGCACCCACGAAACGCGTTGCCAGTGCAATAAAATTCTATTAATACGTGAACTTGTCTTCATTGAGGTAAGCCACCTCACTTTTTTCATTTTATTTGTTTTTAACGTATTTTATCTGCTCTGGGCGCCTCTTCCCCCTTTACCTCACCCTAGTGGTGGTAGCGGGCAGTGTGCAGGGCACACATATTTCAGTCTCCTATTGCTCTAGTTTAAACGGGGAGCGGGTCCTGGGTGGGTAATAACGAGGCTTGTACTAAAGGAGGATATGGGCTTACAATATGCAGAGGGCAGGGCCCACACCGTCATATTAGGGATAACTCACATGGGGGATATGGAGATATAAGGGTGTTTGAGCTGCGCTTATAGTACCATACATGGGTTGTTCCCACATAGTGGGAATCCTGCAGTCAGTAGCAGTATCCTCACGGAGGGCAGATTTATGAATTATGTAATTACATCACAGACACCAGATGCCGGCTACCCACCTCTCCTCAGTCTCAGCCGAGAGTATTACATTGGTGTCAACACTTAGCACTCAGAGGCCTGTCTAAAGTGCATTCTCACTAGATGATATCCCCCACAGGCGTAGGGATCGCTATAGAAACCATAGCGTTGCTATAGGGCCCGGATCCCTTCGCTTCAACTGGGGGGCCCGCCTGTCCTGCAGCCTATTTTTGTTTCCTGCTTTTTTTTTTCTTTAATCATGGGCCCAGGGCCCATTCAGGATTGCTGGAGTGAGTACCCTCGCCCGGGCCCCCCCCCCCCCCCATTGCAGCATTGCAAAGAGGCTGGCAGGTGAAATGGGACTATTTTCCACCTGCCGCCTCTCTGCATATCCCTCCGCCTGCCGACACTTACTTCATAGTTCCGGCCTGGCCCGGAACACAGAAGAGCAGCGCTGGCTATGGCTCCGCCCCTTCCGCGCGTAGCTCCGCCCCTCCGGTGTGTGTGGCTCCGCCTCTCCCGTGTGTAGCTCCGCCCCCTTCCCGTCTGTCTGCCCGGTCACAGCATCGGAAGACAGACACTGTGAGTAACTGGCCCATGGTGTGTGTGTGGGTGTGTGTGTGTATGTGTGTGTGTGTATATGCATGCTGTGTATATGCATGCTGTGTGTATGCATTGTGTGTGTATGCATGCTGTGTGTATGCATGGTGTGTGTGTGTGTATGCATGGTGTGTGTGTGTGTATGTATGCATGGTGTGTGTGTGTATGCATGGTGTGTGTGTGTGTGTGTGTGTGTGTGTGTATGCATGGTGTGTGTGTGTATGCATGGTGTGTGTGTGTGTGTGTATGCATGGTGTGTGTGTGTATGCATGGTGTGTGTGTGTATGCATGGTGTGTGTGTGTATGTGTGTGTATGCATGGTGTGTGTGTGTATGCATGGTGTGTGTGTGTATGCATGGTGTGTGTGTGTGTGTGTATGCATGGTGTGTGTGTGTATGCATGGTGTGTGTGTGTATGCATGGTGTGTGTGTGTATGCATGGTGTGTGTGTGTATGCATGGTGTGTGTGTGTATGTGTGTGTGTATGCATGGTGTGTGTGTGTATGCATGGTGTGTGTGTGTGTGTGTATGCATGGTGTGTGTGTGTGTATGCATGGTGTGTGTGTGTATGCATGGTGTGTGTGTGTATGCATGGTGTGTGTGTGTATGTGTGTGTATGCATGGTGTGTGTGTGTATGCATGGTGTGTGTGTGTGTATGTATGCATGGTGTGCGTGTGTATGCATGGTGTGTGTGTGTGTATGTATGCATGGTGTGTGTGTATGCATGATGTGTGTGTGTGTGTGTGCAGGGGTGCCGCCAGGGGCCTCACGTTTTTATGGGCCTCAGAAGCTCCTTGATGTCATCGTGACGTCACACTGTTGCCCGCAGGCCCCACACTGACGCCGCGCCAGCCAGTTCACAGAGCAGGGCTACGGGAAGGTGGCTGCCGCCGAAGCCCTGCTCTGGAGACTATTTGTGTCTCCAGTACAGGGCTTTGGACGCCATCTTCCCATAGCCCTGCTCTGCCTGACTGCCAGCGCGGGTCCGCGGGAGACTGCAGGAGGAGGAAGAGCAAGATCTCCGGGGGAGCTGCTCGCCAGAAGCCGGCCGGAAGAGAAGACTTCTTTCAGGTGAGTACATTCTCTTTTTTTTTTTTGCTGAAATGTGGCCCAAACTGCGTTAATTATCTGATGAAATGTGGCCCAAACTGCGTTTATTATCTGATGAAATGTGGCCCGAAATGCGTTTATCATCTGATGAAATGTCGCCTGAACTGCGTTTATTATATGATGAAATGTCGCCTGAACTGCGTTTATTATCTGATGAAATGTGGGCCAAATTGCGTTTATTATCTGATGAAATGTCGCCTGAATTGCGTTTATTATCTGATGAAATGTCGCCTGAACTGCGTTTATTATCTGATGAAATGTCGCCTGAACTGCATTTATTATCTGATGAAATGTCGCCTGAACTGTGTTTATTATCTGATGAAATGTGGGCCAAATTGCGTTTATTATCTGATGAAATGTCGCCTGAATTGCATTTGTTTTCTGCTGAAATGTGGCTGAAATTGCGTTTGTTTTCTGCTGAAATGTGGGCCGAATTGTGTTTATTTTCTGTTTGTGTTGGGGAGGGAGAATTTACCCGGGGGGTGAGGGGGGCCCATGAAAAAAAATTGCTATGGGGCCCAGTGATTTCTAGCTACGCCCCTGATATCCCCTTTATGAAATAATGGTATTTACATATCGTATGTAGCATGGGTATCACTCAGGGAATAGAGCAGTCTAAGCCTGTCCAGCTGTGTCCATGACCTCATATATGTGATCGTCCACTACCTTGGGAAGATTACAGGTAACACCAGCATCTCCCCAATAGTGTAATCTCTGCAGCCTTTCATTTACAATCCCAGCTGTCTGCACACGAGTTAATATTGTCATAAAACCCCAGCATCTGATATCTTTCACGGGAGGGTGGGGGAAGGGAGGGGGGGTGGGAGTGGGGTTCGAAGGAGGGGGGGGGGGGGTGGGCAGGGGTAGGAAGGGGAATTGGAAATGGAGGGGAATTGGAATGTGGGGGGGAGGGGGGGTGAGTTACACGGGTAAGGCCCTTTCCTTAGTTTCCCCTATATCTCTTGTTGAAGGGTATGATCACCTCTTTCAGTAGTGCAGACATGTTGGCAATATTTAGAGGTGTCTAAGGCATAGTGCACATCTGCGTTAAAGGATCTATGCCGTTATCAATACCCTGTACTTGCTTAAGGCAAATCTTCGGCGTATGACATCTTATAACAGAGGTAAAATACATACATTTCTATATCCAGTATCAGTATATAATTGCACATAAGTAATAGTGGGAGCGTTAGCCATAAGCATTTCCCCATATAGACCCTTATATAGCTACCATCGTAAGAAAAATCCCTGTTAGCATATAAGGTGAGCTCTGCGGCTCCAGCTCACCAACATGGATAGTTCCACCCATGAAATTCATCAGCAACAATAATAGAGTGTCTTATTGTTTATCAGCACTTATCTGGTATGCAGAAGATGCTCCCAAAAGGGACGTAAGGCAAGTTAGGAAAGTCAGCGTTGATTGCGGGGCTGCCTCTTTTGTTTAGATCTCTGGGGTGGGCCAGTTAAGATTGCATCTGGCTGCCATTCGGGTACCGCGATCGTGGGTAGTCCAAGCTTCTGGAAGAACTCTGGCAGGTCGGTCGGGGTCTTAATTGTAAAGGATTTGTCCTCTTTAGTTGCAATAAGTTGGAACGGGAAGCCCCAACGGTAGCTAATTTCTCTCTCCCGTAGTATCTTGATTATAGGCTGAAGAGTGCGGCGTTGTATCAATGTGCTGGGCGCCAAATCCTGGAAGAGTAAAAGTGTAGATCCCTCATGGTCAATGGTGTCTAACTGACGGGCCGCCTTCATGATGGAATCCTTCACCGCAAAGTGGTGTATGCGGCAGATAACGTCCCGCGGTAGCTCATCAACTGCTGGTTTCGGCTTAAGGGCACGGTGAGCCCGATCTATCTTCAGCGGGTCATCTACGGGTTTCCGTAGTATGCCATTAAAGATGGCGATTAAAGTAGGCTCAAGCTGCTGCGGGGAGATTGATTCCGGTAGGCCTCGGAGCCTTATGTTATTTCGGCGGCTCCGGTTTTGGAGATCCTCCATCCCCGTCCTTAGCACGGTGTTTAGTGCGCATTGTTGTAGGTTCGCTTCTTTTAGCTTCCCCACCTCGGACTGAAGCGACGCCACATCTCTTTCCAAGGCCATAAGTCGCTCATCGTGGACGTTAAGGTTGTCTTGGAGGACCCGCAGTTCATCTCTTGTAGCTGAGGTAATCTTATCTGCCAGGTCAGACAGATCTTCTTTTGTGGGTAGATTATGCACATAGTCCCTTCAGGGATTTATGCACATAATCTCCTTCAGGGATTTAGAAATCATGACCGCTGAGTCTCCGTCTCTGGCTGGCAAGTCTTTAGGCGGGGAGCTGGCAGCCATCTTAGATAGCATCTGCTTGGGAGCCCGCGAGTCTGTATTCTCGTCCGAAGTTCGGCGGTACGACCTGCCAGAATACTTAAGCTGGCCACTAACGGTCCAATTTCTAGCGAAAAATCGTTCGAGTGATCAGAAATTCTGATCGGATTGGTTGTAAATAATCTCCATTGGTGGACACAATCGATTATGAACGAGTGAAAAAAATGTCGCCCGAATGAATTTTCGTCGAACGAAAATTTGGATTTTCTTGGTGGTCGTGATAGATAGGAAGCAATGATTGGTTAGTTGATGGTGTAGTGAACGATTTTTCGTCCGATCAGAATTTCTGATCGCTCGAACGATTTTTTGCTACAAATTGGACCGTTAGTGGCCAGCTTTAGATTGTCGCTTACTTCTTCGGGGTCCACTGGCCATCCCCCTGTGGCGTTTTGAAAGGGCAAAACCACGTCTATCACTGCTAAATGGCGATCATGGGTGAGGAGCTCTGAATGTGGACGTCTCTACGCGGCCATGGCTGACTCCGCCCCTTTTGACTATAACACTTTTTAATTGATTTTCTTAACTGCAATATATATATAAAATCGGATGTATGTATGTGTATGCGTGTGTTTGTATGTGTGTATGTGCCGCGATCACGCAAAAACGGCTTGACCGATTTGAACGAAACTTGGTATACAGATCCCTTACAAGCTGGGATGATATGTTCTGGGGGTCTCGCGTCCCCCCTGCACACCTGGGCGGAGCTACAAACAGCAAATAAGATTTCACCCATTCATGTCAATGGAAAAAATGGAAAAGGCTGCCATTCTCACAGTAATCAAGCCACAGTCCCCACACTTGGCACAGTTGGTCACTTGGTGTCAGAGGCTACAAATCCAGGACAATTGGGCGGAGCATAAAACAAATTTCAGCCATTCATTTTTAATGAGAAAATGTAAACTGCAGCCATTCTAAGACTGTTAATGGCAGGGGTCTCAAACATGACACACTTGGACACAGGGTGACTGGGATTAAGATTCAGGAAAGTTGGTGGAGCCTACAACAGCCAATTAAAATTCACCTATTGATTTTTAAAGGGAATATTTAAGCTGCTACCATTCCCTAATACTGTTAATAGCAGATGCCTCAAACCTGGTACAGTTGGTCACTGGGTGACTAGGGTTCAAATTCAGAAAGGGGGTGGAGCCACAAACAGACAGATTTGTTTATTTTTCAATGGGAATATATATATATTGATACCAAGGACCCCAAAGCTGATAAACTTGATAATTGAGTGACTGTATGTCAAGCTTAGAAAAAGAGGGCGGTGCCAACAACTAAATTTTTTACATGGCAGGGTTCCCAAACTTTACACAATTGGCCACTGGGTGACTGGGCCAGGAGGCCGCAATAGCAGCATAGGTGGTGATACACTGGCTGGGAACGCGAAGAATCACTCGCGTTCCCATGCCTGTCGGCCGGAGACGGCCAAACCGGAAGTGTTCGCCGGCGGGTCCTGGAGCGTCAGAGTGGGGCTGCGAGGGCACCGATCGGCTGCAGGGGGCTGAAGGAAGACCCAGGTGAGTAAATCTCAACTTTTTTACTTGACTTAAGGATCACTTTAATGGCAGAGGCCTCAAATCTGGTACAGTCAGTCACTGGGAGACTGGGGTTTAAATTCTGAAGGGGGCGGGCCAAAAACAGCCAATCAGATTTGTTTAATTTCAATGGTAAAATGCAACTTATTGATGCCAAAGACCGCACAGCTCATAAACTTGGTAATTGAGCGACTGTATGTCAAGGTTAGAAATAGTGGGTGGAGCCAAAAACAACTAACTTTTTACATGGGAAAATACAAACAGCAGCTATTCTTACACTGTTAATGGCATGGTTCTCAAACTTGACACAGTTGGTCACTAGGTGACTAGGATTAATATTCGGAAAAATAGGTGGAGCCTACAAGAGCCAATCAAAATTCACCTATTGATTTTCAAGGGGAATATTGAAACTGCAGCCATTCTTACACTGTTAATGGCAGAGGCCTCAAACCTGCTACAGTCTGTCGTTAAAGAGGAACTTCAGCCTAAACAAACATACTGTCATTAAGTTACATTACTTATGTTAATTAAAATAGATAGGTAATATAATCTCTTACCCACCCTGTTTTAAAAGAACAGGCAAATGTTTGATTTCATGAGGGCAGCCATCTTTTTGGTTGAAAGGAGGTGACGGGTAGCATGAGACACAGTTCCAACTGTCCTATGTGCTGATCACCCATCCCAGTTGCTAGGCAACGTGAATAACAACATAGGAAATCCCATCATGCTTTGCACAGCATCAGGGAAAAAAAGCCCAGGCAGTTTTCTTTAATGGGTGGAGCTTAGCTAAAAATGCAGCTAAAAATGATGCTTTGGTAAGAAAAACAAAGTTCTGATGCTGTGAAACTGTTAAAGAAACACCAAGCCTTTTCAGTTCTGCTGAGTAGATTTTTAGTTCGGAGGTTCACTTTAAGTGTCTGGGGTTCAAATTCAGTAAAGGGGTGGAGCCAAAAACAGCCAGATTTCTTTGCTGGATAAACTGCTTCCATTAGCACAATTTTGATGCCAGGAACCCAAAAGCTCACAAACTTGGTCGTTGAGTGACTGTGTGTCCAGGTTACAAAAAGTGGGTGGAGTTAAAAACAGATTTTTCTGGGAAATTGTAAACTGCAGCCTTTCTTCACTGTTAATGACAGGGTTCTCAAACTTTGCACAGCTGGTTACTGGGTGACTGGGATTAATATTCAGGAAAGTGGGTGGAGCCTAAAAATGGCAATCAAAAATCACATGTTGCTTTTCAAGGAGAATATTAACCTCCTTAGCGGTATGGACGAGCTCAGCTCGTCCATTACCGCCGGAGGGTGCCGCTTAGGCCCTGCTGGGCCGATTTAGACCAAATAAAAAGGAGCACACGCAGCCGGCACTTTGCCAGCCGCGTGTGCAACCTGATCGCCGCCGCAGCGCGGCGATTTGCCGCGTGCAGCGGTGAAAGAGGGTCCCCCCAGCCGCCCGAGCCCAGCGTAGCCGGAACAAACAGTTCCGGCCAGCGCTAAGGGCTGGATCGGAGGCGGCTGACGTCAGGACGTCCATGACGTTACTCCGCTCGTCGCTATGGCGACGAGGTAAGCAAAACAAAGAAGGCTGCTCATTGTGGCCTTCCTTGTTAATTCTGATCGCCGGAGTTACGCTTTCGGAGCGCCCTCTAGTGGGCTTTCATGCAGCCAACTTTCAGTTGGCTGCATGGAATAGTTTTTTTTTTATTTAAAAAAAACCCTCCCGCAGCCGCCCTGGCGATCTGAATAGAACGCCAGGGTGGTTAAAATTGCTGCCATTCTTGCACTGTTAATGGCACAAGCCTCAAACCTGGTACAGTTGGTCATTGGGTCACTGGGGTTCAAATTCAGAAAAGGAGACAGAGCCACAAACAGTGAATCCAGGGGCGTACCTAGAAATCCTTGGGCCCCCCTGCAAAAAAAAAATCCGCCCCCCCCCCCTAGGGCCAGCTCTGGGGCTTTTGGGGGGCAGGAGGGGTCGCAGCATAAGAGGAGAGTGTGGCAGATCGGTGGGGAGGGGGTAAATTCCCCCCCCTTACCTGGGCTCTCCTCTCAGCGCTCCCCCTCCTGAAATCATTGGTGGCAGCGGACAGGCGGCAGCAGCAGCGGTGGCGGCAGAATGATACATTACCTCCTTCTCGCTGGAGGACTTCCCTTCTAAGAGCAACTTCCTGTTTACACAGGAAGTTGCAAGAAGCTCTTAGAAGGAAAGTCCTCCAGCGAGAAGGAGGTAATGTATCATTCTGCCGCCACCGCTGCTGCTGCCGCCTGTCCGCTGCCACCAATGATTTCAGGAGGGGGAGCGCTGAGAGGAGAGCCCAGGTGAGGGGAGGGGGGGGGGGGAATTTCCCCCCTCCCCACCGATCTGCCACACTCTCCTCTTATGCTGCGATCCCTCCTGCCCCCCAAAAGTCCCTGAGCTGGCCCTAGGGGGGCCTGGGCCCCCCCCCCCCCCCGCGACGGCAGGGGTCGCATCCCCTATTGGTACGCCAGTGAGTGAATCAGATTTGTTTCATTTCATGGCAAAATACAAATTATTGATGCCAAGGACCCCAAAGCTCACAAACTTGGTCATTGAGTGACTGTGTGTCCAGGTTACAAAAAGTGGGCAGAGTCAAAAACAAATTTCACTGGGAAAAATATAAACTGCAGCCATTCTTACACTGTTAATGGCAGGGTTCCCAAACTTTGCCCAGATGGTCACTGAGTGACTGAGATTAATATTCAGGGAAGTGGGTGGAGCCTATAATAGCCTATCAAAATTCACCTGTAGATTTTCAAGGGGAATATTTAAATTGCTGCCATTTTTATACTGTTAATAGCAGATGCCTCAAACCTGCTACAGTTGGTCATTGGGTGACTGGGGTTCAAATGCTGGAGAGGGGCACGGCCAGAAACAGCCAATCTGATTTGTTTCATTTCACTGGCAATATACAAATTATTGATGCCAAGGACCCCAAAGCTCACAAACTTGGTCATTGAGTGTTTGTGCGTTAGGGTTAGAAAAAGTGGGCGAAGCCAACACCAGCCAAATACATACCCGGGCAATGCCGGGTCATCAGTGGGTGGAGACAAATACAAATTTCACTGGGAAAATGTAAACTGCAGCCATTCCTACAGTGTTAATGGCAGGGTTCTTAAACTTTGCACAGTTGGTCACTGGGTGACTGGGATTAATATTCAGAAAAGTGGGTGAAGGCTACAAAAGTTAATCAAACCTCACCTATTGCTTTTCAAGGGGAATATTTAATTACTACCATTCTTGCACTGTTAATGTTAACCTGGTACAGTTGGTCATTGGGTGACTGGGGTTCAAATTCAGAAAAGGCCACAAACAGTTAATCAATTTTTTTCATTTCAATGCAGATTATTGATACCAAAGACCGCAAAGCTCACAAACTTGGTCAATGAGTAATTGTGTGTTAGGGTTAGAAAAAGTGGGTGGAGCCGACACCAGCCAAATACATACCCGGGCAATGCCGGGCTGTGTGTGTGTGTGTGTGTGTGTGTGTGTGTGTGTGTGTGTGTGTGTGTGTGTGTGTGTGTGTGTGTGTGTGTGTGTGTGTGTGTGTGTGTGTGTGTGTGTGTGTGTGTGTGTGTGTGTGTGTGTGTAATCTCTCAAACGGCTTGACCGATTTGAACGAAACTTGGTATACAGATCCCTTACAAGCTGGAATGATATGTTCTGGGGGTCTCGCGTCCCCCCTGCACACCTGGGCGGAGCTACAAGCAGCAAATCAGATTTCACCCATTCATGTCAATGGAAAAAATGGAAAAGGCTGCCATTCTCACAGTAATCAAGCCAGAGTCCCCACACTTGGCACAGTTGGTCACTTGGTGACCGAGGTTACAAATCCAGGAAAAGTGGGTGGAGCATAAAACAGCCAATCAAATTTCAGCCATTCATTTTTAATGGGAAAATGTAAACTGCAGCCATTCTAAGACTGTTAATCGCAGGGTTCTCAAACGTGACACACTTGGACACTGGGTGACTGGGATTAAGATTCAGGAAAGTTGGTGGAGTCTACAACAGCCAATTAATCTAATATATCTCTAACCTCTGGACACCTGAGTGAGAAGTGAGTGTTTGATGTAACAGTAACACTTTGTGGACTGTACCTCAGGAATAGGTACAGAAACAGTAAGGAGTACTGCACAGGAGAAAGTTCCTTCCGATAGCCTAGACTCTCCCGGGGGAGGAGCTAGGCAGGACGTGGGAAGGACAGAGCGTGAGTGCCACCAGTGAGGGGGTGTCACTAACAGTTCTGGGAACTGCCTCTAACAGTAAGGCCAGTTCTCGAGGTCGGGCAAGCCAGGTCGTTAACACACAGACAGATAAGGTACAGATTTAGGAGACAGATACGGAATCCAATGAACAGGCAGGGTCTGGTAACGGAGTATCAGAACAGCAAGGTACAGAATCAGGAGACAGATGCAGAGTCCAGGAACGAGCAGAGTTTGGCAACAGGATATCAGAAATAGCAGGGTACAGAATCAGAGTTCAGAGGAATAGTCAGGCAGGCAGAAGGTCATAACAAATAATACAGTTCAATATTCCTAATGCTAAGGTGTGAGCTCCTTGATCATCAACACCTTTGGAAACTATGCTAGAACACAGATACTGACAAGGTCTGAGTGCTACCACGTAGTGATCGCAACGCCAGACACCAGAGAAATGACCAGCACCCAGTATATATACTACAGCGCTCTCCAGCGCCACCCCTAAGTGCTGGACCAATGGAAGGTGGTGAAAATGTCAGCTGACCAGCTTGGTCAGCTGACCCTTCTCTGGCTGTCATATAAACTTTGCCTCTCAGCGCGCGCGTCCTTCTGAACCTGTGTGGACTAGCAGTCCCAGCCACACCAGACATGTTTTGTAATGTATCCGCTGATTCGGGCGCGGGAGCCGCCGCACCGCTCTCCAAGCAAGCGGCGGTTTCCCCGCGTCCACCATAGTGTCAGTAGCATTGCAATGCGTGCAATCCGCCGCATCCAACGCGGACTCCACCGCTCTGCCCATGCGGCGGTTTCTTCGCGTTGTGCCGCCATGTTGGACGCGGAAACAGCCGCCTCACTCAGAGCACTTGCGGCGGCTTTTCCGCGTTTCCTCACAGTACCCCCCCCCCCCTGAGGAGTGGACTCCGGACAGCTCCTACCAGGCTTCTCAGGATGCAACGCGTGGAACTCCCTTCTTAATTTGTCAGCATGCATGCGACATTCAGGTACCCATGTTCTCTCCTCAATACCATACCCTTTCCAATGAACCAGATATTGTACTGAGTTCTGAACTATGCGTAAGTCTAAAATCTTCTCTACTTCGTACTCAGGTTGGTCATCTACCATCACAGGAGGAGGAGGAGTGGGACCCACATGGACTGCTGGCTTAAGCAGGGACACATGAAAGGATCTTACGCCACACATACTGGCAGGAACATCAATGGCATAAGTAACATTGTTGATCTTTCTAGTTACTGGAAACGGACCCACAAACCTGGGCCCCAACTTGGCTGAGGGCTGTTTCAGGGTCAAGTGACGTGTGGACACCCAGACTAAGTCTCCTGGTTGAAACTTCCACTCTAAGGAACGTTTTTTGTCAGCTTGACCTTTTTGACTTTGAAACGCCTTCTCCAAATTATTTTTCACGATCCACCATATGTCTTTAAATGACCTTTGCCAGGCCTCCAGAGCTGGAAACGCAGTGGAGGCGACTGGCAATGGGGAGAATTTAGGCAATTTCCCAGTCACTACCTGAAATGGACAAAATCCCGAGGAAGAACTTTTCAAACTATTGTGCGCAAATTCTGCGAAGGGCAAAAACTTGACCCAATCATTTTGCGCTTCTGCAACGTAACACCTCAAAAACTGTTCCAATGATTGATTGACTCTCTCAGTCTGACCATTGGTCTCTGGGTGGTAGCCCGACGAAAATGACAGTTCCATGCCCATTTGGTGACAAAATACCCTCCAAAATCTCGAAACAAATTGGACTCCCCGATCTGACACTATGTTTTCCGGAATGCCATGCAATCGGAAAACGTGGATGATGAACAAATCGACCAACTCCTGAGCCGAGGGGAGTCCTTTCAAGGGCACAAAATGGGCCATTTTACTAAAGCGGTCGACTACCACCCAAATGACCGTCATGCCCTCAGACCTGGGAAGCTCACCCACAAAATCCATGGACAAGTGGGTCCACGGCTCACTCGGGGTGGGCAAGGGCTGCAACGTTCCCACAGGTGCCAGCCGGAAGGGCTTACTTTTCGCACACACCGCACACTCTCTAACATACTCCTTGCAATCTGTTGCCAGAGAAGGCCACCAAGCGCACCTGGCAACCAGATCCTGTGTTCTGGAGGCCCCAGGGTGTCCCGCATTTTTGTGTGAGTGGAACATCTGTAAAATCTGAAGACGGAATGGCAGTGGTATAAACATAACCCCTTTGGGCTTCCCCTCCGGGACGTCCTGTTGAAAGGGACCTAACGTCTCTACCCAGTCTTCCCAAGTCTCTGTTGTTGCTAGCACCAGTTTCTGTGGGACAATGGTCTCTGGGGCGGAGGGCCGTGCTGTCTCCGGCTCAAAGCATCTGGACAGGGCATCTGCCTTAATGTTTTTGCTACCCGGGGTGTACGTAATTATAAATCTGAACCTCGAGAAGAACAATGACCATCGAGCCTGATGGGGGCTTAATCTCTTAGCTCCCTCGATGTATTCCAAATTTTTGTGATCAGTGTAAACTGTAATCGCATGTTCTGCTCCTTCCAACCAATGACGCCATTCTTCAAAGGCCAATTTGATGGCCAGGAGCTCCCTGTTGCCTATATCGTAGTTTCTCTCTGTCGGAGAGAACCTACGAGAAAAATAGGCACATGGGTGCAATCTACCCTGCAACCCCGACTGCTGAGACAGCACAGCCCCTACCCCGACCTCCGAGGCGTCCACCTCAACAATAAAGGGATAGGAGGTGTCAACGTGTCTTAGGATGGGAGCAGAGCAAAACAAATCTTTCAATGTGGAGAATGCATGCAGAGCTTCTGGAGACCAGTGGGTAGTATCTGCCCCTTTCTTAGTGAGACTGGTGAGGGGTGCAATGACAGTGGAGTACCCCTTTATGAACCTTCTATAGTAATTAGCAAAACCTAGAAATCTCTGAAGAGATTTTAACCCTACTGGTTGAGGCCACTCCAGCACAGCAGAGACCTTGGCAGGATCCATAGACAGGTCCGAGGTGGAAATGATGTACCCTAAAAAGGTGACAGATGTTACCTCGAAGATGCACTTCTCCAATTTAGCGTAAAGCATGTTTTGCCTTAGTTTGTCCAATACAAACTTGACGTGTGTCCTGTGTTCAGAGAGGTTATTTGAGAAAATAAGTATATCATCGAGGTATACTAGCACAAATTTGCCCAACACCTCCCTGAATACCTCATTAATTAGTTCTTGGAAGACGGCCGGGGCGTTACACAGCCCGAAGGGAATCACTAGGTACTCGTAATGCCCGTCGGGCGTGTTAAAGGCCGTCTTCCATTCATCGCCCTTTCTAATCCGCACCAGGTTGTATGCACCCCGTAAATCCAATTTTGAGAAGATCTTAGCATCGGTAACCTGTGTGAACAAGTCATCTATCAGGGGCAAGGGGTAGCGATTCTTCACTGTGATTTTATTCAGGCCCCGGTAATCAATGCATGGCCGCAGACCTCCGTCCTTTTTCTTAACAAAAAAGAAACCTGCGCCAGCGGGCGACCGGGAAGGGCGAATGAACCCCTTGGCTAAATTTTCACGAATGTACTCCTGCATGGCCACTTTCTCTGGCCCAGACAAATTGTAGAGGTGACCCCTAGGGGGCATACAACCAGATCGGAGATCGATGGGACAATCGAAAGGGCGATGTGGAGGTAACTTATCAGCAGCCTTGGGACAGAACACATCAGAATACTCGGAATATTGTACTGGTACACCCTCCAAATGAACCCTGGTCTGGCCCAGTGTCACCCTCCCTAAACACTGCTGAAAACAATGAGTTGACCAGCTAGTTAACTGACCAGTGGCCCAATTGATCTGTGGGGAGTGAAGGTGCAACCATGGCATGCCAAGGATGACTGTGGAGGTGGTCATGTGTAATACAAAAAACTGTAGTTTCTCCTTATGTAGCACCCCTATAGTGACTTCCACCTCTGGTGTCTGAGACAGCGGATGATTACTTTGCAGGGGGGAATCATCTACTGCCGTAACCTGAATGGGTGGTTTTACCGGGGTGAGCGGAATACCCAATTTCTTTGCAAATTCGAAATCCATAAAATTATCTGCAGAGCCTGAATCAACAAAAGCCTCAGAAGCCTCAGTTTTATCTTTCCATGTAACAGTACAAGGAAGAAGTAACCGTTTATCTTCTAGGGGTAAAAGTCGCGCGCCTAGGGTGTTACCCCCTACAACTCCTAGGCGGTAGCATTTCCCGACTTGTTAGGACAATTACGTACTCTATGACCCCCCTCTGCGCAGTAAAGACACAGCTGTTCAGACATCCTACGTCTTCGCTCCACTTGAGATAGTTTCGACCGACCGATTTGCATTGGTTCGGGTGGAGGCGAGACGGGAGGAGGTGGAGTTACGGGAGGCGCAGCGTAGGACACCATTCTTACATGACTACTACCCCGGGTCTGTTTCTGATAGCGCAGCCTGCGGTCGACTCGAATGGCCGATGAAATGGCCTCATCGACTGTTTTTGGTTCAGGCAGACTTAACATGAGATCTGAGACCTCATCTGACAACCCCGATAAGAAACAATCTAAGAGGGCATAGGTGTCCCACCTGGCTGAAACTGACCACCTCCTAAATTCTGCAGCGTAATCCTCGACCGGACCCTTGCCTTGACGCAAAAGCTTGAGCTTCCGCTCAGAAGTCGCAGCAAGGTCTGGGTCGTCGTAAATTACTGCCATAGCTTTAAAGAATTCATCCACTGAGGTGAGGGCTAAGTCTCCAGTGGGCAAACTGTACGCCCAGGTCTGAGAATCGCCCAATAACAAAGTTTTAATAAATGTGACCCTTTGGGCCACAGTTCCTGAAGCATTAGGTCTCAACTCAAAGTATGACAACACTCTACTCCTGAAATTTCGGAAGTCAGATCTGTGACCGGAAAATTTTTCAGGTACAGGCATACGGATGTCCGTAACTAGAGGAGATCGCACTGAGTTCATAGCCAATTGAAGTTCCTGAATAGCCCCAAATATCTGACACGTCTGAGTCTGTTGGTTCAAAACTGCCGCGGAAAGTTGGTTTACCGCGGTAGTCAGGACTTCAGTGTGGCTATATAGTGCATCCATTTGGGTTTGGTCTGGCGTTCTGTAACGATCGGTGTAACACAGAGAGGGTCTGATTACCGGTGAATTGCAGTATCACCGAGAATACAGATATATACCCGATTATTGATGATCTGCAGTATCACCTATAATCAGATATATCTCTAACCTCTGGACACCTGAGTGAGAAGTGAGTGTTTGATGTAACAGTAACACTTTGTGGACTGTACCTCAGGAATAGGTACAGAAGCAGTAAGGAGTACTGCACAGGAGAAAGTTCCTTCCGATAGCCTAGACTCTCCCGGGGGAGGAGCTAGGCAGGACGTGGGAAGGACAGAGCGTGAGTGACACCAGTGAGGGGGTGTCACTAACAGTTCTGGGAACTGCCTCTAACAGTAAGGCCAGTTCTCGAGGTCGGGCAAGCCAGGTCGTTAACACACAGACAAATAAGGTACAGATTCAGGAGACAGATACGGAATCCAATGAACAGGCAGGGTCTGGCAACGGAGTATCAGAATACCAAGGTACAGAATCAGGAGACAGATGCAGAGTCCAGGAACGAGCAGAGTTTGGCAACAGGATATCAGAAATAGCAGGGTACAGAATCAGAGTTCAGAGGAATAGTCAGGCAGGCAGAAGGTCATAACAAATAATACAGTTCAATATTCCTAATGCTAAGGTGTGAGCTCCTTGATCATCAACACCTTTGGAAACTATGCTAGAACACAGATACTGACAAGGTCTGAGTGCTACCACGTAGTGATCGCAACGCCAGACACCAGAGAAATGACCAGCACCCAGTATATATACTATAGCACTCTCCAGCGCCACCCCTAAGTGCTGGACCAATGGAAGGTGGTGAAAATGTCAGCTGACTCTTCTCTGGCTGTCATATAAGCTCTGCCTCTCAGCGCGCGCGCGTCCTTCTGAACCTGTGTGGACTAGCAGTCCCAGCCACACCAGACATGTTTTGTAATGTATCCGCTGATTCGGGCGCGGGAGCCGCCGCACCGCTCTCCAAACAAGCGGCGGCTTCCCCGCGTCCAACCATAGTGTCAGTAGCATTGCTATGCGTGCAATCCGCCGCATCCAACGCGGACTCCACCGCTCTGCCCATGCGGCATGCGGCGGTTTCTTCGCGTTGTGCTGCCATGTTGGACGCGGAAACAGCCGCCTCACTCAGAGCACTTGCGGCGGCTTTTCCGCGTTTCCTCACACCCTGGAAAATATAAACTGCAGCCATTCGTACACTGTTAATGGCAGGGTTCTCAAACTTTGCACAGTTGGTCATTCTCAAACTTTGCACAGTTGGTCACTGGGTGACTGAAATTAATATTCAGGAAAATGGGTGGAGCCTACAACACCCAATCAGAATTCATCTGTTGATTTTTCAAGGGGAATATTTAAATTCCTGCCATTCTACACTGTTATTAGCAGGTGCCTCAAACCTGGTACAGTTGGTCACTGGGTAACTGGGGTTCAAATTCAGAAAGGGGGCGGAGCCACAAACACCTAATTAAATTTGTTTAATTTCAATGGGAATATGCAAATTATTGATACCAAGGACCCCAAAGCTCATAAACTTGGTAATTGAATGATTGTATGTCAAGGTTAGAAAAAGTGGGTGGCGCCAACAACTAAATTTTTACATGGGAAAATATAAACTGCAACCATTCTTACACTGTTAATGGCAGTGTTCTCAAACTTGGCACAGTTGGTCACTGGGTGACTGGGATTGATTGATTTTCAAGGGGATTATTTACATTGCTGCCCTTCATACACTCTTAATGGCAGAGGCCTCAAATCTGGTACAGTCAGTCACTGGCCCACCCCCTTTTTAATTCTGAAAAGGGGGTGGGCCACAATCAGCCAATCAGATTTGTTTAATTTCAATGGGAAATTGCAATTTTTTGATGCCAAGGACCCCAAAGCTCATAAACTTGGTCATTGAGTGACTGTAAGTTACATGGGAAAATATAAACTGCAGCCATTCTTACTCGGTTAATGGCAGGGTTCTCAAACTTACTGACTGGTAGAGTTGGGCCGAACGGTTCGCCTGCAAACGGTTCCATGCGAACTTTAGTGGTTCGCGTTCGCGTCCCGCAGGCGAACTTTTGCGGAAGTTCGGTTCGCCCCATAATGCACCATGAGGGTCAACTTTGACCCTCTACATCACAGTCAGCAGGCCCAGTGTAGCCAATTAGGCTACACTAGCCCCTGGAGCCACTCCCCCCCTAATAAAAAGGCAGGCAGCGGCGGCCATTACGCTCACTCGTGTGAGTGCGTTAGTGAGAGTAGGGCGAGCTGCTGCAGACTGTCTCTCATAGGGAAAGATTAGTTAGGCTTAGCTTGTTCCTGGCTGCATACCTGTTCAGTGAACCTGCCACTGCATACCTGTTCTGTGAACCCACCACTGCATACCTGTTCAGTGAACCTGCCACTGCATACCTGTTCAGTGAACCCGCCACTGCATACCTGTTCAGTGAACCCACCACTGCATACCTGTTCAGTGAACCTGCCACTGCATACCTGTTCTGTGAACCCGCCACTGCATTCCTGTTCAGTGAACCTGCCACTGCATACCTGTTCTGTGAACCCGCCACTGTATACCTGTTCTGTTCAGTGAACCCGCCACTGTATACCTGTTCAGTGAACCTGCCACTGCATACCTGTTCTGTGAACCCACCACTGCATACTTGTTCTGTTCAGTGAACCCGCCACTGTATACCTGTTCTGTTCAGTGAACCCGCCACTGTATTCCTGTTCTGTTCAGTGAACCCGCCACTGTATACCTGTTCTGTTCAGTGAACCCGCCACTGTATTCCTGTTCAGTGAACCTGACACTGCATACCTGTTCTGTGAACCCGCCACTGTATACCTGTTCTGTTCAGTGAACCCGCCACTGTATACCTGTTCTGTTCAGTGAACCCGCCACTGTATACCTGTTCTGTTCAGTGAACCCGCCACTGTATACCTGTTCTGTGAACCCGCCACTGTATACCTGTTCTGTTCAGTGAACCCGCCACTGTATACCTGTTCAGTGAACCTGCCACTGCATACCTGTTCTGTGAACCCACCACTGCATAACTGTTCTGTTCAGTGAACCCGCCACTGCATACCTGTTCTGATCAGTGAACCCGCCACTGTATTCCTGTTCAGTGAACCCGCCACTGCATACCTGTTCTGTTCAGTGAACCCGCCACTGCATTCCTGTTCAGTGAACCTGCCACTGCATACCTGTTCAGTGAACCTGCCACTGTATACCTGTTCTGTTCAGTGAACCCGCCACTGTATACCTGTTCTGTTCAGTGAACCCACCACTGTATACCTGTTCTGTTCCGTGAACCCGCCACTGTATACCTGTTCTGTTCCGTGAACCCGCCACTGCATACCTGTTCTGTGAACCCGCCACTGCATACCTGTTGTGTTCAGTGAACCCGCCACTGTATACCTGTTCAGTGAACCTGCCACTGCATACCTGTTCTGTGAACCCGCCACTGCATACCTGTTCTGTTCAGTGAACCCGCCACTGTATACCTGTTCAGTTAACCCGCCACTGCATACCTGTTGTGTTCAGTGAACCCGCCACTGTATACCTGTTCAGTGAACCTGCCACTGCATACCTGTTCTGTTCAGTGAACCCACCGCATCAGTGCGCATACCTGTGCAGTTAAGTGAACCCACCTACCTACGTGAGTGCACGCAGTGTGATATACCACTCCGTGCATACCCGATATGGACAAAACAGGTAGAGGAAGAGGTAGTGCCAGAGCCAGAGGAAGGCCACCCGGCAGGTCTGTGCGAGGTCGTGTAAATGTAATTTCGTGTGGACCTGGCCCACAGTACAGTGCTCGGAAGAAGGCACGTCCCATCACCTCCCAAGATTGTCAGGACGTGGTTGAGTATTTAGCGACACAGAACACCTCATCTTGCTCAGCCACCAGCGCTACTACTAGCACCACTTCCGCTGCATTTGACACTTCGCAAGAATTATTTAGTGGTGAAATCACTGATGCACAGCCATTGTTGTTACAGCCAGATGAATTTTCACCAGCTCATATGTCTGAGTTACGCGACAACACTATGGATGTAACGTGTAAGGAGGATGAAGGACCTACTGATGGTGCATGTTTGGATGTTTCTGAGGCAAGCGAAGCTGGGCAGGATGATTACGATGATGACGATGATATGGATCCTCTGTATGTTCCCAATAGAGGAGATGAAGAGGGGGACAGTTCAGAGGGGGAGTCAGAGAGTAGTAGGAGGAGAGAAGTTGCTGAAAGAAGCTGGGGCAGCTCTTCGTCAGAAACAGCTGGTGGCAGTGTCCGGCACCATGTCTCGCCACCTATGTACCGCCAGCCAACTTGCCCTTCAGCATCAGCTGCTGAGGTCCCCATAGTGCCCACATTCCAGGGTGGCTCAGCGGTGTGGAAATTTTTTAATGTGTGTGCCTCAGATCGGACCAAAGCCATCTGTTCGCTCTGCCAACAAAAATTGAGCCGTGGAAAGGCCAACACTCACGTAGGGACAAGTGCCTTATGAAGGCACCTGGAGAAAAGGCACAAACAGCAATGGGATGGCCACCTGAGCAAAAGCAGCAGCAGCACACAAAAGAAAAGTCACCCTCCTTCTCCTCTTCCTCCTTCAGGTGCATCATCTGCTTCTGCCGCTTTCTCCCTTGCACCTTCACAGGCACCCTCCTCCACTCCGCCTCTGCCCTTGAGCGGTTCCTGCTCCTCTGCCCACAGCAGCAGTCAGGTGTCCGTGAAGGAAGTGTTTGAGCGGAAGAAGCCAATTTCGGCCAGTCACCCCCTTGCCCGGCATCTGACAGCTGGCGTGGCGGAACTGTTAGCTCGCCAGCTGTTACCATACCGGCTGGTGGACTCTGAGGCCTTCCGTAAATTTGTGGCCATCGGGACACCACAGTGGAAGATGCCAGGCCGCACTTATTTTTCTAGAAAGGCCATACCCCAACTGCACCGTGAAGTTGAGAGGCAAGTGGTGTCATCTCTTGCGAAGAGCGTTGGGTCAAGGGTACACCTGACCACGGATGCCTGGTCTGCCAAGCACGGGCAGGGCTGCTACATTACGTACACAGCCCATTGGGTCAACCTGGTGAACGATGGCAAGCAGGGCGCAGCGGACCAAATTGTGACACCTCCACGGCTTGCAGGCAGGTCTCCTGCCACCTCCTCTCCTCCTGCTACATGCTCTTCGCTGTCCTCCTCCTCCTTGGCTGAGTGGCAGTTCTCCTCTCCAGCTACACAGCCCCAGCTCCGCAGGGCCTATGCTGCATGCCAGGTACGACGGTGTCACGCCATCTTAGACATGTCTTGCCTCAAAGCGGAGAGTCACACTGGAGCAGCTCTCCTGGCTGCTCTTAAGAAACAGGTGGATGAGTGGCTGACCCCGCACCACCTGGAGATAGGCAACGTGGTGTGCGACAACGGCAGCAATCTGCTTGCCGCTTTGCATATGGGGAAGCTGACACACATACCCTGCATGGCACATGTCATGAATCTAGTTGTTCAAAGATTTGTGTCAAAGTACCCTGGCTTAGCGGATGTCCTGAAGCAGGCCAGGAAGTTCTGTGGGCATTTGAGGCGGTCTTACACAGCCATGGCACGCTTTGCGGAAATTCAGTATAAAAACAACTTGCCGGTGAGACGCCTGATCTGCGCTAGCCCGACTCGCTGGAATTCGACCCTGCTCATGTTCTCCCGCCTGCTAGAACAGAAGAAAGCCGTCACCCAGTACCTCTACAACTACAGTAGAACGAAACAGTCTGGGAAGATGGGGATGTTCTGGCCCGACAACTGGACACTGATGAGAAATGCATGCAGGCTCATGCGGCCGTTTGAGGAGGTGACCAACCTGGTGAGCCGCAGTGAAGGCACCATCAGCGACTTGATTCCCTACGCTTACTTCTTGGAGCGTGCTGTGCGTAGAGTGGCGGATGAAGCTGTGAATGAGCGTGACCAGGAACAGTTATGGCAGGAACAGGCATGGGACCAATTTTCATCAGACCCAGCTGTTTCCTCAACACCTGCGGCAGCACAGAGGGGAGAGGAGGAGGAAGAAGAGAAGTCGTGTGCAGAAGACGAGTCAGACTCAGAGGATGATGAGCAAGGTGTTTCTTTGGGGGAGGAGGAGGAGGAGGAGGGGACGGCGGCAGGAGAACAATCGCAGCAGGCGTCGCAGGGGGCTTGTGCTGCTCAACCTTCCCGTGGTATTGTTCGCGGCTGGGGGGAGGAGGTTGACTTACGTGACGTCACTGAGGAAGAGCAAGCGGAGATGGATGGTACATCTGGATCCGACTTTGTGCAGGTGTCGTCTTTTATGCTGTCCTGCCTGTTGAGGGACCCCCGTATAAAAAACCTCAAGGGGAATGAGCTGTACTGGGTGGCCACACTACTAGACCCTCGGTACAGGCACAAAGTGGCGGACCTGTTACCAACTCACCTGAAGGTGGAAAGGATGCAACACATGCAGAACAAGCTGTCAACTATGCTTTACAATGCCTTTAAGGGTGATGTGACAACACAATGCCAGCAAGGTACCACTGCCACTAATCCTCCTCCCGTGTCCACGCAGTCAAAGACAGGACGCTCCAGCGATCTCATGGTGATGTCGGACATGCGGACGTTCTTTAGTCCAACGCCTCGCCGTAGCCCTTCCGGATCCACCCTCCACCAACGCCTGGAATGGCAGGTAGCCAACTACCTGGCCTTAAGTGTGGATGTAGACACTGCTGTGAACAGCGATGAGGAACCCTTGAACTACTGGGTGCGCAGGCTTGACCTGTGGCCAGAGCTGTCCCAATTTGCCATCCAACTTCTCTCCTGCCCTGCCGCAAGCGTCCTGTCAGAAAGGACCTTCAGCGCAGCTGGAGGCATTGTCACTGAGAAGAGAAGTCACCTAAGTCACAAAACTGTTAAGTACCTCACCTTTATCAAAATGAATGAGGCATGGATCCCGGAGGGCTGCTGCCCGCCCCAAGACTAAGTCAGTCCCCGCACACACAGCATCTCTGCCTGCACGCCGTGTGACTGGCTGCCTGGCCTGCCCCAAGAAGACTAAGTCGCTCCCAGTCCCTCCACACAGCATGTCTGCCTGCAGGCCGCTTGACTACCTTCTCCACCACCACCAACAGGGTCCGGGACTCCAGGCGGATTGCTGAATTTTTTAGGCCGCTGTAGTAATTTTTCTGGTGCGTGTACATGACTGCCTAATTTTTCTGGCTGCACTGCGGGCAGCTGCAACAACAAAAGAAAAGGCATGTACATGCGCCCATTCCCCTTCGTGATCATTACCTTGCCGTGGTGAAGGGGCTTGCGTATCACAATGAAGCAATGACCGGCGCCTAGATGAGTGTCTCGGGGGGCACACAAAAGATAATAAGGTCATTGCTTCATTGTGGTCAGACCAAATTTGATCAGCTGGACAGTCACTGTTCAGTCATTCAGCTACATCAGCCAGGCGACCATATGGGCTGTAAAGCCACCAAAACCTGCACTCTCGCCATGGTGCGCACCAGTCCAGCACGGCCGTCACTACACAAACAGCTGTTTGCGGTGTGTTACACGGTGAATTTGGTGTGTCAGTGTGAAGCAGTACCTTAATTACACTACCTGATTGATGTATACACATGCAAGATGTTTTAAAGCACTTTAGGCCTGTCATTTAGCATTCAATGTGATTTCTGCCCTTAAAACGCTGCTTTGCGTCAAATCCAGATTTTTCCCGGGGACTTTTGGCATGTATCCCACTCCTCCACCTGGGGTCCAGGTGTTAGACCCCTTGAAACATCTTTTCCATCACTTTTGTGGCCAGCATTAGAGATGATCAGATACCTGATATTCGAGTTCGGATAGTGTCATCCAGCTCGCCTGCCACCCCCCTCCACAAGGGGGCGCCGGTCCTCCCGAGAGCTAGCCTGCCCCACGCGCTACCTCCGCCTGCCACCGGGGGGCGCAGGGGCTCTCAGGAGGACTGGCGCCATCCGGCGGTGGGCGGCGGTAGCGCAGGGTGGCCCGGCACCCGGGAGCCCCGGCGCCCCCCGGCGGCATGCGGCGGTAGCACGGGGGGTCAGGCCAGCTCTCAGGACGACCGGCGCCCCCTGTTGGCGGGCGGTGGTAGCGCTGGGCAGCCCGTCAACAGAGGACCGGCGCCCACCGGTGGCGGGCAGCGGTAGCGCGGGCGGGGGGAAATGCCCGCGGCCAGCCAGGGCCAGCTCCCATAAGAACTGGATGTAGTCAGGGCAGAAGAGTTCCAGGTGCGGGCCAAGCTGGCAGGAGGAAAGGGGGGGGGTGTGTGTGTGTGGGGGGGGGTGTGGGGGTCAATGCCCGAGGCCAGAGAGGTCATGCTCCCATAAGAATTGGATGTAGTCAGGGCAGAAGAGTTCCAGGTGCGGGCCAAGCTGGCAGGAGGAGGGGGGTGGGGTGTGGGGCGGGGGGTGGTGGTCAATGCCCGAGGCCAGAGAGGTCATGCTCCCATAAGAACTGGATGTAGTCAGGGCAGAAGAGTTCCAGGTGCGGGCCAAGTTGGCAGGAGGAAAGGGGGGGGGGGTGTGTGGGGGGTGTGGGGGTCAATGCCCGAGGCCAGAGAGGTCATGCTCCCATAAGAACTGGATGTAGTCAGGGCAGAAGAGTTCCAGGTGCGGGCCAAGTTGGCAGGAGGAAAGGGGGGGGGGTGTGCGGGGGGTGTGGGGGTCAATGCCCGAGGCCAGAGAGGTCATGCTCCCATAAGAACTGGATGTGGTCAGGGCAGAAGAGTTCCAGGTGCGGGCCAAGCTGGCAGGAGGAAAGGGGGGGGGGGGGGGGGGGGGTCAATGCCCGAGGCCAGAGAGGTCATGCTCCCATAATAACTGGATGTTTTCAGGGCAGATGAGTTCCAGGTGCGGGCCAAGCTGGCAGGAGGGGGAGGGGGTGGGGTGGGGTGTGGGGGGGGGTCAATGCCCGAGGCCAGAGAGGTCATGCTCCCATAAGAATTGGATGTAGTCAGGGCAGAAGAGTTCCAGGTGCGGGCCAAGCTGGCAGGAGGAGGAGGGGGTGGGGTGTGGGGCGGGGGGTGGTGGTCAATGCCCGAGGCCAGAGAGGTCATGCTCCCATAAGAACTGGATGTAGTCAGGGCAGAAGAGTTCCAGGTGCGGGCCAAGTTGGCAGGAGGAAAGGGGGGGGGGTGTGTGGGGGGTGTGGGGGTCAATGCCCGAGGCCAGAGAGGTCATGCTCCCATAAGAACTGGATGTTTTCAGGGCAGAAGAGTTCCAGGTGCGGGCCAAGCTGGCAGGAGGGGGGGTGTGTGGGGGGTGTGGGGGGGGGGTCAATGCCCGAGGCCAGAGAGGTCATGCTCCCATAAGAATTGGATGTAGTCAGGGCAGAAGAGTTCCAGGTGCGGGGCAAGCTGGCCGGAGGAGAGGCCGGGGGCATGGATGAGCTCCCTGGCAGAGGCCACCACCCGGGCACTCGCAGGGCAGTCGGATCGAGTTTGGCAGTGGCCGGGGTCCTCCGTCGCGGAGGCTCCGATGAGAGCGGATCTGGCTGGCTGATCCCAGGCAGGGCTCCAGAACTTCGGACAGAGCGAGGCACCCATCCCCCCTAAATGGGGGGTGGGTTCTGACTCTCTATGACCCAAGCCCGCCACCCTCGGGGAGATTGTCAGGAGGCGTTCCTCTGCCAAGAAAAGTCCCTAAACTTGAACCTGCTAGGGGGTAAATTGTCAACTTTTAGGGGGTAAAATGTCAAATTTCAAAGTTTTTCCAGCTAGCTTGTCCTGCCTGAAGCCTGCTAAGGAGAACTGTCAAAGTTTTTCCGGCCAGCCTGGCCCGCCTGGAGTTTGCTAGGGAAAAAATCTCAAAGTTTTCCCGGCCAGCCTGGCCCGCCTGGAGGTCGCGGGGCAAGCTGTCTCAAAAGAGCCTGCTCAACCCTCACTGATTTCGGGCGATTCCGGGACCTCGCTCCCCGGAGGTCCCCTGGAAGTCCCGATGAGAGCGGATTTGAAAGCCCGGGCCGACCCAGAGTTCCATGAGGTCGGGTGACTTTGGCGGCCAGGCTGGGTGCGGTGCCCCCTGGTTCCGAATGCAGCAGACCCGAGCCCGCCACCCTCCGGCGGAATAGCAGAGTGGCGCTGCGGGGCATGCTGACCGGAGGAGAGGGCGGGGGCGTGGATGGGCTCCCTGGCAGAGGCCACCACCCGGGCGGTCGCATGGCGGTCGGACCGATTTTGGCGTTGGGCGGGCTCCTCCGTGGCGGAGGCCCCGATGAGAGCGGATTTGAACGCCCGGAGCCGACCCAGAGTTCCATGAGGTCGGGTGACTTTGGCGGCCAGGCTGGGTGTGGCGCCCCCCGGTTCCGAACGCAGCAGACCCGAGCCTGCCACCCTCCGGCGGAATAGCAGAGTGGCGCTGCGGGGCATGCTGACCGGAGGAGAGGCCGGGGGCGTGGATGGGCTCCCTGGCAGAGGCCACCACCCGGGCGGTCGCATGGCGGTCGGACCGATTTTGGCGTTGGGCGGGCTCCTCCGTGGCGGAGGCCCCGATGAGAGCGGATTTGAACGCCCGGAGCCGACCCAGAGTTCCATGAGGTCGGGTGACTTTGGCGGCCAGGCTGGGTGTGGCGCCCCCTGGTTCCGAACGCAGCAGACCCGAGCCCGCCACCCTCCGGCGGAATAGCAGAGTGGCGCTGCGGGGCAAGCTGACCGGAGGAGAGGCCGGGGGCGTGGATGGGCTCCCTGGCAGAGGCCACCACCCGGGCGGTCGCATGGCGGTCGGACCGATTTTGGCGTTGGCCGGGCTCCTCCGTGGCGGAGGCCCCGATGAGAGCGGATTTGAACGCCCGGAGCCGACCCAGAGTTCCATGAGGTCGGGTGACTTTGGCGGCCAGGCTGGGTGTGGCGCCCCCCGGTTCCGAACGCAGCAGACCCGAGCCCGCCACCCTCCGGCGAAATAGCAGAGTGGCGCTGCGGGGCAAGCTGACCGGAGGAGAGGCCGGGGGCGTGGATGGGCTCCCTGGCAGAGGCCACCACCCGGGCGGTCGCATGGCGGTCGGACCGATTTTGGCGTTGGGCGGGCTCCTCCGTGGCGGAGGCCCCGATGAGAGCGGATTTGAACGCCCGGAGCCGACCCAGAGTTCCATGAGGTCGGGTGACTTTGGCGGCCAGGCTGGGTGTGGCGCCCCCCGGTTCCGAACGCAGCAGACCCGAGCCCGCCACCCTCCGGCGGAATAGCAGAGTGGCGCTGCGGGGCAAGCTGACCGGAGGAGAGGCCGGGGGGGTGGATGGGCTCCCTGGCAGAGGCCACCACCCGGGCGGTCGCATGGCGGTCGGACCGATTTTGGCGTTGGGCGGGCTCCTCCGTGGCGGAGGCCCCGATGAGAGCGGATTTGAACGCCCGGAGCCGACCCAGAGTTCCATGAGGTCGGGTGACTTTGGCGGCCAGGCTGGGTGTGGCGCCCCCCGGTTCCGAACGCAGCAGACCCGAGCCCGCCACCCTCCGGCGGAATAGCAGAGTGGCACTGCGGGGCATGCTGACCGGAGGAGAGGCCGGGGGCGTGGATGGGCTCCCTGGCAGAGGCCACCACCCGGGCGGTCGCATGGCGGTCGGACCGATTTTGGCGTTGGGCGGGCTCCTCCGTGGCGGAGGCCCCGATGAGAGCGGATTTGAACGCCCGGAGCCGACCCAGAGTTCCATGAGGTCGGGTGACTTTGGCGGCCAGGCTGGGTGTGGCGCCCCCCGGTTCCGAACGCAGCAGACCCGAGCCCGCCACCCTCCGGCGGAATAGCAGAGTGGCGCTGCGGGGCATGCTGACCGGAGGAGAGGCCGGGGGCGTGGATGGGCTCCCTGGCAGAGGCCACCACCCGGGCGGTCGCATGGCGGTCGGACCGATTTTGGCGTTGGCCGGGCTCCTCCGTGGCGGAGGCCCCGATGAGAGCGGATTTGAACGCCCGGAGCCGACCCAGAGTTCCATGAGGTCGGGTGACTTTGGCGGCCATGCTGGGTGTGGCGCCTCCCGGTTCCGAACGCAGCAGACCCGAGCCCGCCACCCTCCGGCGGAATAGCAGAGTGGCACTGCGGGGCATGCTGACCGGAGGAGAGGCCGGGGGCGTGGATGGGCTCCCTGGCAGAGGCCACCACCCGGGCGGTCGCATGGCGGTCGGACCGATTTTGGCGTTGGACGGGCTCCTCCGTGGCGGAGGCCCCGATGAGAGCGGATTTGAACGCCCGGAGCCGACCCAGAGTTCCATGAGGTCGGGTGACTTTGGCGGCCAGGCTGGGTGTGGCGCCCCCCGGTTCCGAACGCAGCAGACCCGAGCCCGCCACCCTCCGGCGGAATAGCAGAGTGGCGCTGCGGGGCATGCTGACCGGAGGAGAGGCCGGGGGCGTGGATGGGCTCCCTGGCAGAGGCCACCACCCGGGCGGTCGCATGGCGGTTGGACCGATTTTGGCGTTGGGCGGGCTCCTCCGTGGCGGAGGCCCCGATGAGAGCGGATTTGAACGCCCACAGCCGACCCAGAGTTCCATGAGGTCGGGTGACTTTGGCGGCCAGGCTGGGTGTGGCGCCCCCTGGTTCCGAACGCAGCAGACCCGAGCCCGCCACCCTCCGGCGGAATAGCAGAGTGGCGCTGCGGGGCATGCTGACCGGAGGAGAGGCCGGGGGCGTGGATGGGCTCCCTGGCAGAGGCCACCACCCAGGCGGTCGCATGGCGGTCGGACCGATTTTGGCGTTGGGTGGGCTCCTCCGTGGCGGAGGCCCCGATGAGAGCGGATTTGAACGCCCGGAGCCGACCCAGAGTTCTATGAGGTCGGGTGACTTTGGCGGCCAGGCTGGGTGTGGCGCCCCCCGGTTCCGAACGCAGCAGACCCGAGCCCGCCACCCTCCGGCGGAATAGCAGAGTGGCGCTGCGGGGCATGCTGACCGGAGGAGAGGCCGGGGGCGTGGATGGGCTCCCTGGCAGAGGCCACCACCCGGGCGGTCGCATGGCGGTCGGACCGATTTTGGCGTTGGGCGGGCTCCTCCGTGGCGGAGGCCCCGATGAGAGCGGATTTGAACGCCCGGAGCCGACCCAGAGTTCCATGAGGTCGGGTGACTTTGGCGGCCAGGCTGGGTGTGGCGCCCCCCGGTTCCGAACGCAGCAGACCCGAGCCCGCCACCCTCCGGCGGAATAGCAGAGTGGCGCTGCGGGGCAAGCTGACCGGAGGAGAGGCCGGGGGCGTGGATGGGCTCCCTGGCAGAGGCCACCACCCGGGCGGTCGCATGGCGGTCGGACCGATTTTGGTGTTGGGCGGGCTCCTCCGTGGCGGAGGCCCCGATGAGAGCGGATCTGGCTGGCCACCCCCAGGCAGTGCTCCGGAACTTCCGATGAGCGAGGCACCGATCCCCCCTAAATGGGGGGTGGGTTCCGACTCTCTATGACCCAAGCCTGCCACCCTCGGGGAGATTGTCAGGAGGCGTTCCTCCGCCGAGAAAAGTCCCTGAACTGGAACCTGCAAGGGGGGTAATTTTTTCCCGCACTGAAGCGTGCTAAGGGGAAATGTCAAAGTTTTCCCGGCTAGCTTGTCACGCCTGAAGCCTGCTAAGGGGGAAAAAAAGTCAAAGTTTTCCCGGCCAGCCTGGCCCGCCTGGAGGTCGCGGGGCGAGCTGTCTCAAAAGAGCCTGCTCAACCCTCACTGATTTCGGGCGATTCCGGGACCTCGCTCCCCGGAGGTCCCCTGGAAGTCCCGATGAGAGCGGATTTGAAAGCCCGGGCCGACCCAGAGTTCCATGAGGTCTGGTGACTTTGGCGGCCAGGCTGGGTGTGGTGCGCCCCGGTTCCGAACGCAGCAGACCCGAGCCCGCCAACCTCCGGCGGCATAGCAGAGTGGCGCTGCGGGGCAAGCTGATCGGAGGAGAGGCCGGGGGCATGGATGGGCTCCCTGGCAGAGGCCACCACCCAGGCACTCGCAGGGCAGTCGGACCGATTTTGGCGTTGGCCGGGGTCCTCCGTCGCGGAGGCTCCGATGAGAGCGGATTTGGCTGGCCACCCCCAGGCAGGGCTCCAGAACTTCGGACGAGTGAGGCAACGATCCCCCCTAAATGGGGGGTGGGTTCCGACTCGCTATGACCCAAGCCTGCCACCCTCGGGGAGATTGGCAGGAGGTGCTCTTCTGGTGAGAACAAGCCAGCAAGGCTAGGGGTGGAGGTCGGACCCGGCGGGCTGGCCAACCCCCTCCAACAGAGGAAGGTGAAAGCCTGCATCTGTCCTGGACCTCCACTGATCGATGAGGCGACCCGCGTCAGGGCAGGGGAGATTCAACCACCAGGCCGTAGGCCACGGGGTCCCGGCTGCTAATGGTGGGAGAGCTCTCCCCTCACTGCCCATGTACGCTCGGATCCCCCTCTGGCTGGAGATCCGTCATGAGGCTCGGTTGTCCCAGGGGACCGGGGCCAAAGGCACAGGCGAGTTTGCGGAGACCCGTAGGAAATCAACAGAGGCCTGAAGATGCTGCGGTTTCCTGTTTGGTTGACAGCAGGGAGAGGGCACTCCCCTCCCCCATGCTGGCTAGGCCGAGGCAGGCCAGTGGCAGAGCACAATTTTCTGATGGCACCGAGGAAGGCTGACGCAGACCCCCGGACCCCTCAGTGCAGCTCCCTGCAGCTGGAGGGATGCTTGCCCCTAGGGGCAAGCTACCCCAGCTGCTGGGGTGGGGATGGCCCACAGGGTGGCGAGAGGACCCGATGGAGGTGGTGTGAGTCGGACAGGTTTCCGCGGACCTGCCCGGCCACCCGCCCCCTCGCGGCCCGCCCCGCCACTCTCTGTGGGCTGCCCCAAGCCTCCGTTGTGTGCCTGTCCTCCCCCCTCCCCGGGGGTGTGCCAGGCCATGCGCAGGCTACCTGGTTGATCCTGCCAGTAGTATATGCTTGTCTCAAAGATTAAGCCATGCATGTGTAAGTACAAACGGCTGGTACAGTGAAACTGCGAATGGCTCATTAAGTCAGTTATGGTTCCTTTGATCGCTCCATCCATTACTTGGATAACTGTGGTAATTCTAGAGCTAATACATGCTGACGAGCGCTGACCCCCAGGGATGCGTGCATTTATCAGACCAAAACCAATCCGGGGGCCTGGGGGGGCACCGGCCTCCCCTCCCTGGCCGCTTTGGTGACTCTAGATAACCTTGGGCCAATCGCATGTCCCCGTGACAGCGACGATGCATTTGGATGTCTGCCCTATCAACTTTCGATGGTACTTTCTGTGCCTACCATGGTGACCACGGGTAACGGGGAATCAGGGTTTGATTCCGGAGAGGGAGCCTGAGAAACGGCTACCACATCCAAGGAAGGCAGCAGGCGCGCAAATTACCCACTCCTGACACAGGGAGGTAGTGACGAAAAATAACAATGCAGGACTTGACCGAGTTTCTGTAATTGAAATGAGTACACTTTAAATCCTTGAACAAGGATCCATTGGAGGGCAAGTCTGGTGCCAGCAGCCTGCGTGCTGGGTGGAGCTGTTGTGTCTCTGCTGGACATCCAGAGTAGGCTGATAGGCCTGGAACTAAATTTTGCCTGCAAGCCCAGCAGGCTGCACCATGAGCGGAGACAGTGGTGGTGGAGTTATGGGGCCTCCGGGCCAATCAAATGATCTTGTTGGATCTACAGTACCCCAACCTGGGGAGGACTTGGGAGACTTTCAAAATCGTATGCTTGGATTACTAAAGGATCTTAAACAGGTCAGTGAGCTGGATGGTTTTTTATCCAAGCAAATGAAAGCAATCAGAATCAGGATTAATAGAGCCTGGAGCACTGACAGAGAGAAGTTGAGGCAAGATCTACAGTGTTTGAAGTTTGATTTTGATCAGAATCAAAAGAGGATGGCTGCTTTGCTTGAAGTTGCTGGTCCATTTGGGGAAATGTTTAAAAACAAGCAGAGATTTGCAAGTATGCAAAAGATGCATGGTGGAGGTCGCTCATCCTCTGACAGTAATAAGGAATCAGAAGAGGATGTGCATCCTGTGTGCAAGGACAGCAGTGTCCCGAAAGCAGCATCAAGGGTTCAAGATAAGCTTCTGAAGCCCTGTACTAGAAGCAGTAAAGCATATGCGAAAGGTAGCAGTGAAGCATGTGTGAAAGTGGATGATGGTTCACAATCTGGTTGTGTTTCTGACAGATCGGGGCACGCTAAGAGTGCTGTGAGGGAGACTGTGGATGAAACCCTTCCGAGCACTAGTGCTAAGCCTGCTACGGAAAGTTTGCCGGTGGAAAAAGTGTGTAATAGTGCTGGGAAGCCGAGTAAGTCTGCCGGGGCTGCTCGGCAGGGAGCAGTGAAGACAGGTGCAAAGAAATCTGAGGATGATGTGGCAGCAGGAAAATCGGGGGTGCATGGTGGCTCGGATGACTCTTTGCCGCCGGCGCAGGAGGATCGGCGACAAGTGGAGGAAGTGGAGGAGGTGGAGGAGATTTCATCTGAAGAGGATGTTACAAGTTTAACCCGTGCACAAAAAGGAATGATCCGTTTCATTAAGCAGCTAGAGACTTCGCTATCTGGTAGCAAATTTGCATTTGGCGATGAACTGCTGGAGGATGACCTTCAAAAAAAGTACAGAAGGAGGACTGATCGAGTGGTGGAAAAAGCCGTTTATGTCAGGGGGGAGGTGGTTGATGGTAGTGAGATGGATATGCCTGCCAGGAGTAAGGGAGGTGGAGAGGTGAAGGGGAAGACTGGGGGGGCATCTCAGGGGAGTGAAAAATCTGTGGAAAATAAGAGTATTACTGATGCATCTATTATGGGTCAGGTGGGGGGGGCGGAAGAGGTGGGCCCTTCTATGCAACCTGGGGTGCAGCAAAAGGGAAAGGAGAGTGTTTCGGCTATCTCTAGCGCAGTGGGCGTGGTGCAAGAGGGTGGTGGGGGTTTAGGTTGCCAGCAAGGGTCAGCGCAGGTGGTTGCCCAGGTAAATCCTCCACAAAGTAACCCTGTGCGGCCAGGTGTCCGCTCTTATGCGCAGACGGTTCAGGATCCCCCAGCTAGGGGAGCTAGGAGGTTTGATCAGGCAGTGAGGGGGGTGAAGATACCAGGGGAAAGGGTGAGGAGGAATGTGGTAAAGATCAAAGCTCTGGGGTCGGTGGCACTTCCTCAGAGAAAAGTTCTGGCGGATGAGGTTCTGGCCCTTGGTTTTGGTGTTTCAGATATCTTTGCTTTAATACATTCATGGGAGGACCGGGAGTATGACCTTAGTTTTGCTAACCCTGTGGCATTGGACTCATTCTGGGCCAGGTATGAGGACAAGAGGCAGTCTGATTTCTGGTCGAAGCTGGAGCTGGTTCCTGTCAGCAGGCAGTCTTTGATAAAAAACGTCACCATCCTGACCCGGAATGAGTCCATCCCAGGGTCGGATTTGGCAGTATGGCTGAGGTCATACGGGGATGTCTTGGCTCCTCCAAAAAAAATTCTGGATGAGTCTGGCATCTGGACGGGAGGGTGGACGGTGTCGGTACGCCTGGGTAAGGAAGGTAACATAGTGAAGCATCTTCCGAGTGTGGCTTTTATTGGAAGAGACAAACTTAATGTGTTCTATCAGGGGCAGGTAAAAAAATGTCATAGGTGTGGGGAGAGTGGGCACTTCAGTGCTACCTGCACGGTGCAGAAGTGTTCTCTGTGTGATGGAATTGGTCATGTTGCAAGGGCCTGCAGACAAATAAGGTGCAATTTGTGCAAGAAATTGGGGCACCCATACGTGAGGTGCCCACTTTCCTTGCACAATTTAGATAGAGAGGTGGAGGAGGAATTGGTTCGGATTATGGATGAGGAAGAGGAGATGGAGCAGGGTGGGGGAGGTGAAGTAGGTGCTCTAGAGGCACATGGAGAGGGGGAGCCCTCATTGCAAAGTGTTCCAGAGACACCCTTGGTTGAAGGAAGCGTTCGTGAAACATCGGGCCCTGAGGATCAGCCTGGGGTAGTGCAATCCGGGTCACAGCCCCCTGTGGGGCAGGCGCAGAATTCCTTGTCAAGAGAGGTGGAGGAGCAGACTTTGGTGTCTGGGTCCCCTGTAGCCTCCTCATTGCAGTTGGCAAAGGAGAGCGAGGGTAGTGGGCCACAGTCTTTGCATAAGGCGATGAAAGATGCTTTTTCAGTGGAAAAAACGCAGAAGGCTTTGGTGGCAAAGCCGCAAAAATTGGTGGATGAACCGGGTGTCTCTGGGGTATCTCAGGCTAAAGTGCAGTCAGAGTCTCAGGGGGGGTCTCAAGCCAAGTCAGCAAGGGAAGATATGACTCAGGAGGACATTGAATGGTTAGAGGCTAAAAGAGCTAAAAGAGCCGCAGCGAGATCTCGGAGGGGAGCCCGGAAGTCTGAGCCGGCTCAGATTGAACCCAAAACTAAGCAGACCCCTAAAATGGTGTCTAGAGAAAACATAGTTACCACCAATAGATTTGGTGTTTTGGGGGAGGTATCTCCGGCATCTGAGCAGACAGGGGACTCGGTGGAAGAGTTCCCCTTGTCCGACTCTGAAGCCGTTCCACCTGGGGTAGCGGTTAAGCGCTACGGGTCCAGTGGGGATGAGAGTGGGAGTGGGTTGAGTAGGAAACGTCAAGCTTAATGACCCAGATGGCGGTTCTCCCTCCTCTCAAGTTGGCGACTCTAAATGTCGCCAGTTTGAAATCGGTCGAGGCTCGTCAGTCAGCTTTGTTTTTCTTGAGCCAATGCGACGCGGATGTTATTTTTTTTACAAGAAACGAGACTTGGGTCTCTTGCGGACGTTCATCTGGTTAAAAGAGACTGGAAGTTCGGGCCAAGTTTTTGGTCGATTGCTGCAGAGCCGTATGGAGGAGTGGGGATCCTTTTTAAGACCGGTAAGATTAGCTGCCATCGGGTCATTGAGCTTGAACTAGGGAGATGCATGGTCTTAGACGTCTTTTTGAAGGGGCACAATGTGCGTCTGATTAACGTATATGGTCCGCAGACGAAATGGGACAGAAAGTGCCTCTTTACAAAGATCAAGCCGTTCCTTTTTACGGCCCAGCCTGTTTTCCTCGGTGGGGATTTCAATACCATTGTTAGGTCTAAGGACAGGCGAGGCACCGTAGGCCGGCTGGGCTATGATAGTATTTTTCTCAATAGCATAGTTAGGGATGCTGGTCTGGTAGATGTGCACATTAAGCACTTCCCAGACGACACGGGGTTCACCTTTCAAAGAGGTAGCTGTCAGAGTAGGATAGATAGGTTTTTTTTGAAGGAGAGCTCTGCTTCCTTGCCTCCTGAGAGGCAGGTGGTAGAGATTTCTGATCACCTTATGCTGTCTGTTGTCTTGAATGTTTCAGACATGCCACGGAGAGGCAAGGGCATCTGGAGGTTGAATTCGGGTCTCCTGGAAGTGGAAGAGGTAAGACAGTCCTTTGGAGATTTCCTTGAAGCGCAGGTATCTCTTCTGGACTTCTGTAGCAACAGGTCAGAGTGGTGGGAGCTGACCAAAAAACGTGCTGCTGGACTTTTCAGGGGCCTAGCAAACAGGATACAGATTGATAAAAACAAAGCCTATCGACAATTGCAGAGGAAGCTTTCAGTACTTGTCTCTTGTGATGCAGATCCAGGGGAGATCTGTGAGGTGAAATCTCGCTTGAGAAGTTTGCAGTATGACCGGCGCAGTTCTTTGGTTCTGGAGAGGGATTACGGCAAGTACCACTCTCCGGACCCTTTCCAGAACTGCAAAGAGTCTGCAGCAGTTAAGACGGTCTTGGGCTTGAAGGATACTTCAGGGTCTCTGAAGAAGTCCAGGTCAGAGATTCTGGAGGTTGTTCGGTCCTTTTATTCAGACCTCTTAAGTGAGAAGGAACTGGATAGGGATAAGATGGAAGCTTTTCTGGATTCAATTCCACTTCCTGAGAGGGATGTTTCTTTTGACACTCTGACGGAAAGGATTACTGCAGAAGAGGTGGCTAATGCAATTGATCAGTTAGCTACTAAGAAATCTCCCGGGCCGGATGGGCTGACAGCGGAGTTTTACAAAGTGTTTAAGGTCTCTCTAGTTCCTCACCTAGTAGAGGTCTTTAATGATAGCCTTGCTGAAGGATGGTTGCCTCCTTCCATGAGGTCTTCTGCAGTGATTCTTTTGTCAAAGGGTAAGGATCCGTCAATGATTGAGAACTGGCGCTCCATCAGTCTTCTCAATGTTGATAGAAAGGTGTTGGCTAAGATTTTATTTTGGCGCTTGTCGTCTGTGGCGGAACAGTTACTTTCTCGCCATCAGTTCTGTTCGGTTCAAGGTAGAAGCACTTTCACGGCAGTGTTAGCCGTTCGGGAGACCTTGGAACGCTGCAGAGCTGAGGGTTGGGGGAAGTATTTGCTGGCTTTGGATCAGGCAAAGGCTTTTGATCGGGTAAATCATAAGTACCTCTGGTTGTTGCTTGACAAGTATGGCTTGCCGGGGCGGTTTATTGATTGGCTTAAAGCTTTGTATCAAGGGGCTGAGAGCTTTGCTCTTGTGAATGGTTGGGTTGGGCGACCCTTTGAGGTGAGCTCTGGTGTGAGACAGGGATGTCCCTTGAGTCCACTGCTATACGTGTTTGCTATCGATCCTCTGATTAGGAGGTTAGATGGTGGGGCGTTGTGTGGTGTGCCGGGGGTTATCTCTGAGGAGCAGCCTCTTAGGGTCGTGGCCTATGCGGACGATGTATCAGTGGTTATCTCTGACCCTGGTGAAGTAGAGGTGGTAGTTTCAGAGATATCACGGTACACTGAAGCATCTGGTTCCAAGGTCAATCAAGATAAGAGTGAAGTACTTTGGATGGGGAAGGAAGGTGAAGGCTTCGACCTCCCGGCCTCTTTCCCGGTGCCTCAGGAAAAAGTTAAGATTCTTGGCATCCAATTTGGTCCTGGTGATTATGGTCACGCAAACTGGGTAAGCAAGCTAGATGGTGCCAGTGTCAAAGTGGCGACTTGGAAGAGATGGAAATTGTCTCTAAGGGAAAGGGTGGATCTGATCAAAACCTACCTGATTCCAACCTTGTTATATGTCAGCTTCGTCTGTGTTTTACCAACATCTCTCTATGCACGGGTTTATAGCCTGTTCTTCCAACTTCTGTGGGGGAATAGGTTGAACATTGTTAAGAGAAACGTAACGTATCTGCCCAGGCGGAAGGGTGGCCTAGGTACGGTCAATCCAGTGGTTTTTTTTTCTCTGCTGTACTTAAAGTACAATTTTGGTAACATGCTGGCAGAGGATCCGCCTGGGTGGGTAGGTTCTTTCAGGAAGTGGTTTGAGCCTTTTCTGCAAGAGTGGATGAATGGCGGTCCAGTGAAAAGTCTGAGGGTACGTCATGGACAGCTCCCGGCCTTTGTTGCGCCGTGCTTGAGGATGCTGAGGCAGTGGTGTCTGTCGGCTGTGGACATGAGGTCTGTTCCCAGGCAGGTCCTGATGGACAGGGTTCTGGTCGCTGCCTTTCCGGCACCACTGGCTCTGAAGGACTGCCCAGGCCCAATTTTGAGGGAGGGGTTAAGGCTTATTGATTCTCCTAGGGTTCCAAACAAATTGAGGGATCTGGCCTGGTTCTGCTTCCAGGGAAGGCTCTATGTTAGAGGGAACCTAAAGTATCGCAATGTGGATGACCGTGGTTGTCCTCGAGAGGAGTGTGGTGGTGTCGAGGAGACCATGGATCATTTCCTGCTGGGGTGTCCTTTTAACATAGAGGTCAATAAAAAGGTTGGGAGGGCCCTCGGTGTTCCTTTCCTCCATCAGTTGAGTTATGCTGAGTGGGTGTATGGAGCATTTAAGAATAGGGGAGACTTTTCTTTGGACACACTTTTCCTAGTTAGTTTAGTGGCCCGCTATTTCACGTGGAATGCACGGTGTCAGGTTTCGATTAGGCAGAAAATCCTCCCTGTCCAGGTGGTGGTGCATGATATACTGGGTGAGGTTGGGAAAATTCGGGGTCTTGAGAGGGAT